>NW_027270959.1:1280000-1647500 GCF_040938485.1 Diadema antillarum
GATGCACACTGCAGTAGACGCTGTTGTGACCCTGCCAAGTTAATGGCCGAAGCTGGTCAGCTGGCCATATTCATTGACCTATATATCTCAGCTATTGGTCAGCATGTCGATGCTGCCATTGCGCTCTTCCTCCTCTGTAGTCACCTACGTCCTCTGACTCACTTAATACAACTCTTGTCAGCGTACGGGCGTTGGACATTAGATGTTTATGATGATCGCTATATCATTTTTCCCTGGCAAAACAATGGAGCGATGGACGAGCGACAGTGTCATTGAAATTCTTCTGTATTCTATCCGGTTCGAATTGTGCGAGACCGCCAAGTGTGAATATGCTATATGGGATGCGAAATACAAAGTACATTTATATTGCACTGCAGCGCTATATAAACACGACGGACAGAAAAGAGTCCTATGAAGTGTAGAAAAAGCGAGAGAGATTTCACTGTGTGTGTGTGTGTGTATGTGTGTGTGTGTATGTGTGTGTGTGTGTGTGTGTATGAGTAAATAGAGAAGAAAATAGAACTGATGTCATAATTCAATTCAATTTAATTCAAGGCAGGTCAATTGAACTCTTTATTGCCCATTTCTTGAAATATGTTTCGTTTGCATGCATACACATTACATCGGTACATACATAGAATGCATGCATGCTGACGTGCAGTGCACAGGTATAACACAGATACATAGATATCACAGATATACAAGAGATAAACAATATCAATATCAATATCAATGTCAAAGATACACGGCATTGGAGGAAAAATTAATCTCTGTGCATGTTCATTATATGAGTCAACATCGTGTTGGTGTGACGTGCGTCTTTGCAGGTGTGTAAATTTGTGTCAAATTGATAATGACTTGATAAGAATTTTGAAATAATGAGTGAGCGTATTTCTTTGTATGAATGTGTGATTGTATAAAAAAGAACAATGAAATTGTGAACGTTATTTCCACTTGAAAATATGCAAGTGTGCATTTGTAATGCAAAAGCACGGAAAACATGATTCGGTGGGTTTTTTTTTCCCCGTCGCCAAAGATTTTAGAAGTGTTTCTTTAAAATGCGGTGTCTGTATAACGAGCACGCGGCAAGAGCAAAGAGAATGATGTGTTCATAGCAGGAGCATCGAGCATCTTTTTTGTTCTTGTTTTGTTGTAGAAGTGTAGACCTAGCTCTCTCAAATTAAACAGCCGGAGAGTTTCAGCGCATCAACCTTGTTTCATCAAGGTTTTAACTCGACTGAGAGCTCTCTGTCAACATGGTAAATGTCGTCCATTTCGACCTCACTAATTGATGTTTATGTTCAATCAAACATAACATGCTGATTATCTTCAATCACGTACGTCGGCTTGCAGCTACGGAGGAATTCTTATGAAGAACACCAATCATTTTTTTTCCCTGACATGAATGTCGATTCCAATGCCGAGTGTGGGCAGCTACTAGTAATCGAACCATTACGATATTGACGTTCTAATGATAACGGGAAAAAATGTTTATTGTTCGAAGTTTAAGGCTTCGTCATAGTCTTGTATTTACTTTAGATGGCCACAAAGGGAACAACTGATCACAAATGTTTTACGATGGGAGGAAGCACAACACACTAGTTGAGAAGATGGAGAGATAGAGGGAGGGAGAGAGAGAGAAAGAGAGAGAAGGGGGGCAGAGAGGAAGGTGCTGCTTGCAGCGTACGCATGCGGATGCGGAATGGATGCGAGCGAGCCTCCGCGCGTATGCGGCGTGCTCATTCATCCGATGTTAGTGGGACACCCGGTTTGTGGCGAACATCATTCGACCAATGAATGCCGACGCTTTCAGCGTCCTCTGCACTCGACGGCGACACTTGGGATACTTGGATTATCCTACATCTAGGGCTCACAAGAAAGGCATCTTTAGTCTACTGAGAAGAATAAGCGTCAACACTGTCCGAGAGCGTCGAAGCACTTTCGTTCGTATAGACATAAGAACGATTAATTGAGAAACTATTGATCAAAATGATGAGCAGATATTTCGTCGTAATCTTCCTCCTCCTCCTCCTCCTCTTCCTCAGTCAAGGTAAGCTTCCTTTACTTCAAACTATATTTTTCGACTATAATATGATGGTATGCGGATGAATGTTTTGCGTGTCTATTTAGCGTTGATAAATCTTTATGGATTCAATCAATCCATACTGTCGCTGGTATATCATTATGCTGTTTACTCTTCTAGTGCGTTGTAAATGTTGCCCTTACCTACTCACAAAAATATCGTATCTTCATTGCAACCATGCACATCAAACCATTCGACACGGCAAAACACACTTAATTAAACGATGTACCTTGTAAAATCAAGGATGTACTAGGCATCAACTCCTTGGAAAAAATATGATGCGACTACATCCTGTATTTGAGTGCAGTTCTGAATATGCAAGGATAAAACATTCAACAAATCAACAGCAAGAAGTTTGTGGTAAATGTAGAATATGTTTTATACCTTCTAGAAGGATAAATTGAAGGATACACGAGTACGTGTTATAAAATGAAAGTTAATTGTGTGTTGGTGTGTGTGTGTGTGTGTGTGTTTGTGTGTAGTTTTGGTAACATAGTGATAGATATTATGATCGTGTCTTGTACTAGATTCCCCAGTAGAAGCTGGGCAGTCTTGCTATTGTAAATCCATCAAGTTGAAAAAAAACCACAAAAAACAAACAAACAAACTGGAATCTGAATGTCATGCATTAAACATCGGATGTCGGAAAGTGCCGATCGCTTTAATCAGAGATTCAATCCACTTTCGACACGTTTCATAAGTTATTCATATGTTTCATGTATCTATGTACTTGTTCTATCTCTCTAATTGCTTCTGTCTGTCAGAAGTCTTTCACTCTAATACAGAATTCATTAACAAAACGAGATATACACTGGTCTCTAGTAGCGACTGATTTTCCTTTTTTTTCAGTCGAGTTTGAAACCAATGACAAAAGAAAAATAGAAAAAGAAACTACTACGTCTGGCGGAACAGCATGGAAATACGAAATAGTGTAGACCGCTTTTTATCAATAAAATGTGTAATAATATAGAAATTCTCGCTCTTTATCGATTTTGAAAATGCGTGTTCTAGACCAAGAGAGAAAGGAAAAAAAAGGGAATGAAGAGAATATTGAAAGGGAGAGCCTCTTATTTGAAAAAGGAGAAGGAGAGCAAATAATACAACAAACACTGTAAATATCACAAGAAGAGCAAATAATTACATTGATTTTAATACAAATAAGACGACAAGACCTATAGCGCAAGAAAAGCAGATGATTATACGGATCAGGAAGCAACAACCGACGATCGGCGAGGATAACGTTGTAAAGGACAATGCTCCGCTTCGTTTACAATGTTTTGAAAGTGATAAACTGTCATGTTATGTCATGAGGAATTGTAAAACAATGCAGTATCGACGTTGGTTAGAACTCCTCGGTGTATGAGGATTTGATTCCGCGTTTTAAAGTGCTTCTTTGACTGCTATAGTTTGCATAAATTGCTCTTCATTGCTATTGTGAAGTGTTATGAGAAACGCGTAACCTTCGTGACTGCTGTATACTTGCCCCTATAATCGGAAGTTATCTGAAGATAGACTACCAGCACTCCCAGATAGCACATGTCATTTGTTTTAACTTTATACAGTGCTTAGTAGTTTAGCGGAGAACTTGAATTTGCGAGTGAGTTTGTATATATTTGAAGTTTGCAAAAGAGCTTAAATGCATGCATTTAAGATGCTCTGGGAAATTGGGCTATTAGTAGGAGAAAAGGGATAGGTAAATAGCTAAGAATAAATGAGCTTATCTTTATTATCGACGCGCCTACTATAGGAAAATAAACGGGATGGCTCTTTTGAGACACATAAGTCGACGGGACACAACGAGACTTCAACTATGAATGTATGGTGAAAGTAAACTTAATGGTAACATCTGCGATTAAACTACCAATCTGGCCCAGAAATAACTTGATTTAAAAAAAAGCAAAACATTTGCAGGGACAACAATGGAAATTCTATCAAAGTCGGATTAAATCAAGGAAGTTATGAAATTATAAAGATGAGCTATTTGGCAAAACAATTCTGGAAGGTTGATAGAATATACACACGAGTGAATTCGATGATGTCATCACCTTACAATTTTCCATTGATCGTGTACAAAACAAGAAAATCATTTCTTCTGCTATAAAAGTGTAAATCACAGTGTCATTTCTAGCCGAATAAACTCAAAATAGTGAATGATCATTCAGGTATGTTATTATGATGTGAAACTGATGCAAACTTGCGTTTGAACCAAAATACAAAAACTACAAAAATTGGGTGTTTCAAGATTTTGTTTAAAAAAGACTCTTTGACAAATTGTGAAGCGATGACATCATCAACATGCCAACTCTTTTACATAATACGTTGACTGCTCAAGATCTGCTTTGTGATAATCTATTAACTTTACTATTTCAAAACTTGATAAAATTTTCGCTGCTGTGCTTCTAAAACATTCCTCATTCTCTTTAAACTAATCTTTTTGCTAGGTCGACATTGTTCTAATACAATAACTTTGTCTAATTCATTTAAATCATTACGTGATACTTTTATGGAAGCTTCTGAGTGTGCGTACTTGCACAGCTGCTCATCTAATTTTGAAAGTTACTGTAGACTATGTTCTCCGTGTGTGATAAAAGTACATCGATATTTGTAACAAAATCTGCCTAGAAGGATGCATTGCAGTATTATTTGACAGCACAATCGAAAATTTGTCATAGACGAAAGCCAAAGATAGCGTTTTTGGTCGTTGCATTCATCCATGACATGGGACGTCGTTCTTCCTTTCAACTGACTGAAAATTGAGTCAGATACATGCCAACAAAGAGGGCCCCCTGGCCAACAAAACTTAGTAACCAACGGAGATCTTTTTCATAAGGACACTGCCCATGGAATTCGGTAATGGGGATGGTTAGAATCGATCTACATATAGATGGTGGTTATTTTATTCTACAGGCAAACTTGCCACATGCCATTTACCACGCTTCATGTCAGACAAAAGCTCCTCCGTGGTGCTCAATAAAGGTTGCGCAAGGATCATCTGGTCAATAACGATCAATATTTCGATGAAACAGAGAAAAAAGGTGTGCTTTTTGAAAGCTTTTGTGTACCTACTGGCGAAACGAGCTGTCTTTGAACGTGATGAGGATTTGTTTCAACAACTTTCCACTCCCTTTAACGTACGGAGCTACATAGACATCTATGTCTTTATAACAATTTATCAATGCATGCAATTATATCTGTATGTATAATAAAATCAAATATACTATATATATATATATATATATATATATATATATATATGCATACATATTAGGAGAGAGAGAGGGGGGGGGGAGATAAGAGTAACTGAAACTCTTCGTAAGATGATCATGTCAATAAAAATTTACTGAGTACACGGGTGAAACTTCAAACAGTAGTCCCAAAACCGGACTCCGATCTTTGATGCATTCTTTCTACTCCAGTCAAGTAAATTATTACTCTCACGAACATAGACAAGAGTATTCGATTTCCTGCGCCTTTTATGTATTTGTATGTAGTTGTAATTCTGTTTTCATTTAGTGGAAAAAAAAATAACCTGAACTCGTGACACAGGCAAGGTTACAAGCGGGTATGAATATCAGATCATCATTCTTTTATAAAGGTTACATTTAGCCTTAAAATCCAAGTAGCACTCGCGCTGAATCTTCTTGAACAGATGTATAATGGAATTGGACATGATGCTGTATGTTCCAATTGTCGATCATCTTCACCAAATAAGATTTGCTTTTTTGATATACCATCACGGTATCGTGTATGTAGTCGCCTTTCAGGTTGCATTAAATTTGTAAGCAAAGTGTAGTCAAGGGGTCATTGCCTGCTATCCGACCCAACCCCCATAAAAACAACAAATAAAAAAAAACCCAAATAATAACACTGACGGAAAATAGGGAAACATGTTTTCTGATTTTCAGATTTTTACATTTGAACAACGATAGATTACTTATACTGAGTACAGGGTTCCAGAATTTAAAGTGATTGTGATGAGGAATAAGAATGTTTTCAAAATTTATAACAAATTGTAATGAACACGGATGATGACATGGCAGCCTCACCATAAGAATGCATGAGGTGAGGCTCAGGGAAGCAGAACAAAAGAAGAAGGTATGCATACATTCTACACAGGTTAACTTGTCAATCAAGCAGTATTGTAATGGAATTACACTGACTGCATTTCTGGAATATGTGAGGCTCCTATGTCATCAACACTATTCGGTGTAATTTGTTTAAGATTTTCCAGAGTATTGGTTTCTCTGCTCAAAGACCTCAGTAAATTCCACAAATCTATACAGAGTGTCTCTAAAAAAAAAAGCATAGGCCCCCTATATTTCTTATTCGGCAGCCATTTCAAAAAGTGTATAGGTTTTTTTTTTTGGAGACACCCTGTACATAGAGCTGTCGATTCATGTAGTACATGATGTGAAATTATCACAATCGTCTGGAATGTCCCTTTACTCAATGTGTGCTATGAGTACTGATTGGCCCAGAAAACACACCATTGTGCACGCTGTCCAAAGTAGCTGGCATAGAAAGGGTTAAGGGCATTGGCTTATCTCTCTCCTGTAAAATTTTACCCTTAACCTCACCGGGTGCTGTTCGTTATTCCGAAGGTTCGTTATTCCGTAGGTTCGTTATTCCGAAGGTTCATTAATCCGAAACACATGAATTCCCTAATACCTAGAGGTTCGTCCGAAAATGAAAAAGGGTTCGTTAATCCGAACATATGTGGCATTATTCCGAAGGTTCGTTATTCCTTAGGTTCGTTAATCCGAAAATGAAATAGGGCTCGCTATTCCGAAGGCTCGTTTATCCGAAAATGAAACAGGGTTCGTTATTCCTTAGGTTCGTCAATCCGAAAATGAAATAGGGTTCGTTGTTCCGAAGGTTGTTGTTGTCGTTGTTGTCCATTTTCCATCTGTGAAGATGGCTGGATAGCCCATATTCAGCTACACTAAGCTGGTCTTCCATGGGGTCCAGTTGGATGTGGGGTGGGACCACTTCACCGGGTTAGACACCCTGCTCTTTGCGATGAATGAATGAAGCGGGATCTTTTACGTGCATGAGCTGTGACTCTCTCATACACGGGACCTCCTTTTTTATGTCCTATCCGAGGGACATCCGAGGTTCGTTGATCCGAAATGATATAGGGTCCGTAGCGAACTTTCGGAATAAAGAGCTTTGTTTCGTTTTCGGATTAACGAACCATCGGAATAGCGAACCTTATTTCATTTTCGGATTAATGAACCTTCGGAATAACGAACCTTCGGACTAAAGAACCTTCGGAATAACAAACCTTTCTGTGCCAATGAGTCAAATGTGCACAAATTTCACACACAAACCTATGGACAAGCAATTGATGTGGTACGAAGAGAGTTAAACATTCTTCTTATGTTGCCTCTATAGGGCGTTGATTAGACATTGAATTGGTTTGGCACTGTTTGCCATCAGCTGTAATAGTTTTACGCGGGACTGTTCTCCGAACGTTAACCCTTCGTCCCTGTCAAAATACTTGTGAAGTGCATGTATATGATTTAATGGTGCCCGATGGTAATAAGGGAGTTAGCCATGATTTACAAACTTACTGTTGTCCTGAAGAAAGGATTTGTTATTTTTAGCTGCGCGGGTAATTTAAAGTCTGATTTGCTATAATCTTGGCATTTTTAGTCTTCTGTCACGAGAGTGTAAATGAACTATCCAGAGGTATAGTCGCAGTCATGAGAGAGGGCTTTTAATGCCTTCATCAATTTTATTGCTTATCACGTGTTATAAGCATTTACAATCTATTACAACAATCTTTCGACACTTTACAAAACCTGTTTCGATAGGCCTTTCAGTTCGTCAAATTTGAGAATGTTTAACAACGAGAAGTGGACATTTGCGTGCCTCGATCTCGCTCATCGATTGCCGTATCTTCTTGATCGCGATGACATGATGCACAATAAGATGATCGCATCAGAATACTTTGTTTTCATCGTCCTAAGATCACATTTCTTCAATCGCGCGAATATCAACACTGCCAGCACGATATCGCCTGCATGTAGTGCCTATAATCATCAATATACAAGGCCTAGTTTCTTTGTTGCTGATGATATTTGCAAGGTATTCAGCTATCTCTGTCACTCAATGATAATTATTCCGTGATTCAGACACAACGCCTCAGGATAATGTTGGCTGCCTGCGTGCATGAACAAAACGTTCAAGGTTTCGCGTAATGCTACGGAAAAGAAAGATAGATCGCCAGTCAGAGGCACCGCAACACGCTCTCACGAAAACATACCACACTCCCACCTCTCAACCGCCCTCGAAGCTCGCACCTGTGTACATTTCCATTTGTCCCGCGGGTTAAACCTATTTGCGGAATGCGGGGGTACGGGGGTTTTCCGTTCCGGAAGACAAAAACCACAAAAACAGGATAGAAATGACGTAGAAAATAGAACAAGTGCTCGAAGACGCCATTTCACGTTTCACAGTCCCGCGAAATGTCTGTTTAATCAGTCTCCAAGAGCTTATGCAGTGCGAACTGGACGGATTTATACTATCACCAAGGCGACTAGGTTTTCCAGGAAATACCCCTACTCCTAACCGAGAAGGTTCGAGGTTCGAGCTCCCTCGAGCTTGAAAGTGCTGCATGTGAGCTTCTCTTTCCTGCGGACTTAGTCATGAACAAACAGAAATCCCATGAGTAGAAAAGCGCAGAAGAGGAATATAAGAGCGCGGCGAACGTTTCATCTCCTTCATGGTCTTGATTGGTCAATCAACCAATCATCCTTGAAACAGAATGTTGTCCAATATTCCATATAAAATGATTTATCCCATGCGACAGCCAATATTTGATAAAAGGTTTTGAAGTTATCAACACAACGAACGAAGATCGTATAAGCCCATAGGTTTGTTTCTTTAAAGCATTCGAGCTTTATCATGTTGGCCTGGACATGGTCAGATGGTGATGACATATTTTTTAGTACAGCATGCGTGTACTTAAAGGACAAGTCCACCTTTATATTCATGTGGATTGACTGAATGCAACAATATTAGTAGAACACATCAGTGAAAGTTTGGGGAAAATCGGACAATCCATTCAAAAGTTTATGAATTTTTAAAGTATCTGCGTATAAACTGCTGGATGAGAAGACTACTACAGTGTATGATGTCATATGCGTACAACCATATAAAGAAAATAAGAAGAGAATTTCACAAAACTTTACTTTTGAATAAAGTGCACATTTCTTCGACTTGTTACTGACATATGTTAAGGGTAATATCATTCCCCCTGCCTTCTGAAAGAGAGAAGTCAAGTGTTCTTTTGTTATGCGAGAAAAGTGAAGATATGTTGAATTTTCTTTATTCTTTCTTTATATCGTTGTACTCATGTGACATCACAAGCTATAGTAGTCTTCTCATCCAGCCATGAGTGAGCAGAAACTTCAAAAATTCATAACTTTTGAACGGATTGTCCGATTTTCCCCAAACTCTCAATGATGTGCTCTACTAATATTGTTACATTCACTCAACCCACATGTTTATGAAGGTGAACTTGTCCTTTAATTGCTGCCCTCCTCTAGATTTTAGATCGTCTTATTGGTTTTCGATTACTGGAGAAGTGTGTGTGTGTGTATGTGTGTGTGTGTGTGTGCATGCTTGTTTGTAATTCGTCTCTATACGTTTCAGTTCAACAAAACGATAGTGGATGTTGATTAAAAGTGATTCTGCACTCCAA
Organism: Diadema antillarum; assembly: GCF_040938485.1. Classification (NCBI taxonomy): domain Eukaryota; kingdom Metazoa; phylum Echinodermata; class Echinoidea; order Diadematoida; family Diadematidae; genus Diadema; species Diadema antillarum. Next base: position 1,289,792 of record NW_027270959.1, read on the forward strand.
GAAAAATAGGTGACATTGGTCTGAAAGGTGTAAAAGCTGCACCCGTAAACAATGGTAAAGGTGCTCCCAGTGTGACACTGGTCTGAAAGGTGTAAAAGTTGCACCCTTAAACAATGACAAAGGTGCTCCCAGTGTGACACTGGTCTGAAAGGTGTAAAAGTTACACCCGTAAACAATGACAAAGGTGCTCCCAGTGTGACACTGGTCTGAAAGGTGTAAAAGTTACACCCGTAAACAATGGTAAAGGTGATCCCCCAGAGTGACACTGGTAAGGGTGCAAAGTTGAACCTATTTTTCATAGAGTGTGTTCTAATCACCTTTCTTGTGTCTTCTAAATCACAGTATCTCAATATGTTAAAGGGATGGTACAGTTTTGGTGGAGATGAGAATTGGGCTTTTAACTTTTTGTGAGATACCAAGAAAACACTTATGATGTAGTATACAGAACATACCATTTTAAGAGGAATTCAAAGTTTATTTGACGAAAATTGGGTTTGGAATGACTGAAACATCCAAAAACAAAGTAAAACAAAGCGATCTTAATAAAGTGTGGGTCCCACACTTTATTAGAATCGCTCTTTTGTGATATCTCAGCCATTTCAAAACCATTTTTCATCAAATAAACGTTGAATTCCTCATAGAATTACATGCTCTTTCATATTTTATTAGAGGTTTCTCAGTATCTCATGCACCCAAAAAATTGTTAGAAACCTGAAATTAGGTCTCAACGATAACTGTACGATCCCTTTAAACATGCTTCTATTGTCAGTTGCTTGCAGAAAGCAATATTTAACCATAAACAAAAAGACACAAAAAGAACGCAAAAAGAATTTACATGCCAAAACACAGATTTTGTGTATATTAGGGTAATCATATTTATTTCTCTGCGTGTAGGTATCTTTTCAGTACGTTCCAGTATAGCATGTGGATTTGTATCTTATTTTCGCACATGTATTATTGTGTGTAAAGAATAATGCGAATGGTGTTCAAAATTTCAGGATTCAAGGTACACTTTTCATGGCTCTGTGACGTGTTCTCAATGATTCTTTGATATATTATCTTAACTTCTTAGATCCAAGTCAGATGTTATTTCATAACAGAGTAACCGTAATCAATGGTAATTAACTCGATTCGACCGGTTTTTAAGAATACGGACATGAATAAATTATCTTTTTTTTTAAGGAGATATAGGATACAACTTCAAACACAACTATTTCATAGAAACAAAATGTTACTGTGCTCAATTCTGGTACATTCAGAGTTTCAAGATATGTATGTGTGTTTATATAATGATATACATGATATATACCACTTTACTGATCACGAATAGGAGAAAGTGGTTCTTACAATGAGTGACGCATGCGCGTGTTTCAGCCTTATCCACAATGAAGTCTGTGATTGATACAGCTTTTTCTTTGTAAGCTCATGCGTGCGCCTATCCCTGGGGGCGTCTTAAAGGTTTCACACATGCAAATATTTCACCACTGAGACGAGTGTTATTTCTAAGGATCGTGAAATTTGTATTCCAGGAAATATGTCATGTGCTTTCTTTATGATTTCTTCATTGTTGTTGTTGTTGTTGTTGTTTTGTTTTTGTTTTTGTTTTTGTTTTTTTTTGGGGGGGGGGGGTGCACACACTCTTTCCGTTCAAACAGCGCATTGATTAAGACAGATACTAGCATGGCGATGCAACAACAAAAATAGTTCTTTTAAAAGTTGAAGCCTCAATATAGAATATACAAATACCTGTTGGAGTTAAAATCAGTTTAAATGTTGTAATAAGCGTCGAATATCACGGATAAAATCATCCTAATTAATAGTACTTTCAAAACTCAAAAGGAGTATTATATGATATAATTGTAGAAAATGCCACTGCAGAAATGTAGGCCTACATGTCCAATTGTCACATGAGGAAAAATCATAATCCGACAAGAGTAAGTTTTTTTTTTCGCACTTTGCGAATTTTCAAGCTATTTTGGAGCTAGATAGCTTGATCCTTTAAAACCTGATAGATTCCAGTCAGCATGGAAGTGACATTTGATTATCATGATAGATTGACACTAAGTTCCTTAAAAGGTCCGTTATCTCAATATTTCATAACCGCTTTTGATGATGAAGAAGGGGGAGGTCTTGATGGGGTAGGGCGAGATTTCTCCGTACGCGTTGCTTCGATCCCCTCGAGCTTTTACGGTTCGACTCGTGCTTTCTATTATCAATACTGGGATTTGTAGTCGCGAAGAAAATAACCAAGGGAAACGCAAGGTGTGGAATTCAAATCAAACAGAATATGTCACATTCAGAGAAAGAAAAAGGAAAAAACCCTATGCCGAGAGAGCTTGAAGAGTAAGAGTGAAACTGAAGAGAGAAAGGGAAACATAGGACGAGAAAGGGTGTGGCGAAGGTGATAAAGATATATAGGAAGAAAGAGAAGGATGGGGGAAGGAGGGAAGGAGGGAATGAAGAGGAACGAGGAGGAGGAGAAGGGGGAGGAGAAGGAGGAGAGGTGGAAGAAAAAGAAGGGGAAGAATTAGAATAATAAGAAGATGATGAACGGAGAAGATGCAGGAGGAGGAGGGGAAGAAGGAGCGGAAGAAGAAGAAGATGATAACAAAAAGGAGATGATGGTAATGATGATGATGATGATAATGATGATGATGATGATGATGACGATGATGATGACGATGAGAAGAAGAAGAAGAAGAAGAAGAAGAAGAAGAAGAAGAAGGAGAAGGAGAAAATAAGATTATAATTGAAAGAAAGGGATGACAATAAGGACTTAGAGAAGATTGTGGTGATGATGATTAAAACTTTTAAAAATAAAACAAAAGTTTGCCACTCTTATGCACTTTGGCCACTATTTGATCGCCTTGAAATTCGACTTCGGAGCAGGAAGTATTATTCACAACAATAAAAATCTTGTAATAACAGTTAAATGCATTCAGTATTCCATTGAAAATTCCTCTGCTACCTTCTACTATTTCTTTACCGACGTTAACGAAATGTTTACTCGATCTGTCACAGCAGTTAATTCCATAGTAACATTATCTCCTTTACGTTTTCTGCCCCCTTACTCTATTCAGTTCTGGCCACACTCTTGCTTTCATTTTTACATGTATTTAACATAGCTTTCATATATTTCTTTATACTACTGCGTCTGAGTTTTGTAATACTGTTTCTGACTCTTTGATATTCCTTCTTAAAGGTAGGTTGGGATTCACATTTTGTCTTTAAATGATCTCCTTTATAGCTCAATCAATATCTTTTTTAATCCATGAGCAAATTCTCTGTTTAATTATCATCCTATTTAAAGGGGCATGCATATCGGAAAGTTGCACAAATATAGTTTTCCAGTTCATCTATTTTCAATCACTCCTTCTGCATCCTCCGTTAGTAAATTCATTGAAAGTATCTCTCTTGAGATCGTCCAAAAACTCATTTCCATCAAACATTTACAATCCCCCCAAAACAATTTCAATTCCTCTATGTTTCCTTACATTGGGTATCTTCATATCAATACATGTATATATGAAGAGTTTGTTTGCATAAACCGATAAGTCCATATTTGCCAAATGGAGATATTTGCGATTAAAGGTCAAGAAAAATAAAGAGAATAATAAGAAAATTTGTGCTTCTTTTGACCATAACTTCAAAAATATACCTTTATATGTTGTGAAAAATATATCATTTAAAAGGTATTATTTTGCACTTTATGACAGAGATCGTACTTCAAAATCTTTAAAAATGGACTTATCGGTTTTTGCAAACAAACCCTTCATATGTAAGACAGTGATCACTGATCGAAATCTTTGCAATATTACAGACGGTATATATTTTATTAGGGAAACTCATCAAAGTATAACTTTGATGAGTTTACCAGTTAACCCTCGTCGGTTTATGAACAATTAGCGTCGAAAGAAACAAATTTTCAATCAAATTCTTGATAGGATTATTGCGCAAATTTTTACCCAATATCCCATTCTCTTTATTTTCATCTGTTATTTTCTCAAGAATTAAAAACAAAACAAAACAAAACAAAACAAAACCCACCAACAATCGAGATACGCCCGGTGGTCTATATATACAACCAATAATTAGATTTTTCTATTCTAGTTTGTGGCAATTGTTTGTTTGTTTGATAGATACTTTATTTTCTGCAAATCAATATACATTGTACATAAACTGAATAATCGTGAACATGGGAAATATACAAAGTATATTTGAAACAGAGTCGTTTGACTTGCATAAACAATGATATAAAAGGAAATTAATGATATTACAGTATGCATGTCTATGCAGCTGGGATTACAATAACAATATTATATTTAGGAAATGATAATGCAGAGGGCCGCCATTGTAAGCATTGCTTGAAAAGATGGCCGGCCCGAGGAAAAGGTAGGTAGGTAAATTGGTAAACAATACAAATTCTGCTGCGAGGATAGCAGGGGAAAATAAACTCTGATGTGTGAAGGTGGTGAATGTGCGTGCGAGTGCTTGAGAGTGCACAGGGGCAGATAGGCTGGGATTTGGAATGATAAAATTGGTTTGCTGGAAGAGGGAATGACTTACGATGTTGCTACTATCGGGAGACCAACATAAGTCATATAAATTATTCGGGCTTAATTCGTATTTGAAGTATACTGTGATAAAATATGCTTCTTTAAGTTTGCTTTGAATGAAAACAAGGAGGCACACTGTTTCAACTCTTCAGGAAGAGTGTTCCATGTATCCGGACCGTGATGTCTAATCGACTTTTGAGCAAGTAAAAGCTTTGGATTACTTAAATGAAAATCATGGGAACGACGGGTAGGGTATGAGTGAATATGATCATTAGTAACTAGGGCATTATGGAAAAATGGTAATAAATTTCGAATGTGTTTGTACATAAATATAGCAGTTAAATATGAATGTATATCATGGGCCTTTAGGGTTTTTAGGCGATAAAATATGGGATCAGTGTGAGCCAAAAAATTTGAATGTGTGCATATACGAAGAGCCTTTTTCTGAAGAAGAAAAATTGTGTTCAATTTGGTTTTGCTACAGTTGCCCCATACAATATTACAGTACATTACATATGGTAGAAATAAGGTGTTGTATAACATCATTAAAGTTTGATCATTAATTAAGTATTTTATTCTCCTTAACACACCAGTTGCCTTAGATATTGCTGTTATAATATTCTGGACATGAGTATTCCAAGTTAGATTGTTATCAATCCATACAGCTTCCAAAGAGTCCGAGGAGAGGTCTTTTTCATATATATATATATACAAACTCCACCACCTCGTCTTTTCCCCTCTCTGTCTAAATACATACAAAATCATCCATTGATATCAAATAAATATCACTAACCAATTCGTAAAGCCATGTTTCCAAGAAATATAGTACGTCAAAGTGAATTCTATTCAATAATTGCATTTCGTAAATCTTTTCGAAAAGACTCCCAACATTCAATTTTCAAACCTCTAACAAGTAAAATGTAGAATAATATTTTGAACACTCATTTCTTTGCAAGACATTAGCAGGAGATTTTAGTGTGCTTGTGTTTATGCTGGCACACTCTTCGTTTCTACCTACCTAATAAGGCCAGACTATGGTTTTGCGACCTTCTTGAGAGCAACGTCTGCATTGAAGTTGAATACCAGACATTTGTCATATGATATACCTCTCTAGGAAGGTAATTATACACACACTATTAAATACACACCCTAACAGATAAACTTCCACACTCACACAAACACACGCCTAATCATACATGGTCGGTGAGCAGAACATGCTGACAAACTTGTGTGGCGGTCATGATGGTAGAAAGAGTAAGTCATCATATTCTTAAACAGGATGTAAGCTCTGCAAAATGTCTCCATGACGTAATGAAAAAAAAACAACCAAAAACATCAACAACACAAAAACAAAGACAAATTTGTGTGATACAAACAATTTAAAAAACCGCAGCAATATTACAATCTTGATGATCTAAGTTATGGTCTGACTAGACTAGTCATGACAAGTCAGCATCAAATAGCGAAAAAAAAAGAAAGAATGAATGACATCGTGAAACAAGTATTGAAATGATTGTGCCTAACACAAAATGACAGTTAATGATATATGATTCCTTGAAACTGAATTTAAAGCTAGAATGGTTGTCATTTCAACAGAATGATAAAATCATAATGTGAAATCATATCATAAAAGATATTGAGGAGACACGAAACAGACTGATCTTTTTTTGTTTTAATAGAGAGAGGACAGAACAGTTAATTTCGTGTCATTTATTGCCGTTGACAGATTTATGCAATTTTATCATCATATTGCACAAGTTTTCATGGAAATTACAGCCACGCAGTAAACAGGAAATTTACTTAAGATCCTCAGATTACTCGATAACAGCTTTTTACATGAATTACCTTTTGTTTCAATTTCATTTTGTTTATTTCTCCACTAGTACTATGAAATCATAATGATAAATCAATAACGTTCTAATAACAATAAAAATACGAGTACTTAAAGCATACTTAAAGGAATGATCTAATTACTTGCAGTCTTCTAATTGACTGGGATAACGACCTCGGATGTTTACACTGTTTTCGCTAACAATGTAAAAAGAACGATGTATACCATACATATTTATTTCTCGACTTTATTTCAATAAACTTGTTGTTGGGAGGGTCGACCTACCTCTTTAAAAACCACCGTGGCCACTTTTTGTCGATGCAGGCGAAATTTGTAGAATGTAAACAAAATTTAATGTAGAAAGCGCCTGACCAATAAAGGTATGTACTTAGTCAGTTTTCTAAATCTAGAGACAAATTTTGTTATGCTTAAAATATTTTTGTTGTCATGCATACCCAACGGACGACTGGGGAAAGTGCGATGGTGTAATGCATCTATTCTTCTTCTACATCTTCTTCTGATTTCTTTTTTTTTCAGCTGGTTCTGTGTGCTCTCTGACGAAGTGACTTTTGAGTGTAAGTGACAGAGTCCCAGAGATGGCCGTTATAGTGTTAAAAACGAGAATTTTTTTTTTTCAAACACACGAGGGAAAGATGCCCACTACGTTGCTTTGTCTTCACAATCACAACGCAATGTATACCATATTATTCAAACAACTTCTCTCTCTGTTTGTTTGTCTTTCTGTCTGTCTGTCTGTCTCTCTCTCTCTCTGTCATGTGTCTATCATAAACACACACACACACACAAACACACGCATATACATATATATATATATATATGTATATATATATATATATATATATATATATATATATAAAACCGTTAGTGTATATATATATATATATATATATATATATATATATATATAAAACCGTTAGTCATATGTATGAGTCATCTATAGTATGAGTCATGGGTCATAGGAGTACTAAGGACCTTTACTACTGATTTCCTGGTGAACTTGATGATACAAAAGAAGAGTTCTTTGGAAACATATTTTCGACAGATTTCTGAGACACAGAATATAATTATCATTCTCAGAACACCGTTGGTAATCACAGCAATCCCAAATCCACGGAACATTGGTGATAGCACCATTTGGATACGTGCTTTTCAGCAAGAACGTCCAATTTCCTTCCGAAACTTGCCTGTCCACATGATTAAGATAGAATGATATTCTGGAGGAAAATTTAGTTTCCAAAATCAAAACGAGGTTTTAACCAAAGTTTTCAAGTGGAGATCGAGCATCTGTAAAGACTGTTAAGTTTCTTTCAATTTCCCACCAGAAATTTTCCAATCAACCCTATATTTTGTTGGTATTTTTTTTTCGGATGTCTTTTTGCTTAAAAGCTGGTGAGTGCCTAACCCTGGAGGCGTTTTAAATGTCCCACATAATTATGCAAATAATTTATCACAGAAAAAATGTTGTTTTTAACTAACATGAAATGTGTACTGGAGTAATTTATGAAAATTGTGAGGTGCTTTTGTTTTTCATGTTTTCTGCATGTCCCTTGAATGTTGGGGTAGGTGCGTTTTGAACTATGCGCACTCTTTCTGTTTAAATTCGGCGCATTGATTACTTTTTTCTTCTTCTGTGTTCTCTTTGTATATCTGATAAAATCAAGGGTGTCACGCATCCCACGAGACCGACACCCACGAGTCATACAGTCCACGAGTTCGACATCGACATAAAAGGTCCATGAGTCATACAGCCTACGAGTTCGACACTAAGCAAATAAGACCCATGAGTTCGACACTAGGAAAAAACAGTCCACGAGTTCGACATTTCAACACGTGGCTTAATGTGAAGGTCTCGTGGGCCTTGTTTGCTTAGTGTCCAACTCATGGGCTGCATGACTCGTGGGCTTTATAAATCGTGGGCTGTATGACTCTATGCTGTATGATACGTGTGCTGTATGACTCACGGGTGTCGGTCTCGTGACGTGCACCCAACAAATTCCCCCTTTCCAAGAAAAGTTAAAAAGATAAACGATTAATAATAGGGCCTATCAGTAATCATTTCCAGGAAAGACTATGAACCTCTTTCGACTTCTAAACTCCCTCGCATGATCACCAAATCTGTGTTGCATCATGGATATAATTTTCTACGCATATTTCAATAAAATCAAATGCTATCAAGCAGACAAGGGTATTAAAACATTAACTGCAAGAATATTATTACATCTACAACGGCTGATGTGTTCATCGGTGTCAAAACTGTCCAAATGACCTTGCCAGTATTGTGATGTACTTTAGTATCTTTCATGCAAAACGTTCATTTTTCTGTGGAATTTGATTATGCAAATGTCCACGTAAATATGAATAATCTCGGCCGTACATGCAGACGACAGGCATTGTGACTTTTCCCGCGCCATCATCATTTCCATATCATTATTACAGGAGGCAGTGTGCTCGCTTGTCTAGAGATAATTAAGATGAAAATAGACTAAATCATATTACACCAAAAAACCAGCAATATTACATTCATTAATTCACTTTTCCCTCTTTAATCTAAGGCAAGCGCGGTAAGGGACATCCAAAGACGGACCCGGTTATCGTCAAATTGAATGAAAGCAAGTTAATGAACTCCAGTTTTCTTGCTTATCGAATCAGAGTGGGTTAATTCATGTCAATAGCGCTACATTTTGTTTTTAACTCAGTAGGATGTTGAAAACGGACACAGAGCTAACTTGTGATGATTCAACCTGTTTTTTCTTCTTTTTGTTTTAAAGAATAGAATAAGAGCGAGATTATGTTGACATTGTTGCGTGATTAATACCTGTAAGACCAGAAAAATAGCCGTAATTGCTCAAAGAAAAACGCAGGAGTCGGTAAACTCTGTGTACGTGCACGGAAGGCATCCCTGTTCCCTGTCTCCCCGTTTTTCTACGTCTCTCCCCTTTTCCCCAGGAAACTTCGTTATACTCCAAATTCTTTATTCTTAATGGTTTGCGTGGAAATAATATGAATATCTTTAGATGGCATGGTCTGCACTCCAAACTTCTCAGCATGTGGAGGACCGGGGGATTGGCCTTACCTTTCAGTTGAATAGGCCTACATGCTGCATACGACTTTGCCAAGCTGGCTTTGTATGTGCACGTTGTACATCTTTAAACTTATTTTATTCGTGAATGCTGTTGGAAATACGAAACGCCATGTCTTTGATGACTATACCATCACTCCAAACCTGGTTAGTGACCGGACTGTTTTGGCAGACTGAGAGAATGATATGCTTGTATATAGAGTCATTGCTCTCACTGACTGCTTAAAGCGGGCGACCTATTTTTTATGCAAATTCGGTGAGTTGATGCGGTCAACGCTCGACGAATTAGAACGAATATATTCATCTTAAAATGAAAAAAAACAACAACAACAACAACACCCCAAATGATTGCTATTTATGCCCTTGCCGTTGAATTGTTGCGGAGTTCCAATGAATTAAAAATGATGATGTGCGGGGGGGGGGGGGTGTTGCAGTTGCTGTATCATGGACTAAATATATTAGATTTTTAGTACTATATTCTACTCATGTTAACATTAATGGGAAAGTTATCAAGGGAATAGCATCATCATCTTACTCAATTTACTTTACATGTATGCCACTTGCTTGTACTTTCAGCGAAACCGCGGCACATTTAAAAAAAAAATCCATAAATCCATTAGGCCTATTCATTTCAGTGAAAGATCTCATTTTTAATGTGAATAAGCTCTCTAATGTTCTGTTTGATTGATTGTACTGTATTCGGTATATTCAACTTGCACCTGGTATTTCAATTAAAGAGGTACAACTTTATTCAGTCGTGATGGGCAGAAGGAGCATCTCGAAGACTGAGTGAGTGTTGCACACACAGGTGAATTTTGTTATTCCGAAGGTTCGTTAATACGATTGATTAAACAAGGTTCGTCATTTCGACGGTCCGTTATTCCGACACACACAATTTCCGTATACCTAGATGTTCGTTATTTCTAAAATGAAAGAGGGTTCGTTAATCCGAATATCTAAGGCGTTATTTCGACTCGTTATTTCGGAAATTCGTTAATCCGAATATGAAATGAATTTCCTTATTCGGAAGGTTAGTTTGATATTCCGAAGGTTTGTTAATCATGTTAATGATGAGGTCCGTTACTCCGAAAATGGAAAAAAAACACAAGTGCATGCAAACAAACCTTGGGAATCAGATAATTTATTCCGTTTTTGGATTAACGAATCTTCGAAATAACGAATCTTCTATGTTATTTGTATCAATAAACCTTCGGAATAACGAATCTGATTTCATCTTTGGATTAACAAACCTTCGGAATACCAAACCTTATTTCATTTCCGAATTAACGAACATTCGTAATAGCAAATCTTGTGAAACTGTAAACACACAAACGTATATCATCGTAGCATGTTGGTTATGACCCTCAACTATCTAACTTTGCAAGGAGGAATGTTAACTTCATAATGTCAAAAAATGAAATTAGGTTTAATTCTCTGTACATCTTGTTTATATTGTTGCTGTACTGTGACATCGCTATTTTTTGAACGATATTAATCAAATGTGTACTACTAAGATTTCTGCACTCACTGAATCCACATGAATAAATAAATTGAATTTTGACGGAGTGATCCTCATATTGCATGTTATCAATGTTTAAGTGTACATCCAAACTGGACGTCATTGTGTCTTTGTTATGTTTAATATATTTTTCATAGAGAAATATGAAAATTAAATTGTAGATTGAAACTATGAAAGTATGATTTTTATTATAATTATCATTGTTTTTGATACCATTTTCATCTACTGTTTTGTCATCATCAACAAAAACATCTTTATGGATATCCTAATCTTTAGCATCATCATTGTGATCATTAATGTTTTCGCCATTGATCACTATATTAATACGGAAGTAGAGTACTATACGCACAGTACGGAAATCTGCCCATATTGCCGTATATCCAGGAAAATGTATCTTTTGCGTAAGCCAGTAGGCTGGATTAGCTCTCCAATATTCTTATTCAAAAGGGATAGAATTAGGTTCATTAAGTATGGGTTCAGAAATACCAGGCTTACGTATAAGATTTCTATTCCATTCTCCATGCAGTGAAGACATTTGACTTGACAACATTCTGTTGCCCACAATGCCTGTCAATAAGGAGGAAGGACTTGGGGGGGGGGGGGGGTGGAGAGGGAGAAAGGGGGGAGTGTTGTCACAATAGATAAGCACACATAGAGGAGAAAGTTCCTTTTTTTCTCTTTAAAAAAAAAAAAACCAGAGACATGAAGATATCGTTCGAGATGAACTGGCGCCATCAGAGATGTAAATGAATTGCTTCACTCTAATCGTAGTTGATTGGCTTGATGGAAGCTAGAAATTTGGTCACTTATAATTAGTCCTTCAATGATCATAACTTTTTCGTTCTCTAAATTTGCCAATTTGGCACATAAATGCACACTTACAGAAAAAAAAAGACCACCCTTAAGAATCTCAAAGACAGAGGAAGAAAGAAAACGGGCATCTTTACAGATCATTTTTGAAGTACTGTGAAGTTTTTTTTTAGTGTCATATTTGTCTTAGGAACGACCTCACAAAGTATATCTTTATCTGAATTTGTATGGTTGAAGCAAAAATCGTATTGATATCAAAATGTGAGTTTTCAACTGACTTCAAATACAATGATAGTCATTGTTTAACTCGATGAGTCTGTATTTTTCAGACGCAAAATGAAGCAAGCAAAATTGTCATGACAATTGCATGAGGCAGAAATAAGGTAAGACAGTAATAAATCATTTATGTTTTAAACTTAGGTGAAATCCAAATCTGCCTTATTCTTCAGATTTTTGTTGTTGTTGAGAGTTGCAACTTGAAAGGAAGGGGAATTCCCCTAAAAGTAATCGATGTGAAAGAAATTATGTGGTCATATTATGAATCGATTTTCTTCTTATTGGATGCTAAACATTGCTTTGCCTCCACAGTCGGGTCTTACCATTCCGTTGCAACATCTCCATGCTACAAGGGACATTCGATCAGTCACTACTTGACATCATTATTTTATTAAGATATCTCGATATAATTTTGAAATTTAGCCGTCTTAATTTCCAAGTGGTCGCTGAAGCAAGGTGTGAATTTCAATTTATATCTTGATACAATAATGAAGTTTATTTATATTATGCACACACACAATTGGTCAATACTGAGGCTGTACACACATATCTTTTTGATTCAAGAATGGTTTGTTTCCTCCCATCTCTTTCTCTTTCATATCTGTTCTTCTTTTCCCATTCTTTCCCTTCTTCTCCTTTGTATTTTCCCTCTCTTGTTTCTATCTCTGTCTGTCTGTTATCTACTTATGTCATTTCTGCCTGTCTCTGGCTACCCGTTCAGGGGCGGATCCAGGAATTTCGTATAAAGAGGGGGCGAAAGGAAAAGAAAAAAAAAAGAAGAAAAAATAGGGGGCGCACGCACCCCCATTTTTCTTTTTGTTTCTTTTGTTTTAACACAAATATAAGGGGGGGGGGGGGGCGCCCGTCGCGTTCCCCCTGTGGATCCACCACTGCTGTTTTTATTGTTCTTTTTATTGTTTTTATTGTATTGTTTTTATCGCTCTTCCTGATTTCAACTGTTATCTGTCGATTTGTCTATCTTTCTCCATTTTCTCGAACAGAGTTTTTGGACCTGCATCCTTCCTCGTATGTCATTATACACTCACAGCATGCCGATTAGTTTTGATTCTTTTTCCTTTATTTATTTTTTTTATCTCCATACAGTGTAGTTTCTTCCAGTTCTTATGATAGAGAGAGAGGAAGGAAACTGACAGACAGACAGACAAAAAAAGTGAAACAATTCTCATTGAATTAGATTTCTAGATAAAGCTGAACTCAAGAATTTCTTCTACAGAAGATCTTTACAGGCCATCAAATCATCACGAAGTATTGCGGAGAGGCTTGACATAATTTGATTATCAGCATACACATTTTTATGACTTACAAAAAAAAATTGATTGGTATGAATTTATGTGTCACGACGAATGTGTGTATGTCTTAAAAAGGAAATTCCTTCCTGATATCAAGTTGCTTTGTTAGGAAAATAAAACAATCTGAGAAATGGTTAATAAACCAGCGTCAATTTGGGGGGAAAAATAGACACATACAAAGAATTTATGAACTGTAACAGTTCAGAGAGTCAGACAAATTGACAACTCACCATCACACAGAAGTGTGATTTCAATTTGTCTTATTCTCTACTCTTTTGAATTTCATAACTTTTTTATGCGTCTGATTTCCCCAAATGTAGATTGATCTACTTCTCTGCTTTTTCTATTGTAATGAAAAGTAGGTTTAATATCAGGATGAAATTTGGTAACACATCAGACAGAGATTCCATTTGCCTTACTCTCCAATCTTTTGAATTTCATAACTTTTTATGTGTCCTATTTCCCCAGCATATTCACTGATTTACTTATCGGCTTTTTCTGTTATCATACAAACAGGTTTGATATCAGGATGAAATTTGACAACTCATTACACAGAGTTTCCAATAAATTAGTCATACTCTCTAAATCTTGTACAAATCTTCTTTTTTTCATAATGACTAATGTGTCCGATTTCTCCCAATTTCGCTAAATTAGTTTACTGCTTCTTCTGTTTTCGTGTGAAAAGCAATAAGATTATCAGAATAGATGAATTTGCAGCTAATGTCTTTGTGTTGTTAGTTTTATGTGCTTACTTTGTAAATCACCAGATGCTGGGCCCTGACCTGTGCTCGGAGAATCTAGAACACACTAGTAACCTATATTCCATCTTCATTACAGTGGACTTAATAACCTGTTCCATATACCCACATCTGTGTCTGGAGTAGATAGAATACATTTTCATTAGCGCGTGCATTATGCGGTCGTTTCTTGGTTGTTGTACCATGCGTATTGTATACTAAGTATCTGCTCGATGCTTTAGCGGTCATACGGGCTCGACAGGCTACAGACATAAATATTGTACATAATCAACAAAGTCTGTATCAAACGTATATAGTATTGTAGGTTTTAAGGTCCTGATTGCAACATATAGTGACGAAGTAACAATGTCGATATAATATGCTGCATGCGATGTGATCAGTATTGTAGGATTACGAGAATGAGAGGGTTATGACTGTCTGTAATCATATATATCGTCCCTTATTTGGAAAAACAAAACAAAACACGCAGTTCCTCGGATAGGACATTAAGGAGGTCCCTTGTGTGAGAGAGTCACAACTCATGCACGTAAAAGATCCCGCTTCATTTATTCATCGCAAAGCGCAGGGTGTTTAACCCGGTGAAGTGGTCCCGCCTTATAACCAACTGGACCCCATGGAAGACCAGCTATTGCAGTTGAATATGTAATGGGCTATCCAGCCATCTTCTCAGATGGAAATGAAACAAACAAACAAATAAACAAACCCTGGGCTGTCGGAGACAATCGCGTTATTCTTCTATTTCATTTTTCCCTTCACAGACAGGGTGGACTCGCACTATCTGCAGCCGTTGTCCGACCGTTTGAGGTAATTTCGAGACAAATTGATATGTGATGAGAGTAAAGGTATTGAGTGGCAACGGCATGATTGAAATTTAAGACTAGATATTGAAGCATGGAGGCAGAGGCGTTCCCAGATGATCCCCGGCAAAGAGATGACTTCTCGCGTTGCAACCAAAAGTGCATATCTGATTTTCTTTAACATTTTTGATCACACAAGCAAGGTCCTTAGATTTCGGATGTGAAGCTCTTATTTTCGTGGTATTTACGTCTATTTTCACTGATTTCCTATCAAGCAAATCTCATCTTGCGTAGGATGGTACACCATTATAGGACAAAACAGGTTCTCAGAACTCTCTGCCCGGTAAGCGATATTTTGTTGATCCTGAATAAAGAGAGAAAATAACTCACTGTTTCATTTTGTTCCTATATGACAAAATGTAACAAAACATCACGAAACAACAACAACAACAACAAGAACAACAACAACAACGAAAAAAAGAACAAGAAGAAATGAGAAAACTATAATGAAGATCTCTTCTAGTTCAAAGAGCAGTAACATTACCGCAGTTTTCTCTTATATAAGTTATCGTAATTTGCATATACATGTACAGTGCTAAACATTCATCGAAGATTGGGGAGCTTGTTAGGATATATCGCGTTCACTTTTTTGATATCGGCATAAATGTCAAATTGAAAATAACGGCTTCCGCTATCGGTCCAATCTCATCGAATTCTTCAGCGTCGTATGATAGTCAAAATACGACTATCCTGAAAATCGTCGGATACCAAGGTAAAAAACAAACAAACAAACAAACAAACCATTATTATCGAAAGGTTAATTGACGTCCGTTCAGTAGCATGGAGGTCATATGGGTACAGTGAACCTGTGGCAAATCAATACCTTAGTTTGTAATTCCTTGTATATTGGGTATGATGTGCCTACTCCATACGTCGTTTTTACCAATTAGCCCCACATATTGAATTTCACGTGTCTGTCATCCCGCCAAACGCACGTCAGGAAATTGCCGCAGCCCGTATTTCTTGACCTAGAAGCGGCTTGACATATGTCCGCCGGGCCGAAGTTGCTGGCGGGAAGCTCTTCAAAGTCCAGCTTTGGAAAGGTCAGGAAAGGTGTCACGATTTAAATTGATATAATTAAAGGGAAGTAACGATTCTCAAGACTGAAAAGGAAGCATGGAAAACCGCCACACGGAGAATTGTTGATGTAAGAAGAAGCTTTTGAACGTTCATCATATTTTGACCTCGATTATGGCGAAGAAGCGTCAAGATTTTTCAATCATATCTGTATAATAAAAATACAGATTCGCCATTTCTGTCAATGAAAATGTCAAAAAGTAGCTGACGATTTAGACAATACAGCAGGTCTAATGTAAATACAATATCAAAATGGCAGATAATCAAATAAGGTAACGATCAAAGAATAAGATATCCAGTCTATCATCTTCATTTAAATGTTCCACACGTGAGATGATCTATGGAAGTAAATGCATACATGCTTCTAAATTATTGAGAGGAGCAAGCATTACAGCGAATTACAATCGGCCGATAAATTCAGGATGTAATTACCAAGAACAAGCAAATGGTAGTTTGCACTGGCTTGCTAATAAGACATAGTGTTGACTTGGGCGTTCATGAAAACATTAGCAAATATATCATGTCTAGACATTGGAACATTTCACTGACCGTTTGCCAGAAAGCCGTTTAAAATCTCCAGAAACATAGAAAATCATTGTTTCAAAGGCCGCATCAGAAAACAAAGGTAATAAATTCTACATATGTCTATCTTACAAGAATACCGACAACAGAATACTAATGTCTTGAAAATTTGAAGAGCGAATCAGTGACTCTAATTCTCAATTGACTGTGGGGAAAGAATGTGGGGAAATGTTTTCAAGCAAATTTAAAAAAAAAAAATAAAGAGGCTCTTCACTCTTACAGCAAATAGTGGTCATTTTCTGAAAACTGATCCTATCTCATTCCTGCAGTGGCGTAACCGGGACGGGTGATTAAATTTTACTTTACCGACCGACAGAGATTTCCGCCTGCCTTCGTTGTCTTGTCTGAATTTGGCGTGGCGTACGTGGGAAAGCAGATGGCATTGCATTAAGATATACTTGACTGAGGCCATATTGACATGATTGAGGTGGCGATCCCTTGAATTAGCCCTATACCTTTTAATCACCTCGTTATCACAGCTCCGTTTTCCTTGACCGGAAGCGAAAAGAGTGATAAAGAACTTCTTTGTGACTGCTTTCCAGTGTGGTACCTTCTGACATCAACATGTATAAGAAGCAGAATTAGAGATGGCTATTTGCAGTTTTTTTTTTCTTGTTTTCCCCCTGAACTACGTGATTTCTTGCTGCGCCCAGAGCATCGTAACAGTGAGATTCAGCACATCACCTCTGACGTGTATGGGGGGGGGGGGGGGGGGGGGCAGGGGGATGTTATATCTCCTCTGCAACACGCGATTATACTTGATCAATCGAGTATCTTATGTTATCATATTTTCCCTTGCAAATCATAAGTTCTTTAATACTGTTCTTCTTCTCATTGCCCCAAGACGTTAAAACATCACATAAGCATAAAGATTGCTTCAGTCTCTAAGAGGAGACTTGTTATCAACATCTTGTCAACTTTCTTTATACATATGAATAAGACAAGTTTAATGGACCGAAATGGGTGAGGGGAGACTCGCGTCTATCAACCGAAATACACTCTTTTCAGTATCCGAAGTTGAAAGGCCGAAATCATTGATATTCAAGGGGGAGGGAAGGGGGAAACATGTCAAGTAATCTCGGAGACTTGTGACATGTCTATAGATTTCCGCCTAGGCACCTGATACGAAACTGCTCTTACGCCCGTTTACAGAACGTGTCGTTCGCTCAAGATATAGTTGTTTTGTTACGAGGACAGGAAAAGACAAATGTTTAACCTTGTCCGTCATATCCGCGACAGGCTAAGCGAAGCGGTTCATTGATGACATCGCATCATTATACGGGCCGGCTTATCTGGCCTCAGACTAGGTAGATTTCGAAATGAGAGACGGGCATTACACCCATAAGATGGCGCGTAACGGTTGTCATCAGCTCTGCGATAGAGGATAACTGATCGACTTACTTATTGAGATAACCGATACCAAATAAACATCCGTCTTTTACGATATGATACGCTATGACTTCTCATTTCTTATACATATAGGCGATATCAAATAAACGTTCGTCTTGCCCGACTTGATACGCTCTACATGACCTTACTTCTTCCTCGATACATCGCCGATATCAAATAAACATGTCTTCCTCGTGAAAGATTGTCTGTTATGGTACAGTTCTTCGCGAGAGAAAAATAACGTTGTTAATGAGGTGTCATTTACACGCTGCGGCTGCTGCATTCCCGCTCGATATGTCATTGTCAGAGATAATGTCAAAGATTATGTTATAAAATCAAGAAATGTTTTGTCGTCTACCCAAAATTCAAGAAGACTGATTACAAAAATATCTTCCCAGGGCACTGCAGGGTGGAAGTTTAAATTCGTCCTTACCTGGTCCATGATATACTCTTCCGTTCAATGTCTAAAATGAAATACCCACTGACAGGAGGGTGGTGAGCAAATATAGATATAGCCCTACGCCTATTCTATATGTGTGCGTGTGTGCGTGTGTTTGCGTGTGTAATGAAATAATGATAGGAAAAAAAAATAATACATATGATTACAGTTTCGAGTTCTTCTTTTTTGTTCATTTAAAAGAGATCAGAGTTCAAGAGCACACCGAAAAGTGTGTTTATATCTATCATCAAAGACAAGAAAAACATTAATATGTTTGTTTGATATTGCTCTATAGCACTGTCTAGAGGAGGCTGTTGGGTGTCTACGATACACTACATAGAAACGGGGGGGGGGGGTGCGTAATAAAAACAAGTGACACAGGGGTTGTATGTAACAAGACAGTAATTGTAATAAGACAGCTATATTACGTAATACTAGTGTTCAACGTGAACTCTATCACAAGATAAGTTTGGGATCTCCACGGAAGGTCTTGGAATGCGTATTTCAAAGTTATGAATAATTAACATCCTCATTAGTCGTGTTAGTGCTGCCAGGAGACCGTGACCCATGAAAAAATACCCCCGTTATTACTGTAAAGAAATGAACACAAAATTGTGATATCAGCCATTTTCACATATGCAAATTAGGCCAGAATATGAAGACAAGTAATCAAATTACGATCTTCAGTGGGTTTCTGCACGTTAATATAGACGTTATCTTAAAACATATTTATCTTCAATTATTTCAATTCTTTCAATCATAATTATGCAATATTAAGCTATAGAGCCATGTATGAGAGTCATCTGTCCTGTATCCGTTACAACTCATGAAAATTTTGATGTGAAATATGAAATTTCTTCTTCTCGAATTCATGTCAAATAATTTTATGTAAGTTAATAATGTTTGGGCAAGCATGTGAGATACTTGTAAAGCTGTTACGTCATCATTCATATAATTCGCATAATGTGATGGTGATCGTTCAATAGCATTGAGCTATAGCTATGAAAATGAATAATGCCACACACACACAAAAAAAAAACAGGACTTTTATATCTCGGACTCAAATTTGATATGTTTCTTTGATTTTATTCAATTAAATAAAGTCAGAGTAAACATGGATTATGTTTTATTTCATAATTACCGCTTACATAGGCACGATAAGGGCTTGCTGAAATAGGCGTTACGTAGAATGGCCGAAATTTATCATACCGCGTCGCCTTTCCTGCAGAGACTAACATGAACATCTTACGGTCGTAATGGTTTTCCTTGTCATGGCCAAAGACATTGATGTCATAATGCAGTGGTAAAGACAGTGGACAGGAGGACATTTACCAGGATAAGTAAGGGTTTTAAAGGTCCAGTTTACCTTTGGGAGCAGTCATTAGCAAGATGTTCAAGATATCGCCTTTCATGCATATGTGTAGGTCTTTCGTACCACAAAACGCCCTTCCATGTGAAAGTTTTGCAATAAAGCCTAAGTTAAAAAGGAGATGTCAGCATTTTTCTCAATAAACCGTAGCAGTATACGGTTTAGTTTTGAAACATTTTTATTATAGCGATTGTTCACATTTTGTATATTTAACAATACTTAGAATCGATTTTACTGCTTCAAATTTTCACAGTGGTTGTTTTATATCCCTAACTCACACTTTAGAACTATTTTAAAGCACTAATGCTGGGCTTTTTTTTCATCTGCAAATGGTAAATTATGGCTTTAACCTTCAAACACACACACACACACACACATAAAAAAAACACACGCACGCACACGCAAACACGCACACACACACACACACACACACACACACACACACATTTATTCATATAAATGCAAAAATGTAGGCCGGTACATCCATTCATCAGTGACGTTGCTCTTTGTACCAAAAAGGCAGAAAGCTTTGCGAATAAAGTGACGTATAAGACAACGTCACTGCATGTACCGATCTATTTCATTTGTTCTCCTTTTATACACAGATGGCATCAAACCGGGGAGGGAAAAAAAGATGTTGAAACACCTTAAACTCATATATGTATATTTATACATGCAATCGCTTTCTTTTCTTTTTTTCTCGTAGGATTGTATAACGCAATCATATCTACAACGACAACGCTAGGCGAGGGGAGATTGTCCTCGTGACAACGTGTGTGTGTTTTTTTTTTTACAATAGGAAGGTCACGAAAACAATATACTCGTGATCGCTTTCTTATGGCGCGTTAGGGAGCGCAATGAGACCTTGCAGTCGTCTGTCATATCTGTAGGTACCGCTTTCGTGTTAATTACACGGCAACTAGTGTACATCGTAAGGCACATGCGACTTTGCAAGTACCCTATAAAGGCAGTTTATAGCGTCCTTTTACACGCTTTATGATTCTGTCCTTCACTTTATGTAGAGCCACACCTGGGCCATACTGCATGAATGAGTACCTCGTTCCAAATGCCAATCATGAATGCTATATTCTTTTTTTTTTCTTGTGTGTTTCCTTCTGTATTGCTTGATTCTGAAGGTGTAACCTTTATTTTCAGCAAGCTCCATAATTTACTTCTTTCCCCTGCGCTTTGTTATACCTGATAAAAAGTCATATCAGTAGAAACTAGGCGATAAGAACTTCACGCACAAAAGAAAATTTGGGTTAAAATAATTCTTAACCAGAGAATCTGTACGAAGGAACACTTATCGTGACAAGAGTGTTATAACTGATTTTGTTTAGCCGCGATTTATAATCTTCAAATCATTACTGTCTCCTTATGGATGAAACATTGTATGTAGTTATCCATTTCACCATAAAATTAATGACATATGTGTGTTTTAGTCGAGGAAGTATTCATTTACAACTATAGTTTACTTTATTTGAATATCAAGAAATTATGATATGAGTATCTGCACATATACCCCAGGGACGGGCAGACAACTCTCTGAGTGGCTTCACAACCACATTCATGAATATATGTACCTTCGGGAATCCCATCAAAACTTTGGTATAGGCTCAGGATCGCAAAAAGAGGCTTTATATATGTAGCATGTGGTCCAGGCAGCAAAATTATGCACCCAAAACTTATCTTCATATCTACCATAGATCAAGACATACTTTCTTTGAATAACACAACATATTTCTATACTCGAAAATGAGTTTATCTGGTCATTGAGCGTACTTCTACCTGTGCCTAAATATCACTGTGAATTAGATAAAAAGAATCCAGTAAATGACAGAACGAGAACAGCAGCATTCATGAAATAATGTGTTATGTAAATAGTAGATACTTTTACGTGATTCGTGATTTGATGAATTGATATTTCGATGTTGTCCTTATGGTGCGCAGTCGTGCAATTTATCGAATTAGCCTCCGCGCAAGTCACGTCGGTCTTCTGCACTTGGGGTAATTATCTGTCTGCATGCATACAATTTAGCACAGTGCATTCGAGATCATGTACTGTTGACATGATATACAACTCAATGATGAACATGAGTTCTGCCAAGAATACGTCGCAGTGAACTCGAGAAAGAGAGAGAGAAAAAAAATTCAAAACGGGGCTCATTCGAAATGTTGGACAAAACTAGCGTCCCCTCCTTGAGAATCTCATGATTGCTAGTGACGCGGCGCCAGGTGTATGGTGTTGCAAAACATCAAAGATGAAAAAACGATGATGGAAATCTAAAATATCGCACCACGGAAATTTCCTCCGTGTCGCTGAGAGACACCTAGGGGCATCGGTCGGATGAGAGGAAATTAAGATTGCACCCGGCCGCTGCCGCTGCTATAGGGTCGCAGAATCCCCACACTTGTGGGATCAGTCAGAAATAGGTCCCACGGCTCACTGAGAGAAGTCTTTCGTCGGCATTTCACTTTCGCGTAACATAGCCTGCTGGTATGCCGTGCTCTTTCACATATCTAATATCATAAAATAAACTGTATGAATTCAATGCAATTAACTGGTGATGATCTGGCGGATTTCATTACAGCCAAAAGGAGCCGGAGGGAGAAGTGACGTTAACTTTTTTTTTTCATCTACTGCACCGTTGAAGCTTTTTGATGCCCAATAACTTTTGTTTTCCTCTCTTACAAATTGTCGATATCTATGTCCTTGAAAATTATCAGGCCTCAGGTAATCCTTTCACATTCAAAGAGAAGTATTGAAAGGGATATAAGCCTAACTTTCAATCTTTATCTGCCACACATTTCGTCTAGGAATCAGCCCAAGCTACAGAATAGACATAATTATTACTCCCCTTTGATAACAACATTTATTGTTGGCAGATATTGTAGCTAGGCCCCTATGAAAGTGTCAAATAGACAGGATGCCTCGCCGTTGTGCAGGCGTTATGCCTTGGGAACACGTGCGTTGCGGAGGCGTGTGTCAGGTTTGGCGGCAGCGGGAAAGTCGCGCTCGTAGTACTTCATATCAGGGAAGGCAATACATGGCATGGCTTCGATTTTCTAGTGGTTGGAAGCAGCCATATTACCCCCGCCACTTATTCATTTCCTATGATTCCTGGCGAAGAGGAACAACTCTTTACCAGAATCAACGACAAAACTGAACCCCGGGTACTCCCTTGATACTTTAAAATGCGTTTTTAATAGCCCGCTGATGGCCTATGGGCAAACAATGATTTTTTTTTCACGGTAAATGTATTCTTATTGTATTCAGTAATTTGAGTGTTGCACTATTATATGATAAACAGAAATAAACATCCTTGAGATAATACGAAATAAAAACACCATACAACGGAATTTAATTGAGATATGTTTTAGGTACACTGCATCAGATGAGTGTATATACCCTCCCATTTCCTACCTATTTCAATAATATAAGATTAGTATATCGACATGGTGTTACGCAATTTAGTCTTCTTAGTGGTAGCACTCATCTTTCAAAAAGCCATTAGCCCAGCACCACCACGCACCCATTTAGATGAACCCAGGTCAACAGGGACGTCATGGGTGAAATACCTTTGTATGTACTCACATATTGCAAGCTCTATTACCAACTAAGTTGAAATTTTGATATCACGAATTTGAATATGAGATATCTAAACATTGACTTTTTGATATCACAATTTTATATTGTGGTATCACAAGCTCCCATTGGTTTATCACATGAACTGCATTTCTGATGTCAAGAAATCGAATTTATGATTTCAAGAATTCCACTTGTCACTTGTGGTATCACGAATTTGAATTTGTGATATAATATGATATATTAAATGATATATCCAGTTTTTGATCGATATCATGAACTCACTTATGAAACTCTGGCACTCATCTTTGGATAAAATCACTATGATTTCGTTCAATATTCTTGGCATAAATTTGAGGATGAATTCAAGCGCTAGTGTGCAAGGAAATTTTATGGATATTTGAGTATTAGTTTTTCAATGTTCTTGGCAAAAATTCAGATAGAATTCGAGCATCGGATCTTTGCAGGAATGCGGAAGGAATTCGAACATATGAATTTTGTGCAGGAATGCATCCTTTGTATCGACAGTTATGTAGTCAAATACTGATGAGAAAATCCGGAAAGAAAGCAGCAATCAAAATTAAGGCACATTTTGTGTGATTGCGCGCTATTTCGACGTTATGGTTCTTCGTGAAAGGTTACGACTTCAAGGTATAAAATTGCGATACCAGAGCCGTTAGCCCATATAATTATCCCCCAACACCATTACACTTTACTCAGTAACCATCGAGGGACCCAACATACTTCACAATAAGAAGGCGCCATCGGCGTCGATACATTTTCAAGATTAAGTGAGGGGGGGGGGAGGTGGTGTCAAGCCTTGGAGGATTATGAGCTGGGGAGAGTAGTGACCGAGTCCCGGGGGAGGGGGGGGGGAGGTAACACCCCCTCCAACCTTAGTAAATTTTTGAAAATACGCAAAGCAAATATGTATTTTTGTGCATGGTGAATGCATGTTTGACAAGGAACAGAATACAGTCAAGATTTCAGGCTGATAAGAGTTAAATACAAGAATAATCGTGGCGTTATGCAGGATTTTTTTTTTTTTTTTTTTGGGGGGGGGGGGAAGATATTTTCTTTATTGTGGGAAACGCGCAAGCAAAGAACGAAGCAAGTGAGCTAGGGGATAGTGTGGAATGTAGGTATCCCCCTCCCCTGCCAAACGAGAGAGTGTTTTTTTTTTCATTTTCAAAAACTTTTGCATTTTTGATTTTCTCACTAACTTATCAAAATATATGAAAATTTCATATCTGCGTCTCATGAAAAGGGGGGGGGGGGAATTCGGGGAGGGGATGATTTGTCAACTCTCAGGTTTATATGATAAAGCAATCGTTAAATCTGATATGAAAATTTTCGATAAGTGATGATACAACCTTTAGTTTTGATACCATGAATGCAGTTTATCTTTTAGCTTAAAGGGATTCGTGATATCAAACAAGAAAAACCACCGCGACACGAAATCTGAATAGTACAATCTTTTGTCTATGACTTAGAGAGACTGTGTGTGTGTGGGTTTTTTTTTGAATCATGGAAACGTAAATACACCATGTGAACATTTGATGTCAAGCTATCAGTGCATCGATAAACATGTGACAGCTACTTCCATGTTCGCATGTGGTGGGCGGAGGGAGACAGCAGAAGTCAGATTAAGCCGAGACAAGTGCATGCCATTTGCAGGCCTCTAGATTTACTTGAATCTATTCTGATTCGCGATTTGTTTTGCGTGACCACTAAAGTAAGCAGTGAAAGTACATTGCCTTTAGGGAGACAACTACAGCTGCCCTCGAACCAGAGGCCTTTTGATTGATAGTCCACGGTGTTATCCACTGAGCTACAGCAGTTTCTCGGTAAAAATCCAAACATTTAAACCTATATATTTTTGAGTCTGTATTTCCGCTAAAGAGCTTGCATTTAGACTGTAGTAAACTTTCGTTATAACAATGGGTGAAAAGTACACGGAGTCATTCGTCAAAACGTCTATTACCTTTGATAAAGCTGGACAAAAAACACGTACATTTGAATCGTTAAACAGTGCTGCGTCTTTGTCAATCGATCATGTGTAAAACTAGAGAGAAATTAAAGAAAGACAGGAGGAGTAAGGGGGGGGGATTAAAAAATTCTCCTGGACAATCGGAAGTGCGTCTTCTTTGGTAGAAGAGAGGAACAACAAAAAACTGAGACGGCATGTTGGGATTATGGGGATACAAAGCAGCCCCCTTCCGGCTACGATCATGTGCAGTGCACGTCCAAATGGAACTTGACATATTGCTGCGGTTCATGATCCACGCAGGAGATGTCGGTCTAGAGTAGGTATAACGAGATGGCTAGGGGGAGACATTATATGTTGCTGATTTACTGGTGGATTGCTTTTTGTGTTTTGCTTCCTTCATCTTGCTGATTGCGATGATGACGAATTTATATAAACACGAACTTGGGGTTGCGGAGGTGAAGCGAGGGTTTGCATCGCTTTGTTGTTGTTATTATTATTGTTGGCTGGCAAATTGAGGGCCTGATAAGAGTGGAGAGACATGTGCAATTTAAACATTGAAGTTTACGACCCTGTCCCTGGAAACGGAAAAGGACAAAAAAAAAGAAAAAAAGGTCGCATTTCGTGAGATTTGTCGCTCGTAAATTTCTTGTCGTTTATCATAGCAAAAAATATAATTTTCATCTTTTGACATCTTGTTAACATTTTCATAGACTTTGTCGCTGGAAAGCAATTTAACGTATCCGTGGTGAGAATTGATGTGACGCGAGACGGCCGAAAGTAAAAAAGACAAAATGATAAAAAGATCGGTAAAATGGGAGACATTTTATTTGCTCGACTTCTAAACTAATCGCTTGCAGTGATTTGCGTATTGTAACTCTGTGAGACGTTTATCAATATCATGCAACCAGGTTGCTGAGCTTGTTATGATAACCTTTATCATGTTTATGGTGAAATTTTCGAAAAATTTGCCAAATTCTTATGGGAAAATGGAAAGTGTATTTTGCTATTCTGATATTCTTAACGTTCGAACTTTCGTTTTTAAACAGTTGCCATGTTTTGAAGCAAAAGGAGTCAGTAATTTGAGTCATGTTTAACTTTGTTCAAAGTATCTTTTATTTGACATTATGTACTTACACATAATCATACCCCTTGATCAATCTCTCCATCGCTTTCGTACCAAAAACCTAGTTTGTCCCAATGTGCTCCATTCAAATCAAAGTTGTCAAATTACATGAACTAAAAAAAAAAACCAAATCATGAGAGAGATAGATCAATAATGATGATGATGATGATGATAATAAAAATGATAATAATAATGATAATAATAATGATGATGATGATAATAACAATAATAATAATATTATTATTATTCTCTAGAGTCCACTAGCTCAAATCAGATATTGCTCAAAACAGAGCCTTTCCCGTTCTCTTACAGAGAAGGGGAGAGGATCAGGGGGGGGGGGGGGGGTGTTGGGGTCAAAAAGGGGAGGATGGCTCCCCCTATTCATGTATTCAAATCAAGCAGACTACTATCATCCCTGCAAAAACTAGACGAAGATAGATGAAGAGTAAGTGGCGGCAAAAAGTGATGGGGCATCTGGTAATAAGAAGTCATGAAGTGTCCGAGACGAAGTTGCCTCATGTTCGGTCGTTTTCTTCCTAATGTTTGGTCATTCGGCCGAAGGTTATCAATTAGTTGGAAGACGACGCGGAGTCTCGTCGATGGAATCCCGTACAAAGTCGCGCATCGCTGCTGCCAAGCACAAGGCAAACAGAAGCAGACATTATTGTCACACTGTATGATTGATCATCTTCACCAATAGAAATAGAGGGGCCCACACACTACAAGCTCTGTCTTTTTAGTGGGTCCCTCCATTTTTCGCACGGTATACATGTACTTCATTTCGATCACTTCTGTTTCTTTTTTACTATACAATGTATGATTACTAAAGGTCCTCAATTATTGTACAGTCTTTTCATTTCACTATGTTCTATTTACCTTGTTCTCTGTTATCAAAAGAAGTGAAACATATGTTATGTCGGAAAATGAAATAAACTTTGAATTTGAATTTGAATTTGAATAGAAATAGAGTGAGAGAAAGAGAGATAAAAAGGGAGAGAGATGATATAGGGAAAGAGAGAGAGAGAGGGAGAGAGAGAGAGAGAGAGAGAGAGAGACGGGGGGGGGGGGAGGGCTATACATTTATTTTACTCTAACGGGAGGGGACGGTAGCTTTACCACTTTGTGTAACGTCTGAGGCGATTCTCTATAGATAGCCATAACAATACGTTAACCTCTTTCTGAATGCGGCCAAATATACACACATCACACACACACACGCACACACACACACACACACACACACACACACACACACACAAACACTTAGCACTTAGCATACGATATTATATACATATACACATACATATACATAATGTATACATGTACATCATTTACATTGTACATATATATATACATATACATATACATATGTATATGTATATATGTACAATGTAAATGATGTACATGTATCATTGTATTATCATGTTATGTATAGTATATATGTATATGTATATATATATATATATACATATACATATACATATATACATATACATAACATGATAATACAATGATACATATACATATACATAATACATATCATCTCTTAAGCATTATACCATTTTGCAGTAATTTGAGCTTTGAACTGTATCATAGTTCAGAAGATCGGAGCTTGGTATAGTAAAGAAAAAAATTTCATATGACATGGAATGTCTATGCGAGAATGCATGGTTATTGTAATGATTTGTCCGGTGATTGGTTGGAAAAACCAGATCACCGTTATTGCATACAGAGAAACAGATAGCCTTGACGAAGTATGCTAGAATGCATACATGTACATGACTTGTGCGAAACTGTGAATGCAAACTAATACAGAGACTCCTACCCCAAGCACCTTCTGATCGGGAGATTCTCCCGCCTGAAACCCCCTAGCAAACGGGAGACTCCAATTTGATGTGCGCGAAGCGCGAAGTTCCTTGCGGCCGGGGTCCAGGGCCCGCTTAAGGACCCTGGAAGCTCTAGGGTTCTCGATGCTCTCTCGTGCTATCTAAGGCTTATTTTTCAACATACAATGATATTAAGTAAGAAATCATTTCAAGCGGGAGACACAGAGCCAGGGCGGGAGAAATTAAATCTCAAGAGGGAGAACGGGAGATTTTGCAAAAATGGGCTTTCGGCGGGAGATCTCCCGTCGAAAACGGGAGAGTTGGAGTCTCTGCTAATATGCAATGATGTTTTTTCAACTTCAGAAATGTACTACATGCTTTAGTATATGCCATAGTCGGTAAGAACTTTTCCCCCATTTATCCTTAGCCGATTTCAGTCTACATGCTCGCTGTGT
Source organism: Diadema antillarum (assembly GCF_040938485.1). Lineage (NCBI taxonomy): Eukaryota > Metazoa > Echinodermata > Echinoidea > Diadematoida > Diadematidae > Diadema > Diadema antillarum. The sequence continues at coordinate 1,318,645 of NW_027270959.1, forward strand.
GCAATAATTGATTCAAAGGTCAATAAATTACAAATACTATGGGGTACCACGGTCATTACGGTAGGAAGCACCATGGAAATTTCTTTCGCAGGTGACTATCTAGCAAAAGTAATGTCTGGTACAAACATGTTTTCATATTTAAAAAAAAATGCATAACACTAAATTCAGATACAGAAGCATGGCTTCCGAGGTATAGAAACATAAGAAGCATCCCCACATTTGTTTAATCTAGCAAATATCTATCTTACTCATCGTTTTAATTTAATTCTCCTGATTTATAATCATTATGCTTATAGAATTACCATATCTCACGAAGATAACTGAACGACTCTTTCTCCGTCTGTCTGTAGGGGGCGCTCCTCTATGCAGTAAATCAGTGCCGTATATTTATACGGCACTGCAGTAAATGTGTAGTGATTTGATCGTGTAATAAGGTATTTGTGGTTACGTAATATATCGTCACATCTATTGTGTGACTCATATCAAGCACAGTCATTCAGGACATGCAGTAAAACAAAAGCTTATCCACAAGTGACTATCCTGATCTTGACTCAAATCACGAAAAGACTAAAATTTTATGTCAATCCAAGTTACTCATCATTCTCTCATAGGCCTACACATCTGTTATCATCTGAGAGGATAAGGAAATGTATTGTTAACGGCAATGTTTGAATACCTTTATGTTATATATTTCGCCGAATAACCATTAGCCACCCCCACCTGCTGGGAGTGTAAAGTCACGTAGGTAAAAAAAGACATTTCGTGGAAGTCCTTTCTTTCTCTCCCCCCCCCCCCCCTAGGCTTTACGAACCGACTAGACCTGACACTGACCACGTATGAGAGATTGGAGAGCCTGAAGAACCGGCGTCAAGACTTCTTGGTAGCCGTGTGCATATAATCAGTAGAAGTTTCCCCCTCTAACTCGAAGTGACAAGTCAGTGTATGAAAGCTCTAATGGAAGTCGGATGACTCCTTGGCGGAGAACTCGGAAACGATTGATCTTTTTGTTATGTTTCGCAGTGGAAGCTGTCCTTTACTCCAAAGAAATAAAGAAAGAAAGAAAGAAAGAAAGAATAAGATGCTTCCGCAGCTGAAATGACTACGCAAGCACGTATAATGATTTTAATCGAACGTATGTATCTACAACGCTACCTGGAAGTGCATTTATGAGAAATATCGGCTTTGTTCAGTTACGCTTCTTTCGTGAAGTTCAAAATATATTTATACGTTCACACGAAAAATCGAATAATTTGTTCGGGACTAGGCAGAAAGTTCATTAAATATTGACAGAAGAAAGAAGAAATTCGCGAGAGATTACCGATGTACATCAGTGGCAGGTGTTTTTACTTTTTCTCTTTTTTTATTTCAGAGAACAGTACCAGCTAATCGCGGCAATTTCTTTCACGCTTTCTTGGCGCGGTACGCCGGTAGAACAGGGTAGCGAGGATTGGTTGAGTCGGCTCCGACCTCCGCCCGGCAAAGCACGTCGATTCATGATTAATCCCCCCGTGTGCTTGAGAAATTCCATCAAAAAATTAGCCCCAGCAAGAGAGAGTGCCAACGGTGACATACACATTACTTCTATCTTTTCCCAGTCTACCCCAAGGCCAAGGAGATGGTGTTGGTCGTTCATGATCAGTGACGGGGTAGGGGGTGCGGGGGGGGGGGGTAGGGGCAGGAGTGGGGTTCATATACCTGGTCACGAAGAATAGCCTACTTCCATGGCGTGATGGGCGCCACGGGCAACCCGTGGCCCATACACCATCACCCCTCACTGCAGAAACAGAACTACCTTTCCATTCACCCTGAAGGTGATGAGTTTTTTTTTTATGTACGTGATTGAGCAACAGCGTGGTCGGAACAATGTCAATTTCATACAATGATTGACTCACAAATGTAATACACTCGATATTTTCAGCTTAGACAAAGTGGATCATCATTTAAATCCGCAAAAGAGTGCTAAAAGAACTCAAACAGATTACCTGTAAGATATACTTCGCTGTCTGATATTAAACATAATAAAACTATAAGTGCCTAACGTGGTTTTATGATGTAGATAAGAAAGTCAACAGTATCTTGACCGTAACGTGAGAGTGCAAGAAAAATTACAAATTTTCCCTATTCCGAAATTCAAAGAGGATGTCAATAACCTCTTTCCAAGTCTGAAATCTCCTCACGCGTACGGTGTTATCTCTCTCTCTCTAGCCCTTGGGTTTAAAGGTGCAGTCACGTCTTGATCAACGCGGTAATCGAGTTTGGACGGAAGGGGTTATGTATTTGGTTTATCATTTCAGGAAGCGAAAAAGGTGTGTTTGTCATGCTTGGAAAGGAAAAGCCAAGAAAAAAAAAATACACGAAAACAAACCGGGGCCTAGGAACGGGCCCTAGGCGTTTTTAGTTATAGATTGGGGGCTAGTCCGGATGAATTTTTCTGCTTTGTTGGACATCTATATCCCACGCCTTCCTCTCTTTTCCCCTCCAGCCGGCTCCCTTCTCTCCCAAATCGTCATTCCTACGACAGGTGAGCTGCCGCATGTCAGATTCTCGGCAAGAATATTTCCCCCCAAACACTCGACTCGACACCCGCATCATCCCTTCGGTTGCCGTGCATCCGTGTGTTTTGCGATCCCCCAGCTCATTAGGGGTTGACACATTATTCGAAAGGCGTGATGCCAATCACAAAGATACACATTGCGGCCGATGTGCGCATTTCACGCAAGACTCGTCGTGAAATGTTTACCAGTCTCATCCGTCTACGTACTCCAGGGTTGGTGGGAGTGGGGGGGGGGGGGGAGTGAAAGTTGGTTAGTCATGGAGGAGACGTATCCATGGTAACATCATCACTAACTGCCACTCGATTACAAAGGGGAATGGGGGGAAGAGGTGTAGGGGGCATTAGAAACAGTCAGATAGAAAAAAAAAAGAGATCTATGTCAATCAAAATGACCTATTCTCTTACCTATACACACTGTAAACAGGCCAGCTACCCATCCCTTCTGTCTATCTAGTCCATTTAAGAATTGGATGGACCGATGTGAATATGCATTCTGTTTTGTCTTTTGTTTTTCAAAGAGGCATTTTGCTAATTTTCTGACAATAATTATAGCATTCTCACTTTCTATGCATAATCAATTTATAATTTTCTGACTATACATGGCATTCGTTACTTTCAATGCATAGTCAGAGCAAGGAGGTTCGAGAGATGGAGTTACAACTGACTATAATTATTCAATCAGCTGTCAGTTTTCTATGGATGGACAAAAGAATTCCACAGGTGCATTTGTGCCTTTGATGTTCGATGCTTGAAGCCGCCATCTTTCTGAGCAATCTGAAGATTCATTTGTAACGCTAACATAATATCGGGTATATGCTGCTCGTTTATGTATCAAATGCAATGAAATTTCACCTTATGGTAAAGCATATACAACAAAAGTCAATTCCGTTCGAAAATATATGCAAAAGTGTAAATCTGAGCTGTATTTTGTGAAAGTGTTTGAAATTTTACCCTCATGGAAAGCCGGTTTTATCACTTTTCTCCTTATTTCCGCCAAATGAAACTAATATGGTATTATCTTCTTTATAAATTAATATGTCAAATTAGCGTACAGACACGCAGAGTCTAGTAATTTTGATATCTATTTCAGCAATATTTGAGCAATTTCTATTCGCACACCCCCGTGCCTTTACCATTGTCTACCGCCCATCGTTTGTAACTAGGGATAGCGAAAAGTAATTACCATCACAAAGACGTATCTTCCTTGGAAAGTGGCAGGTGATTATGCAATGAGACACGAGTCAATTGTCTTCGCATCTGAGCGGCAGATCCAGTTTGACACATACTTCAAATATTTTTGAGTGGCGGCTTCGAGCATGGGATCAAAGCGAATAAGACTGTTGTGACTCCATTTCTCGAACCTCCTTGGTCAGAGAGAGACATGATGATATCCAAGCCAGCAATATGCACATTGTGTGCTCTGCGAAGACTCCTTCACAGCACCTGATGCAATTTTATCCGCTCACGTGAGCCTTTGAGACATCCTCATCTAGAATCATCGGTAATGATTTTCCACTCGTCTGCCTTTAATGGGTTGAGTAAGAGCAACCATACCCTTTCGGCATTTTCCCGCGTAAAAGGTAAATGATACTGGCGGGATGTGAGTGCAAGTATGGCTTGAATATCTGAGAGATAGAATTAAAGACCTCATTCCAACGACTACTCATTAAAAAAAAGAGGAGCTAAAAATAAAGAGGAGGCAGAGTATTGCGGATATCTCTTCGAAGTTGTCATGGAAAAGCAAACATGGCGGTTATTCACCCCTGCAATATCTTCAGTTCCCCTACGTAATCAAAGCCAAGCTGAGTTTCACGTAGAGAATTTTACACTAATTTTGACTAAAATTATATTTGTTTAACCGACCGTCTAAAGGAAGGCGCGGCGAAGTTGCTCAAGTAGGCCTGCTGATCCGAACCAGAAAATCCTGTTAAGTCAAATTTGGTAAATAAATGTCTTGTATGTTATCTCTAGATAATAAGTGTTCTTTCCGTTTACTTATGATCTGATGGTGTTTTTGAACTTATCGTTTCAGTAGAGTCGGTTCACCCAGACAGGAATTATGTAGATATTGCTAGGCCAACACTATTTGTTTACTTTCTCTAGAAATCGTTTTCAGCTAAGAAAATGTCGAGATCTTGCGACTCTTCACGAAGAAAAAAACATTTGACAACCTTCCAATTCCACGTAAAAAAAGTGATGCAAATTAATTCCCACTGCTGAAAGGACTGTCCCTGTCTCTTCTGTCATTGTCTGTTGTGTTTATTTTGTGATGTCCGATCTCTCTCTGTCTTTGCTTATCTGATCTCGAATCGGCAGATGATAAATGGAGCAAGAAATAGATGAATGAAAATATTTTGCTTATTATCGTCTTGGCGGAATGATCATATAGGAAAAAATAGGTGAGTGAAAAAAATAGATTAAAAAACTAGCAAACAAACTGTGGTGAAATTACAGTTTATAAATATGTAACTTTCACTACATTATCAAATGCTGTGTCCTTAACATCAAGGAAGGAAATTCCCTATATATATATAATTATATATATATATATATATATGTATATATATATATATATATACATATATATATATATATACATATATATATATACATACATATATATATATATATATATATATATTCATATAAATATATAAGAAGTTGTGTAATATATATATATATATATATATGTATATATACATGTATATATGTATTATACACACTTCTTTTTCTTAAGATTATAAATGGCGCATTGTAATGTATCATTGCCTATAGCAACTCATCTGTCTTCTCAACCCTGTACGTTTGAGAGTATAGAGCGTTATCATTTTCATCCCTCTCTTTCTCCTTCTCAGTCACTGAACGGGGTTCCTGTGGACCTCAGTCTGTGAGATGGAAATAATATATCCAAATCGATAATAAAGTATTTCTGCGATGGGCTCTTGCCGATTGCATACTGAAATGCTGAGGATCGAGCCTTCTGATTATATTCTCCGGAATCAATTCTTGATAATCAGGGTCATAAGTGCGAGATAAAAGATATTTCAATTTATTTAAAAAAAATCATGTTTGAAGGGGAACGCTGCGAGGAACTTGCACGTGCGTTGAGTATTAAAGAAACTGCCTTTTTTTTCTTTTCTTAAGGCAGTTGGGGATAGAGAAACATAACAAAAAATGAAGTAATCTTGTGGACTTGAGTGTGACATACTTATGTACATATCATCTCAGAACGTTTCAGTATAACGTGCTCGGTGATAATGCTGTAATAAAAATAATACTGAACTGCAATTACTGTTCAGTTGACAATTTCTGCTTGTGCGGCATTATGGTGTGTAAGTGAAATGGATGAAAAAGGAAAAGCGGGATCTTTCGAATCTGTTTCTTAGCCATGCTATTCTCTTCACTAATCGTGTGTATGACTTTATGAGAAGGGGTCAAGAGTTACGAGAGAATATGGTTGACGTTGGGGTACGGATTATGCAGGGACAGCAAAAGACGTTACAATACTCAACGCTGCACAAAATAAATGCGGACTTGGAAGGAGTTAGAGCAGCAAAAAAAAAAAAAAAATCAATACTTTTCGATAAAAAGGGGCCTCTTTGGTGATGACTGATATAACGTTAAAATCATTTCTGTTCTTACCCATGTTCTTAGTTGTTTACCTTGAATGACCTATAGCTGTATTATATGCTAAATGTTGTATGCCAGGTTGTACCACACGGTATTATCTCTGCTATTTCCACAAGTATGATATTGGACAGCTGGTATCAGTTTTCGGGATGTTATTTTGTATTTTACGCCTAATCTTTATGACACTGAACAAAATCTCAGTCAAGAATATTCTGAAATTGTGAGCTCGTGTGTGTGTGTGGGTGTGTGTGTGTGTGTGTGTGCTCGTGTAACCAATATTCAGTTTTCTTGCCTGACGTAAATGACTCATGCAGAAATTTGGTGATATCGGTATAGTTATTGATGACTTTAAACATATGTCTCTATAAGCAGGGAGGTGGAATCCGCCTCCTTGCCATAAGGATGTCAGACTGTATATTGCGGCTCCTCCGTCTTTGATATTGACGTCGCGTCAAGTGTCTGTCTTCCATTATTTTATTCCACCGTCGCAGGCAAAGAGTATACAGGGCTGACGTTCTCGGAAATATACCCCCAGATTAGAGGCGTATTATATATATTATGCTACTCATTTATTACTACCTCATCTGTTGCCATGGCGACAACGTCTTGCTCTTGATTGAGAGCCGCGATAGACAAGAGAGATAAGTCGATGGTTTTAGAATGCCGTGATGGCGGTCGTTACAGACGTGATCGTCTGCATGTATAACCATTCAACATTCAGCACTAATAAGACGCCCGTTTGATAGGTGTATAAACTTATAGATGCACTGACACCATAAATCCCCTTCCTCGTGACAGTTGGCCGTGTCTGAGGGGGAAAAGATAAAGGTCATTAACGTAACGTAAAGGCCAGTAATAAGCAACGCCATATATAGAAAATAGATAAACTTCAAAAGAAAGAGAGAAAAAAAATCTCTATAGAACGATACAAATAAGGAAAATATGACATTTTTTGACATTTCACATTTTTTCAGAAAACATTTCTTGACCAGTCCTTACGAATATTCAAATGAGCGAGTTGATGATGCCATACCCTCACAAGTTTTCATGTATGTTATATGTGAAATTCGAAAAAGACTTAGCTATACTAAAAGTCATGAAAGTAAAAGCGTGTTCTCATACCAAGATATATCAGAGTTGACACTTGTACTTCTTTCCTTTTTGGGGGTGGCGGGTGGGGGTGGGGGTGGGGTTGGGGGTTAAGGCAAGTTTTATATTTTTTCAGCTAAAATGTGTTTTTTTTTCTTGTCATTTCCTTTTATGAAATGAATGAGAAATAGTGAATCCTCGACGCCATCAAATTGCTCACTTGAATATTCATAAGGACTGGCCAAGAAAGGTTTCCCGAAAAATAAAAAAAATCAATTTCAAAAGGTATACTTTCCTTATTTCTTATCCGATTTTAGTCATTTCTCGATAGATAAATTTTTCTCTTTCTTTTGAAGTTTATTCATTTATGGGATGAATGTTCTCTTTAAATGATAATCTCGTTTTTTTTCTTTCATTAATAATGTCATGAATGAACTTACAATGCGTTTCATTTCATTTCATTCACTAGTCACGCAGTGAAGTTAACAAAAACATAATCAGTGACATAGGATTTGCCTTTAGCGTTATGAGGCAATCGATGATGGGGAAAATGAACACACACAAAATTGCATTACATTTCAGATTGATTTTTTTTTTTGGGGGGGGGGGGGCGGGGAGGAATGTTTACATTTTCATACTCGTGAATATCACCTTGACTCTCCGTAAGAACACTTCATGGATAATAATATTGAAAAGTATCGTGAGAAAAGGCAATCAGTATATTGTTTGAAAAGAGGAATAAAGATAATGATGATGATTTAAAAAAATCACTGTTGACTGATTTCCCTGGAGACGTGCTCTCAGGTCTGTGCAAACATGGCTGCTGTGCCAGCCCCTGTTATAACGCTTCCGTTTTCATTAGCAGTTGTCGTAGGCGCAGAATGTTTCTGCGTCGGAACAAGTCAAGTCCCAACCGATTCCAGGGGTCTCCTTTAAAGTCAACGACGAAATTCCTTAGCGGATTATATGATTCGACAAAACAAGAGGAATCGGTGGTTCACGCGGTATTCTGTGGAAGGCAGTGACTGCAATGGCGAAGCCACAAATGTCGCTTTGAATGATTTCAATGCAGCAATTTTGCAAATGCAACAGCACATGCACACGTCGTTGTTAATGTCTTTGCTTTGAATGGATTAACATTATTGAGCAGTCACGATAGTTAAAAGGTGGCGTTACGAGGTGTCTCCACTTGGCCAGCCAGATTTAGTTTTGGATAAGATTTTTTAATAAGTTTTTCCCGTTATACTTGGTGTTTGACTGATCAGATAGAGGTGTACCCAGTCACTTCATTGTTAATTATAATATTGTGATATCAATTATACAATACGAAATCAAATTTAAGCTGTAGTCATGGTAATCTGTCATGGATACCAAGATCATTTACGTGAAGAACGCACATTTACCTCACCCTTTTCTGCGTGTTATGCTTCCCCTTTTATATTCTCCATCCCCCCTATTGTCCAGGAAAATGCAGTCTCTTGACGAAACGGCTGGTAAATGAGCTCTTCCATGAGGGCAAGGATCCGTACAATCGTCACATCAGACCCACCATCAACGAGACCACGCCCACCCACCTCAAGATGCAGCTCTTTGTCTCACAGATACTTGAAATGGTGAGGAAACAAACACTTGGAATAAAACGCCATTTTCATGTTTCTATATATGTACGAAGTAAATCCGTAAAAGTTTCTTAAAACCAGTTTGCTCACAATTGCGCATGCAACTCATAATCATGAGGTAATGATGTCGGTTGCACTTCGTTATTCCGAATGTTCGTAGATATAAAAATGAAATAAGGTACGTTTTTCCGAAGGTTCGTCATTCCGAAGGCTCGTTAATGCGAAAATATAATGAGGTGCGTTATTCTGACGCACTTTCGTAACAACGAACCTTATCAAATTCATTTTCGGATTATAATAGCGAAATTTCGGAATAACAAACGTCACCAATGATGTCACAGTCATCAACTAGACCACGCCTACCCACCTCAAGAAGCAGCTCTTTGTCTCTCAATATCAGAAATGGTGAGGAAATTGAAAATTGGAATAAAATGCCGATTCATTTTTAAATTGACTTTGAATGAAACAATTGAAATGTGGCACGCAAGACCTTTGAACTTTCATTAAAATCTGACCTGAAATAAAAAATAAAAAATGTTACAACGGTCGTCACCACAAAATTATATTAAATGAAATCATGATGTTTCCCTTTGGCCTTCATGGAAATATTCATCATTTCTTGTTCAATGGAATTAAGAAAAAGAAAGAAATTGTGATTTTCTCACCAAGTGATTTAGAATTCGTATTACAAGGGGAGGGCGTTTAAATTGCTAGAGACCATTGCTCCAAAACATGAATCTTGTATACGTGTTCTCAGCACAAACCAGTTGAGGAGTTGTAAGACTGGAAATTTGGTGAGAAGATATCTTCATCAAATTATGTGAGTGGTTGTAACCGACCCCAATGTTTCATGAAAACGTGTGAGACGTAAAAAACATACAAATAAACAAACAAAACGAAATCCATAACTAACTTATGTATGTTCCGTCTGATTGTGATGTAAATTCTACCAGTCCATCTGCTTAAGCCATCTGTTAAAGCGCCATGAGCACCCGTCAAAGGCGGATACCGGCGCTATACAATAAGCCACCACCACCACCACCACCATCATCATCATCATCATCATCATCATCATCATCATCATCATCATCATCATCATCATCATCATCATCGTCGTGCTTGCTTTATCATTCAGAGAAGTCAACATGAAAACGATGTAACCAACTCTTTCACTCTAGCACCGGTGGACACATTCATTATCCACTCTACTTCCCTTGACATCGGCCAGTAAGTGGTGCTAGTGTGATTTCTCACTCCCCATACAGGGAGGATGAACTAAAAGCTCCCACTAGACGAAAATGATTCGGGTTGTATCTCTGATATAACGTAAACACACGTTTTTGTTTGACAATCAACATTTTAGATTAAAGTACATTTCCACGACCACATCTGGTTGTCCGCAATTGTCTATCACAAACGCAGCCGCTGCTCATATTTCATCATATATTTAGAGTGACTGTGTATAGTAATAAAGAGGATGGAATGTGGTTTCTTTTTCACTACAAGTCTGTTCGTTCGTTAGAGCTGAAGGGAAATTGGTACAAATGGCCTTTATTTTTTTTTCACGTTTGGTTAGGCACATCACTTGCTAGCAAGGATAACATCACATCAATAATAATTGCATCTTGCTTCTTGTCTCAGTGAATTGAAATACAATCACGCTTATTGGTACAAATGACCTTTTTTTTTCTGCTCATGCGCAAAGTGGAACAATGAAGTTATGGCCTATTATATTCAAAAGGGGGAGGGCATTGTTTCTCCACTGATTAATTCAATTTCAATTCAATTCAAACTTTATTTTCACTATATTTTCTTTTCAGCAGAATGTATAAAGAAAGATGTGAAATTTGACATGTGCGTCGTTGAATATATACACCGCCAGCCAGGAATAACAACATGATCATGTCTATGATCAGTACAGAAAAAAAGAGACTTACAATATCGTATTTATATCCACTCTGCAAAAAAAAAGTGGAGTTACCCACTCAAAGACTATGTTTGTATTATGCGGGTACCTCTGAGGGAATTACAACTACAAAGAGTGCGGGAAACTAGGGAAAGAGGGAGTAGAAATATCCTGCAAATACTCAGCACTAATATGCCCTAAAAGGGCTCATCATTCACTCTCATATTGTATCATTTCCGAAATCAATAATTTATGTATTTTCACCCATTTAGATATTTCTTAATGTGCTCCTTTTCTTCGGATATTGCTTTTGCTTCGAGAAACATCACCCATCTTTATGCTTAATTTTTGCCAGGGATGTGTTTCTATCAAACAAACAAAGTCAAGACATACTCTTCTCTTGTTTTTTTAATTATTGTTTTGTCCTCCTTGGCTACTCCATCATCATTTGCAGACCTGTTCAGTTCCTGCCAAGTCTCTTCTTCTCTTCCGTTTTCTTTTTCTCACCGAAGCCATTCACGATATTCATTTATTCACAGGCTTCTTTTCTCCCCCCCCCCCTCCCCCGCCCCTCTCTCTCTTTTCCTCTACGTTTGGACATACTTTAATATTATCGTCTTTCCATTTCCCCTTCCCAAGCTGTTCTGCCAGATCTCTTTCCTCGTTTAACCCACGAGTAATTTTACCAGCCTGTCTAGCTGATTCCCCTATGTACCCCAATGTATCTGGACAGTTTAAGCGGAGAGATTCCGAAGTGGAATTTCTTAGGGATCTCTCTGTCAGTGTTAATTAACCACCGAGATTTCTTTTCCAACATACTCTGGTGCTGATGCTGCTGTTTATGATGTAATACGATCGTCCATTAAACTTCATCTCAGCGCGTCATTTCTAATGTCGTATCACATTTAATTATGATGAAAATAGCTGCTCAATCATTTTATACTCATATTGGATAGCAAAACTCATTAAAGGTCAAAAGAATGTAAATAGATTCATTTCTTTCTTGGAAATGGTCGTGCCATGGGTGGAATGAAAGCATGGAAAGAAAAGGTTGTAACTATTACCCGCTGATTATCATCATGAATCATTTAATTGAACAGTCTGCTTTGTGAGAGACAAAGGGGGGGGGGGAGGCAATTATCAACAGAATGTGATAACAGGAAAAACACAAAAGAAACAAACGTAACAATGAAGGCGATCTATAAACAAAACACCCAGAAAAAAAACATCTAGAGCTATAATAGATCTTTAAAAAATCAATCTTACAAATCAATATTTCATCTAGTAAAATACAAAAACAACTCAAAACAAAAGCAAAATAACAAAGTCGTCCCTGGGTGGGCTTGAACCACCAACCTTTCGGTTAACAGCCGAACGCGCTAACCGATTGCGCCACAGAGACCCCTGTGATGCAATCCGGTATCAATAAAGACAAAAGATGGCGGTCGACCTGATGGAAGTGCTTTACATGTTGTAGACATTGCTCTTCTTTGTATATCTAAAAGGTCTATACATAATTCTTTTTAAGTGTTCTATTTCACTACGAAGTATTTAGAAGGTGTCTGCGATGCTTTTCACACAAACAAAGAATATCGTAATGAGTTGTAAAAAAAAAGAAAAATCGTGGCACTAAGTAAAGAAACAAGCAAGAGCATTGTCCTAGATAGCGAATCAATACATGAATGATCAATGCACGTAATGTTAATATACAGTAGATCTATCACTTGTCTGCTTTTAATCCCTTTCCTATATTTTCTCGTTTTTCATCAATAATTTACACCACTCTACACTTTCTTTTACTAGTATTAATTTGCCAATGTTCAGTCTGTCATGGTAATCATATTTCATTGAATCGCCATTGTGTGTTTATCTAAACGTTCACAAAGTCTCTGCAAAAGTCAGAGTAATTAACACCATTGTGTGAACTTTATTTTGATATTCTACCGATGTGCCTGTTTTTCGTTGAATTCATTTGTACGGATTTACATGCAAACAAACGAAGAATGAAGACATCAAATTAGAAGAACTCGTCTCATGTCCAGGAAAATAGGGATTTTAGGGATTTATTTTTTCCAAGTGCAGAATTTGAAAGTGTGCTTCATTAAGCTTTCCAGTAATGTTAAGATTATTAAGATCTATGTACTAATGATAACTACATAATGTACCTAGATATCTTGGCATACACTTTGCTATGCAAGCCATAATAGGCTGTACCGCATATTAAAAGAGCAGATGAAGGTCAATTCAATTCAATTCAATTCATTTATTTTTCATTCTTCTTTTCCCAACAAAACATAACGCATAATATATTTGGAATTACATCATAAACATAAACATTCGACTTTGTAAAAGATAAATGATACAAATAAACAAAAGAATGCATACTGGCAAAAAAAGTACAAAGTTATGCTTCAGTTGAGAAAAAAAAAAGAACTGAGAGGTCCACTAAAAAGCAAGCTTGTATGTTGTGAACCACTCAAAAAATGAACAAACTTATGAATTACTTATTTTCAAATACTTATCACAGATATAATTTACGACAGAACGGAACAAGACAGGAGAAATACAAAAGACATGACACGACTTGACAAAAAAGACTGGACACTCCGAAGGAAAAATGGATTTGTCTAGGATCGAGAATAGCTTATCATCATCAGGATCGTGTCCATTATTGTCAATATCTTCATTGTTATCATTTAATCTTTTTCGAGGCTGTGTGTGTACATGTGTGTGTCTGTGCGTGCATGCGCGCGGATAGCAAACAGAAGTCCTGCAGCCGTTCTCCTTTAATTTGTATTATGCCTGAAAGAAAGTATACGTTCAAGTATTTGCATCTTATCGTGGCACCCATCCCTTAATGTCAATAGTTACACCAAAGCGTGCACCACCGACACTGTTGGTACCCCTCTTTGCTGTATGATAGATTAGCCCCAGGCTCTGTGGAAAAGAATGTACATGTAGTTTATAGGCACGACGATGATGCTATTTTTATGTCATTGGAACTTGGAAGGCAAACTAGAGATTTTCCGCAGACTCGTAAATTTCAACACTGAGTGGCTGTGCAAATGCAGTAATTTCAGTATCTTACATCACAAGGGAAGACGGGAGCGTTTTTTTTTTTGTTTTTTTTTTGCACGCGGTATCGCCTCATCTCGCACGAGTTTTCCAATTTGAATAGAAGCAATTGAAACAGATCATCACAGAATTGCACGCTTCTTGATCACGTGACCAAAACGATGTACATGCGATCATTTTCATTGCACATGTATCGATTTTCCCTTATTTCTGTCAGAACCGTAATCAACAATAACGTATTTTTCGCATAAACATGTATGGAACAACGCATAAAAGTCAGAGGTTCTTTTCTCCCTATGGAAGGAGTTGATACTGCTCTGCTGGTTTGATGAATTCTTACGAGCTTCCAACTGATAAAGTCTGCGTCTTGCTAGTAATGTTAGATCCTTGAATGTTCAAAGCAAAACTGTTAGATTTGAAGGGTACAATAACCATGATGATTTTGATCTGATTTTATTTCATTCCTAAATTTCTTTTTCATACATAAATGAAATACAAAGTCAATTGAACGTACTAATTGAGCACAGTATAATTTGAATCTGACAGTTAAAGATGAATGATCAATTCAATTTCAATTTCAATTCAATCATAGTTTATTTCCAATCAACGAAAATCAAAAACATAGTACAATGTATACATGTCATTAAATGATATTGTTCAAACGCTTGCAAAAAATTCATGTAATATACGAGACAAATTATAGAACAACATATATGTACAATAATAAAGAGGAACACTGTACAAATACTACGTGGGCGAGCGGAAAATAAATTCGATCATGGAAAATAGTGATCCACTAAAAAGCAAAGCTTGTCGGACGTGGATCGCTAGATAAATAATGAGTGAATGATATACTATTCTATAACAATATACATGTAGTTATTTTGAGATACACAGGTCGGGAAAAAAATATAGAATACCAATGCTATAGTGCCCGGACACTGTTCATTGAACCACGTGTACCGGGGAAATATGACAAGGACAATACATTCGTACACACATTCAATTACCCACACGCATATACACTGTTGGACGCGAGACAGTACCGAGAGGAGAGAAGACGGTAACAATATACAAGTCTACGAAGAACAATAGACGGGAAAGGAAAAGGAGAGAAGAAAGAAGAGAGGTCTGCACACAGAACACGCCATGTGCTGCGACATCAGGACAGGTGAAAGCTCAAACATAAATTATAGCAATTTAAATTATCTAAGATTATAAGTAGAAAGTAAATGTTTTCTGAGTTTATATTTAAATGTGACAAATTTGGGGGAATCTTTTAAACTATTATCTAAATTATTCCAAAGTCTGGGTCCGGTATAAAGAAATGTATTTTGGGCATGTGCGGTTCTCATTAACGGAAGATGGAATTCGTCGGATCGTCGCGTGGGATAGTTATGAACATGACTGTTTCGATGAAATAAATCGTGGAATATTTTAGGTAAAAAGGTACTATTGTAATTAAACATAAACTGACCAAGTTGAAACACGCTATCAATACGCTATCCAACATTTTTTCTAACATAACCCAAAATGAAAAAAGAGGCATTAGTTTATGTATATGATGATGATAGTAGGCATAATAATGATGATGATGATGATAATAATAATAATGATAATGCTGCTGCTGATGATTATGATAATAATAATAATAATAATAATAATAATAATAATAATAATAATAATAATAATAATAACACCAACTGTATAGGCCCTAATGCTCATAATGATAATGACAAACAGCAATATTGATTATAATAATGATTATTATTATTGTTATCTGCAAAAGCATAGCAATCTAGATTCTGTCATTGTATCATAAAAAGATGTTTGATATCGTGGTTTTTTTTTAGGTCGTTATGTTATGGTACATTATGCATAAGTTTTCAATACTGTCACCTGCATTTAATTAACCTTCAGTTGAAGTTGTTCTTACGCTGCTATATAGGACACGTTTTCGTCAGCACTTCATATTTTGTTTTCAATGTCCTAGGGAATGGTGTATTACGCGTCATCCATTTGAACAACTTTTAATCGGCAGATAGGAGCATCTTACCATTTCATTTGTTGGTCTTAATTCGGCCCTGTATCCTTGTCTGTTCGGCTTTCTGATCTTTTAACCTTAACTGATGCCATTGTACAAATGTTCGTAATGTTACTGCATATGCTTGTGCGTGTACGTCATGATTGTATACCTCTGTGCGTCACTACTTACCTTTAATGTCACGTAAAATGTGAAAGGTTCGATGGTTGCTTCCCTTCATAATGTACCCGTACGTGCCATACGCGATACGGGCTGACGCGCTCGTCACAAGTAGATATATGTTTAGGTATGTGCGAGGAACGTATTACGACAGAATGAGAGTGATCCAGCCGAGGCTGATTTCTTGATTGATATCATTATTGCCAAATTCTTCGTTCCCAGGTTCTTGCGATAAACCCAATGTAGAAATGTATCAACTCGATGTGACTGCCTGCCTGCAATTCTTTCCTTTCATTTTCCTTCTTTCCTCTTTTCATTATCTTTCTTTCTTTCTTTCATTTTTCCCCGGTAATAGTATGCCTTGTTAGCTTTTCTTTTACTCTCCTTAGGGGGAAAAAAAACCCCGAATTGTTGAGGTAATGGTTATACCACCATCTATCTTCGGAGGCTTTATCAAAGTTTATCAAATTTGATGCTATCGACTGAAGATATCCTGTTGGTATATAGTGCTTCCTTAAGTCAATGTATGTATCTATAGTTTGTGAATGTCTGCTCTAGTTCGTGAATTTTCATGCCTTCCTGCTTTGTTAGCAGCAGTGACGGATCAACGGGCTCTTATTGTTTTGATGTTCTTTTTTAGGTGGGGTTTGACCCCCCCCCCCCCTTGAGCTTTTCCTTTTTTTAGTGCTTGTTAGCTGAGAGGTGGCAGCAAAAAAGCAAGCAAGCAAGCAAGCAAGCAAGCAAACAAACAAACTAACAAGCATAAAAAACAAGCAAAATGTGAAAACATTTTCTTTCTTTTTTATGACCCAAACTTAATAACTCCCCCTTTATTGAAAAGCTAGATCCGCCCCTGAGCAACTCACTTTATCTTTTTACTGTCTTCATATCCTCTTGATCACTACATGACCTTGTCAGTATGCATGTATGTTCGTGAAAACGACTCACAGGCTATACACACACGAATACTCGGCAATATAAATGTAGGTCTACCCCAAAACGCACCCACAATGACTGTTGATCAGGTGTGTTGTGAAATCAATCGAAGAATGTGCAAAGTAATGGATCTCTTTTTCGACAGGACGCCACCTATCGGAAAATAATTACAAGAAAACGTAGAAGGCAATCACTGATCGCCACATACGACCGTGTAGTTCAACATAGAGCAGTAAAGCAATACTCCCGTTGACAGTTCACTCACACGATAATAAATGTGAATTCAAGCGTAATCGCTGATTTTCCTGCAGGTTGCTGTTACATTTGACTCCTCGGATTGTATTTTTGGAGATCGGATACTTCTTTTTTCTTTCGTCTAGGAGCTATTGTCTGTATATTTGGCAAAAAATGCGGTGCTGTATCACCAGACACCTCAAGGACATTGACAATCTAAACTTTTTTTTTGTAATTTTGTTTTTATTACTTCAAAGGAAATAACAACATTTACAAGTGATTCTCAAAATTAACAAGATCGTGAAACATAAAAATGATAAACAATAACCATAAAGTCACTTACAGAGAATAGATACATAATTACAGTGGCATATATTTGAAATGTACAACAAATATCAATTATGTGCGAAACTCCGAGACGGAATAAAGACAAGGCTAGAACTTCATTCTCACCGTAATGGGCAATCTGTTACGACTTGTTTGCACAGACCTATAATATTAAATGAGAATTATGTTAGAACAGGTTAGAAGAACATACTTGATGTACTCTTGGCAGTTCGGTGAATTAATATTTCGGTCTGTGACTAAGATGCATAGTGATGATGTAAAAACGATTCGCCCTGTTTTCAATGATAGAAGATAAAGCCAAGATCAGTCTTGATCATAAACTACCAGGACAGAAAAGAAAAATCGTATACTTCATCACATTACCTCACAATTTAACTTTTTCAAAAATTTCTTTCACCATTTTACTTTCTTTTTTACTTTTCAACAGGACGAGAGGGTCCAACTCCTAAAGGCGAACGTCTGGGTAACGTTTGTAAGTGATTCAGGTTACATTCTCTTACTAACTCTGTTTGGACATAATATATATGAAGAGTTTGTTCGCAAAAACCGATAAGTCCATATTTGCCAAATGGAGATATTTGAAATTAAAAATCAAGTAAAAAAGAGAATAATAAGAAATTTTTGCTTATTTTGACCATAACTTCAAAAATATACCTATTATGTCGTGACCAATATATCATTTAAAAAGTATTATTTTGTACTTTATGACAGAGACCATACTTCAAAATCTTCAAAAATGGACTTATCGGTTTTTGCGAACAAACTCTTCATATATATATATATATATATATATATATATATATATATATATATATATATCATGTACATGTACATGATATTTAGCGATATAAGAGAACCGTTACGAAGACAGAGCATAAATTTGTGCAAACTCGATTTTGATTTCGTGTAGACTGTAATAAGACCGTAGAACAGTCAGAGTGGGCACGAGCAAGGGAGGGTTGGGGATGACAGTTTTGAAATACCGACATATTGAACTTTGCTTATTTTAAATGTATAAATGATAGAAATTATGTGGATGTCTGTTGGATCTCCCTGAAGGTATTTTTAATTTATGTGTGTGCTTGTTTTTTCTGTTTTTTCTTGTTCATTACATTATTTTTGTACTTGTGTATCTGCATGTTTTTTTTTAATGAAATATCTTATTGTATATATTATGTGCTTTGTATGAAGCGAATAAAGAGATAATAATAAACCTCTCACACATTGTCTTGACAAGATTGTTTATCATACAAAATGTATTTACAGCAAAAGCGTTCGACCCTTCAAACCTTTAGCCCATTGCCTTTGAAGAAGATTGAAATCTGTCTAAACGGTCCCAAGCCATGTGGAGTAAACCATTATCATGTGATTTACGATTTGTATTATGAATACAGCGCTGTTCAAGTATTGTCAAGATAAGACTATAACAGTTCGTCACTAACTTAAAGAAGGTATTGCGATCGAACTATGTTTTATTCTCATAGCCACTTCAAGGAGACAGTCTAGTGTGATGAAATGACGACAAAGCAGAGCTGCTGTCGTTTTGCAGGAGGGAAAAACTAACAAGCTTAAGCTTAGATCCCGAACTGATATCACGACAGAAATACGCAGAAGATCATCAATAAAATAGTTTTAAATTGACCTTTGCCGGCCTGCATGCTTGACCTTTAACAATTTGATGTAATGTATAGGCCCTGTCCGGTGAGTAAATGTTTGCTAACACATTTTCTGTTCGCTCAACCTATAATACAACCGTCTAGTCAGGACCAATACAATATGTCCTTCTCCTAATAATGTACCTTATGAATCAGTGAAACTCCCTAACGCGGTGACTGATAAGCCATGCTCGTGTTTCATTAATTTGTGTGATTTGGTTTCGTGTAGGACTGGGTGGACGAGTTCTTGACTTGGGATCCCGACGATTTCGAGGGATTACAAAGTTTCAAACTGACGTCCGACCTCGTCTGGATGCCCAACATCGTGCTATACAACAAGTAAGAGGGAAGA
This sequence comes from Diadema antillarum, assembly GCF_040938485.1. Lineage (NCBI taxonomy): Eukaryota > Metazoa > Echinodermata > Echinoidea > Diadematoida > Diadematidae > Diadema > Diadema antillarum. The sequence continues at coordinate 1,338,246 of NW_027270959.1, forward strand.
CGGAAAAAGAAAGAGTGAAGGGGGAGGAGAAAGACCGGGGTTGGGGTAGGGGTGAGAGTAGATGAGTGAAAGAGAGAGAGAGGGCTTTGCGCTCCTAAAGATGGGTTAAAGACCAATTAGGTGGGAGGGGAAATCTCATTTAAGCTCCTTCAAGTTGCCGAATTGGAAGTGCGCGCTGCCAGCACGAAATTCACCGGCACATTATTTGATTATTTCATCATCGTTATTATACTTCAGTACCCCCTCCTCCCGCCCCTCTCCAACCACCACCACCGCATCCCTTGAGTTTCTAATCTAATGAGCAATTACCCTTTCTGTCGGTGTATTCTTCCATGCCCTCGCACAGCATTCGGCGAACAATGGCGAAAGATGCCGTTGAATGTGAGAACTTCAAGTAAATATCTTTGTTGGTCTGTTTCTAATCTCTCTTTAAAACCTGATTTCTCTCCTTGCACTTTTCCTTCGCACCTCCCTGTGTATCTTTCTCGTTGTTAGTTCTTGGAAAGTTTTGGATTTTCACAAGTCCAGTCGATCAGATTTAATTACACGCTTTTAAACAAAACAAAACTTGCATGGCTTGGTGGTATTTTCTTTTAGAAGAAACATCGTTCCTATATTTTCCACAAACGACTCCCTTTGCAGAGAGTTTTTAAATGTCGAACTCGTGGGCTGTATGACTCGTGGGTTTCGATCTCGTAGGATAACCCCTTTGATATAGATCCCCTTTCATATCTTTTCTAGACTTCTGTGGAAATAAAGACAAAAATACGATATCTTAAAAGTACAGTTTTCGTAGGACCACCAGTCCTTTTATACATGCCAGTTTGCTCACATTAAGAAACGCCTTTTTCGTACATCCTACTTTTCAACCCAGGCACACTGTGACCGATCTAAATTAATTAATAAATTAGACAATTCCTTTGCTGTTTTTACTTTCAAATTGCTCACGTCTCGCTCACAGGGCGTCTTCCCCTCCCCCTCTCTTATTGTCTTCCTCTTTTCTCTCTCTTTCAGAGTATATTTATACACAATATTCACATTGTCGTGCCTAATTATCAGATTACCAAATGAAGCTGACAAACACGATATCATTGATAAATAAGATAAGAAATGGGCTTTTTGTGATATGTAAATTCACACAATTATTACGATTAAAGGTTCGCGTTTCACCTTCTTAATGGGTCCATCAGAGCTGGAATCTGCTCAAAAATCTTCCAAACATATAGGAAACATGACGAACATCTCTGTGATGGAGAGAGAGAATGAGAATGAGAGTGTAACAGGAGGGAGAGAGACGTTGGGAAGAAAGAAGGGGGAGGAGAGGGAGGGAAAATCGTTACTTGTCATTCACACTGACCTTTGACCTTTCTTCGCAACAGTGCAGGCGCGTCCTATGAGCCTTTTGTCTTCGACAAGATCGTGAAAATCGATCACACGGGTCACATCAACTGGGGGTCACCGCTTATCATCAAAGCCACGTGTCAGCTCAACATCGCCAACTTTCCATTCGACGTTCAACGGTGCAAGCTCAAGTTTGGTCCCTGGCAACACGACGGATCGGAGCTAATCATGGAAGGAGCTGGTAATACTAAAGGAAGAAACTTTTTAATATTCGACTGTTCCTCAGGTTAAGTGTAGTTAAGATCTGGGTTGGCTTTGCATCAGGCACAATGACTGTTGTGGTTGTCCCAGTCTTGCTATAGTAATAATCATCATAACTATCATCATCATTACCGTGTTTATCATTACTGTTTTACAAATTCCGTATTCTGTTGCTGTTTATCATCTAGTTGCTGTCAAACATCAATTGAGTTTCAAAATGTCTTCAAATTTTATTTAGAATATGAGAACATCAAGATTTCTTCATTACCACAAAACATGCCCTGTTACTTGTTCTACAGTGAGATGTTGGTTTCAACAAAAGATTTGCAAAAGGGTGAAAAAGAACTTCTGTACCGTTGTTATTAATGTTACATATCAAGTATCATAGGAATTTCAAGTTTCAAGAAACTTCCAGAAGATTCTAAGAACTTCTATAAATGGCATTAAAGGATTTAAGGACACAACACAACTCTCTAACTTTTGTTTCTTATCAGTTATCATTTTTGTTTGTTTATTTGTTTGTTTGTTTGTTTGTTGTTGTTTTTACTGCACCTTTTTTTGTGAAGGTGACGAGACGGCGTTTCGCAGTGACGGGGAGTGGGACATCATTGGCATGGTGACGGAGACAAACCAATCAGCTTACCCAGATACGCCGGGTGTCTTCTATTATGACGTCACATACACCATAAGCATACGCAGGTTTGTTAAACCATTGTACGTGTGCCACTGAATACTTTGCACGAGATTCATAAATCAAATCACTCTGTATTTACCATGCATAATGTATCTTTTCGTCAACGCCAAACAGCTTATCAGTCAAAATTAAGTAAGATGTGAAATCATATCCCTCCCAATGCAAAATCTCCCTCGTCTAGGAGGGGTATAATATTATATTCTACTCCCACACGTTCCGCCTGTCCGGTTAGTGACACTCGTAGGGACAAGACTTGCAAGATAAGGCAATGCAACTCATAGCTGAAATCCCAACAGTGTGGTACAGGCATAGAGATGGTATGATTAAAGCAAGACATCTCGTCTGGTATTCCCTGTTTCTTATCTGGCAGACGAGCACTGTACTACGTCTTCAATCTTCTGGTGCCATGTATCCTGATCGCTGCCATCACGCTCCTTGGTTTCCTCCTTCCCGTAGATTCGGGCGAGAAGGTCTCGCTCGGGATCACCGTCCTGCTCTCCCTGACAGTCTTCTTGCTTCTTATCGCAGAGTCAATGCCGCCCTCTAGCGTCGTGCCAATTATAGGTAACACTGATGAAAATTATGGCTTTATTTTAACACGTTTATTGTACGATGTTTCCGAGTGCTAGTTTGCGCTCAGTTGCTGCATTGTCAGTGTGTTACAAATGCAATGAATTTATTTCTGTATGCGAAAATAGTTGCTGTGGAGTTTAAAGGGGAAGGCTAGTAACTGATCATTGGGAATCAGTGGAAATGCTGGGAGATGATTGTTCCAATCCGTATGGGATTCATTCAAGAGTTCATTGTATATCTATTGTTGTGTGAAAATGATTTGCTTCAGAATGGTCTCATATTCAAGTAATATGCAGTTTAATGCTTCCAGGTTAGGGTCCCTGGTCAGTGACGGAGCATTAACCTGCACATTACTTGAATATGAGACCGTTCTGAAGCAAATCATTTTCACACAACAATAGATATACAATGAACTCTTGAATGAATCCCATAAGGATTGGAACAATCATCTCCCAGCATTTCCACTGATACCCACTGATCAGTTTCTAGCCTTCCCCTTTAAATCATGTCAACGTTTTATAAAACAAATAATGTCTCTTTTTTGTTTGCGCTCAGTTGCTGCATTGTCCGTGTGTTACAAATGCAATGAAATTATTTCTGTATGCGAAAATAGCTGCTGTGGAGTTTAAATCATGTCAACGTTTTATAAAACAAATAATGTCTCTTTTTTGGATCTGGTGTTTGTTAAACAAACATGCTTCCTTTCTCTCCTCCAGGTCAATATTACGTATCGACAATGGTGCTCGTGTCCGTGTCCATCCTACTAACCGTCAGCGTCATAAATCTACACCACCGCGGGCCCTACTGCAAGCGCGCCCCCAGGTGGGCGAGAAAGTTCATTCTCGGGGAACTGGCGCGGTATCTTCGACTGCAGCCGGACGAGTTCAAGCATTTCAAATTCGCTTCGGAGAAGAGCTACTATAACAACGCCAATGGTGGGAGTGGTCACGTGCCTTCCAGGAAATATCGTAGTAAGCTCGTCGGTATGTGACGTCACAGTGATGTAAACACATTTTGAATGCATTTCAGTAACAAAGGACGATGGTATACTTTGTTGTGTGTTATCAAGCTTTTGAGCGGTAATGCCAAATCTATCATAGTAGGCTTATTTACTGCAAATATGAGTAAAATGTAAAATGACTAATATTCAATTCGTAAACTCGCCGGATTTTGTGTGTATATGTATAGATTTCTCAGCAAAACGTCCTTTCTTTGAAATTTAGGCCTATTACCTACTGGTCATTATGTTGTTGTTTGAATAAAAGAAAAATGAGAGAGAGAAAAATGGGGCCCTATACAAATAATTTGCCCCAGACAGCACTTAACATAAAACAAACATTATAAATCTTAGAGAGATATAAACAAGAATATCAAATATACCAAGTCTCCATGGGGGAGCTCATATCGTCTCCACGAGGGAGCTCATATTGTCTCCACAAAGGAGCTCATTAAGTCTCCACGAGGGAGCTGATGGGATTATGATATTGATGAATGCCTCATATTCTTCAAGCAAACTCAAATACTGGTCACTAGAGCGTTCAGATACCTCCGTTTTCACTGATATGAACATAACCTTAAAAATATGCGTGGATATCAAAAATGCAAAAACCTCTTTGATATGACCAATGAATTTTTGTCGACAGTTATGCTCCTATGTTTTCTTCCGCTTTTATTCTTTTTTCTGCCTGCCTATACAGACTCTCATGATGGACACAGGTCAGAGAAAGTGAAACTAACCCAGCCCAACGAGTCGCCCATCCTCGGCATCTCTCGCGGCACCCGAGGCAAAGATGGGCGTGGCCTCGCCTGCTGCGAGCACACGGAAGACCACATACTGCTCATGAGGCGACTCATCGAACACGTGCGCTACATTCGCGACCACTACGAAGGCATCGACGACAACGAAGACATTCGGAACGAGTGGAAGCAGATCGCGCTGGTCGTCGACCGCATGTTCGCCATTTTCTACGTCGTCGGTACGATCGGCACCATTATGATTCTCGTATTCAAGGTGACTTGATCCACCGGGGACATCCAGACAGTGGTCTGAAGAGTTATCCTGGTCTTGTTGCTAGATTGTTCTTCTTCTCACCGTGTTGTCGGCATCGTTCAGAGACCGCGATGTCAAGCGATGTCGATGGGTTGATCACGGGCCACTGACTGTTGCAAGCAGGCCCTCATTCACGAAGTGAAAACACGAATTCGTGTTAATCAGTCTTCGCTTCTTTGCAAAACCATCTTTATCATCTCTTCTCATTTTTTTCTCCTTCTCCATCTACCAAGCACTCTGTACGCTTTTATCGCTTTTCTTAATTCAGGAAAGAGAAATTCATGCTTTCCTTTCCCCTCTAAATATCACCTTCACACATTTTCCCTTTTGAAAAATAAAACAATATCACTCACCTCATCTTTCCATTTTTCTCTTTCCTTTTTGTTTCACCAATCTTGCAATCTTTCAAGCATGCTTTGTGGTCCATGTTTCTGCTTCTTGTAGTTTCTTTATATTTGTATTTTCCTTTCAGTGTATCTGTAAGTTAAACAGCAACCTCGACTAAGTAGAATCCCTAAGGACCGCGGAAATTTCTTTGACTTGTGTGAATTGCAACTTCTGCAATATTATGAAAACATACAAAATCTTTCTTCGACTTAGCTAATTTTTCGACTTTTGCGAGGTCGAATTTGGCGAGATTGACTGTATACTCCTCTTCAAACTCTCTATCAAACGTTTTCCCATTTAGTCATTCACGATATCTACCCCCTCTTCCTTTCCATTTATAAAATCTTGGAAAGTAAACCTTCGTTGTAAATGCCGAAGCAGGTGTAATCCCCGTAACGAATATTCCCAAATGCATTTTAGGAGTCAAGAAAATAACACCCATGTCCTTACGTATCATCATCCAATATCTCTTGAGATATGAGCCTATTGCACTTTGACTTTCCATGTACATTCATTTGGCGACAAGGCATCCAAAGAGTATTTGGTTGTATGATACTGTCTATTTGAATGCAGATTATCATATCATATAAACATGATGACTGTATGAAATATTCCAAATGCCTAATTTCATCTAGATAATTTGAAGCTTTAGAAGCTTCTGCTTTTGCGCTTCAATTGCTCAGAGTTTACATGTGCAAATTCGATCTGGAATAATTCAGTTCAATGGTGTATAAGGCGTGGCAAATACAAGAGAAGAGGTGTTTTTGTGTCCGATACTGACTTATGACAAGGCAAGAACTTTTGTTGATTGGACCATGTGTTTCAGAGGTTGGTGTTCACAATACAACCATTTTGACAAAGTGATACTGAGATTAGATTATTCTGTTTTACTACAAACACTTGTTAGTTAAAGGATTTGTATGGATAGATTTTTTAGATTGATGGTAGTAATGGTATAAGTATTAGTAGAATATAGTAATGTTTAATGTTATCATTGTGTCAAAAGTCAAAAGATCCCAATCCCCACTCAAAAATGGAGGAAAATAATGCTAAAACCCTTAGTATACAGCAATGACATCCGAGGAAGAAAGTGGCTGAGCTCATTTTCTGTTACCATGGTCACAGCCATCTGTGTTTACATTGGTGCACAGCCACTCCTCTAGTCATCAAAAGTGGTTAGTATAGACCATTCAATTTGGGTACTGCTTTTATGGTAATTTCTAACTGGTGGCTTTAATTTCAAGTATGCCGAACAAAAGATGATTTATGCACTGACATAGCAATGCACCTTGGTTATTGCATAACCCATTGAAAGTGCTTTTGTCCTTCTCTGGAAGACCCTAGTTATGGCCGCCATGAGTTTTATAGTGCTCTGAAGTCGGATTCATCTATAGGCACACTGAAGAAAGTATGTTTAGTTAGCATGTCTTGATCTGTACCCTTTTTAAATTTCATGAATGTCATGATTCAAGAAATTCTTAGTTGTTTTTGTTTTTCTTTCATAATGTATCCTATATGGAATGGCTCTCTAGAATATCTTTTGGCATATTTTGTAATTCAGTATTGCTTTTCACTGTTGTTACCTAACTTCTATAGTATGCTGACATGATAGTATCCAGGTCGCTCTTCATTTTTGAATTATTGTGCAGATAGCTTGCCTCCGCATTGATCGATCTCTTTTAATACTGAAATCACACTATTCCGATGTGACGTCCCATCAAAATTTCGCAAAAGAAGTGCTATACCAAGAGATGCCAGGAGAATTTAAACGAAGACACTTTGTAATCGCTGGTAATGTTTTTGCTATGAATGACATTTCTATCACTAGCCAGTGCTAGCCGTGCCAGAATGTTCTTCAATACGCAGATATGAATTTTGGAGAAAAAAGTATTCATCGCGCGGTATGTCAGTGCATGTTGCAATAATTTTTGCTACCACCATAATCATGATAACACAGATGTGATCGACTCTTACAAAATGTCATCACGAATTGGAATCCTTGGTTTATACTGAGGGATAAATCATTGTACACATGTTTGAAAGTATGTCATGATTTAGGCTAATTTAGTGATTTCCTGCCTCGTCATTCATAACTAGCGGTGAATCAAAAACGTGTTATATTTCTGTAGAATTTAGTTTCATGAAGTGTACAGTTTTTATTCTGAAAATAATCATGGCAAAGTTTAAATGCTGCAACGAGTGAAAGGATGAGCTGCTCAATTGTTGGCGAGACAGTGTTTCCTAACCACCAAAGCAGCATGATCGTTTTTATAGAAAATATACCCCAAAACAATACATGCATGATATTTAGCTGCAACGTGTTTGTTATGATATCAGTGATGAAAATTACTTCGAATGTTGAATATTTTGTCCTGCACCTAATACCTCTCGCTTCTTTTAACATTTGAATACGAAAATTACGTTATTATTAATTGTGTCGTTGAGTCGTAAGGAAACATTTTCCTCTCCTTGGTCGGGTAGTCTCCCAAATCTAGATTCGGGTTTTAAGGATAATTTTCTTTCTTTTCTGTTTCGGATGTAGGCCTACAAGAATCTCATTACAAAGTAGCTTATACGAAGACAGAGATTCCGACCTGTGTCGAATCGTTTTCATTTTGATGTGATAACTATGTATTAGAACCCGAGATATTGCTGAGCGAAAGAATATGTTATTGATATATTATCAATAATGTTATATTATCAAGCAGTAATTCATTTGATGATATTTGTTGTTAGATTAATCAACTATTGCCGAGTAACATATAACATGGTAACTGCGTTGCAGAAAGCAGGTTCTTCTGTGCATATATTTGTGCTTGTATATAAATCAAACACTTTGAACGCTTTTGTTTGTAGATCCTTTTTGGCACTGCTGAATTGTTTATGTAACATTATGTAATCGCTAGTTTTGATTCCACCATTTCTGAGGGATTGAAAATAAAAATATGTCTTCCTTTCGTAATTGTGAACAAACTATAACCTCACATTAATCCATATATCACTTAAATGTGAGCGTTAACATGTCTAGTTTGTACGAATGATAGACGGCAGTCCGTGCTGTTATGTCCCATGGATTTACCAGTGTTTGACATTAGCTGTTATTGTGAAATTATTATAATCTATGTGGATGTATTTGCAACTAAATCTTATTGCACCTCGAAGACTATGAACGATGACAGTGAGTCATAACTTTTTCTTCTTGATTATGTCTATGGTATTTGCATAAATTTGAATTTCATTTACCTATGAAAATTGCGTGATTCAAATATTCAAATGTTTTCTTTTTTACAGCATTTATCTGCAATGGTTTACAGTGTTTTAGACAGTACAATGATTGTCTTTTGTAGAAAGAGTGTACATATAGCCTTAAACGTCGTGTAGTCCATAGTGACACGTTGTTACTACCTGCTCCTTAATCTTGTTAATGAAGAAGTTTGAACAGGTGTATTTGATGTAGACTAGATTTAAGGTGGATGTTGACCTATCCGTTAACAGATGACATGGGTAATGGAAGGAATTCAGTGTACGAACTGTCCATGCCCATCACAATATGAAGACAGAGACCAAGAATAAAAGTATTAGATTTTGTTTGGACAAAGTGTGTGTAAAACATCTCTGATTAATTAGTTAGATGTTATTGCTTAGTACTGGTACTACTGTTGCTGCTGCTGCTACTACTGCAACTACTTCCATATTTGATGTTACTATACGACCTCAATTGTTACCACTAAAATTGTTATTCATACTATTGAAATTGTCAATTTAGCAACAAGCGCCGCTAAGGGTACTTCCTTTCCGGTGTATATTAGTGCGGCATCCGCTACTGTCAAAATGAATACAGGGCTACTAGGTATTTCTTGCATTCGTCAATGCGTTTCGTTTAGACATTTGAAAGCGGAAAACTTGTTAAAATGAAGATCGATATTGCTTTTCCTCTAAAGCGACGCCCTGGTGGCTGTGTGTTCCTGCAAATGATTTTTGAAAGCATTTACGGTTGGTTGTGAATTAGTTTGTGCTCGACGTTTGATGAGGTGATGCAGGTGTTGTTGGTCATGACGTTCATTTACCGATGACGTAATCATATCCGATTTGACACAATATCCGTCTTGTTTCTCTAATAAAAATTAATACTTGAACAGTGTCGCAATGAGTGGAAGCTGTTTTATGCAGTATGGTACTCAGTTTTTCAGTGAAGTGAAATAATGATAATCATAATAGTAATAATTATAATGATAATAATAATAATAATAGAGATACTCTTATACAGCGCTCATTCTACCTAAAAAGATACTCATTAAACAAATGAAATATTTAATTATGTGTATGTGTGTTTATGTATGCGGAATATGATTATGTATATGCATATAATATATAGATATAATTATATATATAATCATATTACATAAAAATACACATATACATACTCGATTGTATTATATGTGGTACATATATGAGATATATATATATATATAATATATATATATGTATATATATATGTATATATATATATATACATATATATGAGAGAGAGAGAGAGAGAGAGAGAGAGAGGATTAATAAGTCTACTACAAGGGGATAAACTATAATTTCAACTGTTCGCAAATTTCTCATAAATTTTGACCTTCATACAGGTGCTAGTTTTCTCTTCACTCTCCAAGGGGCACATGAAAAAAAAAAAAAACATGATAATACCGTTCTTTTGACTCCATTGTTTTACTATTATTATTATTTTTAATTTTTACAAATCACTTTATATCAAGTAATTGAACTCTTGAAAGTGACATGTTTATGGTTTCTTACATCATTTTCTTTTTTTCCGAATTCTGACCGCTTTTCGTAGAATTTATTGATGACGCAATATCTAGCATTCTTAATGCATTTTCAGATCTGGACACCAATTACTTCATAATGCATGGGATTTATAAGATTTCACGGTGTTCCTTGTTTGATTACAGTACCTAGTTTACAAGCCCATTTTTGTATCCATTGTCCAGATAGATATAAGAGTTTCTGCGATTAACTGAACCTCTTGCACCAATTTAATTCGAAGTTAATATCTTCATCAGATCATTAATGTTCCGTCCAGACAAAAGCGGGAGGACGTATAGAATCGTGTTGAAGGATAAAATATTCAAACGCAGTCTGATTTAGTATAGCCTTGTAGAGCACGGTTGTAAGTCGATCTGGTAGACCGGAAGCACTTGGAACCACCCATGTCACATTTGCACATCTCCACTGCGCACTGCGCGTAGACGTAGTCAGGGCTATACGCGCTTTCGTCCACTGTGGGGAGGGAAAGGGTGGAAATTAGGTATAGGCTTAATCAGACAACTTCATGAGAACGATCCCTCAAAATAGTGCGCTACTTTGGTCTAAAAAACTATTCTGATATCAAATAAATGTTATTTATGATTGGTTGAAAACCTTTGAAATTATTGGTCCCGATCTCAAATAATTGTTATTCATGATTGCTTGAAAAGCTTTCAAAATTATCGGTCTAACTATCAATGATTCAATTCAATTCGATTCAATTCAATTCAGTTTATTTTAATATTTCTCAATGAAGGAATGTACATCAAATGTAATAAAATGAATTGCATCATAATATCTGGCTTGGATGCACAGTAAATTAAAGTAAACATGTAAAACATGGCGGTCAATCTTCGTAGGTTTGGCTCTATGAGCAAAGCGTATGGAAACATTGAGCGAAGCTGCCCTGTGATGTCGATGAGGTCTTTGTGTTATTAAATGCTGCGACACTCTGAAATCACTTTGGCAGACCCATAATGCAGAGAGGCCAAGTTTCTCAACTGTTTAGGAGACGGTGGAAGTGAAATAGAAACTACAATTTAGCGAAGCAACACAAGGGATGGGCGTGGAACGGATTCCCCCCCTCCCATTTACCTTTTGTTTAATTTTGGAATTGAAATTGTGCAATTTGGCGCACACCTATTGTACAATCTTGTCGTGATGGAGGCGGTCCTGCAAAACATTCACAAATTTTTGTCACAATTTTGGTCAATTATTGATGGCAAAATCTTTAAAGACCATCGGATTATTCGCTAAAGGAAAATAGATGTAAGATACAGCCCAGTATCGGTATTCTCCAGCCATAAAAAAGGGGAAAAAATCACTTTACTAAGATCAGCATAAGCAGATTTGTCGTCCAATCAATGATTGATTTGCCGCGTTTGTTTGTTTGTTTGTTTGTTTGGGGTTTTTTTCGGGGTGGGGGGGGGGGAGGGCGTGAGAAAAATGATTCCTGGCCGGGTGGGCGTGAGATGGGTTGTTGGATAGTTAGACTCACACAGTAGGCGTGAGACTTAGTAGCTCTGCATAATGGTGTTATATTAGAGATTTGAAAAAAAAATACAGTATGATCCAAACTCAGGATCATATCCCTCATCTCAAGACTTACAGCCTCAAATGAAAATAAACATTCAATATGTTCCCTCCACCCTGCTGGCTAGAGTCATCCCCAAAGTGAATGTCGACTCGTCCACTTACTGCACTTGACGTCTGCTTCAGCGGTTCCACAATTAGTAGCCTCGTACTTGTAGGGAATCATGAAGGTCTGAAGGTAGCCCCGACACATGTCACTGGCCTGAACTGTCGTGTAACATTGGTCGTGGGTTTGGCAACACCTGTTTCGAGAAGTACATAAACCATTTAGATAATTGGCCCGAGTCCGATTACAGTGAGCCGAATGGCTTTCATTTATCAGCGTTGAGCCATGTCAGCGACTGCAGTTGTTAGCGTTTGCTTTTCGTAAAATAAAGAGAAGAAATGAGGTAGGGATGTAATTATATTTTCTAATTAGCGATGTTGCTTTTTGTTAAAAGTCTGGGAGGTTTTTTTTTTTGAAGAGAAATCTATCAATCTGTTTATCACCTCCGATATATCTGCTTTTCTGATTACAACGTGGCCGTTATAGTTTAGGCTTGACAACAAAATCATGACTTGGAAAATAAAGAAACAGTTTTTTTTTTCTATAGCATGAAATAAAAACAAAGAAGCTTTGATATCATCACCAATATGGTAATACCTAAATAAAAAGATTATAACTTCCTTTTCCATTAATTTTCTAAAATTGATTTCATACCTGTGGAAGGCCTCTATCCATTCCATGGATGGCAACACAGAGAGAAAAATAGCCTTCTTATATCCAGCGATATCGGTTTCAACCAGAACTTGAAAAAAATAATGATAATAACTGCATGCAGATGGACAGGTTTTCCTCAAAACTAATCAATGTATTCTAGTAACATTTTCTGCATTCACTAAACCTACATGATTTATTTATGTAAAATTAGGTATATTACTCTTTCAATGTCTTTTTTTCCTTGTCGTCACTTTTTTTTTAACCTAAAGTCAATCTATTGATCAAATCGTGCTACGCACATTTACAGAATTCAGCTATCTTCGATAAGGAATTGATAAAATGGGAACTGGGTAAACGCTCTCTATTTGAGCAACCCCAGGTCGGGTTTTAGGTCTACCTGTCCGTGTCGTCCAGCGGGGTTCCATCGCCACCGATTCCGCAGTAACACCCGTAGTCGAAGTAATTGTACACGGCTCTTTTCACGGACATGTCGAGGAGGCACGAGTACATCATTGTGAATTGACCTACGTTCTGCGTTTGCGCACACTCAACAGAGTGCACTAAAAATAATGATAATCATAATAAAAAATCACGTGCAAAATACAGACCCGAAGGCCATTAAAATTTTCCGTTCAATATGGAAGAATCGAAACATTGTAGATCTACACCCATGCAATAGTGGGCTTTTATTTCAAAATGGAACTTAAAAAGAATCTATAAAGACTGACATGAAACGAAATTGAATGCTCACGGAATCAATGAACCATCACAGTAGATCAGTGAGCAAAATTGCTTGAATTTGAACCCCTCTTTGTTCAATTCGAATGCAAACATGGCAAATATAATGAAATTTGGCGGGAAAAGATGTGTTTTGGTCACTACTCAGCTTTTACGGCTCATTTCAGGGGGTGTTTCATAAAGCTGCTCGTAAAGTTACGAGTGACTTACGAGCGACTGGTGATCAGTTCTTGTGCTGAATTATGGAAATTCTGATAAGTATAGCACATCAGAACTGATCACCAGTCGCTCGTAAGTTGTTCGTAACTATACGAACAGCTTTATGAAACAGGGCCCTGGTCAATAATTTTAGAGTCTATTTCACTCAATTTTGAGAAAAATCTATTCAATTTGATAACACAAATTTGGAATTCTACAGATAACTGGCGCTATATGAATTTTGTTTCATCATCGTCATCAACATCATTCAATTTGCGCAAGCTGGATTGACGTTCAATTTCGACCCAATTTCAATTTCACTTATAGGAACACAGCTTCGCACTTTGTTGAACGTTCGAATTCAATCAACATATAAAGATGTTTTCTACCGGTCTTTGTTTTTCTGTGATATACTGGACTATATGATTTAATTTCATTTCAGAGTCTCAGTTAATCGGTTAATTTCAATTGTATTTTACGTATTTCTTTCCTGTTAACCGTTCTTCCTCTTTCGATAATTTATTCCCTAACAGTGTTGATGCATACATTTAGGAAATAGCCATATCTAAGAGACATTTTAATGTCAACATCCTTAGTTTATCTCGCAAGATGCAGACCCTGGCAATTTAAACACATAAAAATCCAATATGATATAAACATACTGTGATTCTTATGTTTGTACACTTCATACAAATATAATTACATACAGATGTTGTGACTGTTAGTATTTCAGTCAACATTACTTAATTACTGCAGTTCATGAATGAATAACAAATAGATATAGGTATTTGATCAAATCAGTTAAAACTTAAAGTGTAAGGTTTTTTAAAAAAAAAACCGAGTGATTTAGCTCCGTGAAGAGTAAATACTTTTTTATTGCTTTACTGACCTACAGAACTCTAGTCGACCTGTGGAAAATACAGTATTGCCATTGTATATTGTATCATATTATGTTATATTATATTTTATTGTATTATATTATATTATATTATATTATATTATATCATATTATATTATATTATATCATATTATACCGTCATATCATATTATACCGTCGCATGACTGACATAGAGGCCAGTGTTGAAATGAACTCATCCAAGGTCGCTGAAGTTGAGAAGGAAATCCCGAAAGTACGTGCCTCCCTACAAGAAGAAATTGCTCAATTGAAGGAGAAACTGCTTCTAACGGAAATCTACTACAGGAAGCAGAATTTGTTGTTCTACGGTGTTGAGGAGCAAAGAGAGGAAAACATTTACACTACGCTTACTGATGTCTTCATACTCCTCGGCCTGGATGAAGAGAAGGCCAAAGGAATACAGCTAGTTAACGCCCACAGGCTTCCCCGCCGCAACCCACACGGGAACGCTGACGCCCACCACCCAGCCTCAAACCGCCCATCCCCCGCACCGATAATCGCTAAGTTCGTTCGGATGGCTGACCGGGATCTCATCCTCTCCACCTTTGAGAATCAAAAGCGACCGAGGAACACCCCTGAAGGAGACGGAACCAACCCGTCTCCCCCTTCCCGGATGACCGTCAGGACCGATCTCCCTCCCACGTTGAAAGCCCGGCGCGGCCACCTTGCTGAGGTGGCTTACAAGCTGCGAAAGGAAAAAAACCTGTCTACCAGAATTAAACTACTAGGAGTCAACATCGTCCTTCAGTGGAGAGAGAAAGGAACAACAGCATGGAAACCTTACCAAGACTGAACCCCTCATCACCTCAGGTGACCTAGCTTGTTTTTTTGGTATTTTTTTTTTCTCAGTGGTTCAGAAATAAGAAGTAAAATGAATTACAGCTACATATTATAATCAATGTGAAACTGAGGGGGGAAAAATAGCAAACGTTGTTTCTTTTGCGTTTCACATTGCTTTGGCACTTTCTTTATAAGCCTTTTTCCAATGTGTTTTCTATCCAAACTTTAAAATCCCTCGGTTTGAAATTATAATAACATGTAGAGGGAAAAACACCTTCAATATATTGTACATTTCGATACATTTCGGTATTGTAGTTTAATTTGTAATTATGACTTTAAATTTCTGTCATATTATAATGAAGTAATATGAGTGGTTTTCTTTTTTCTGTCTCACCGCAAACCATAAAGATATCGTACACAGAATGTTTGATTTTTATGACCTTTTTTTTTTTCTTTTTGCTATATAAAAAATGAATATCAATTAACAAAATGGGGAAAAAACTAAACAGAATAAAAACGAGCTTCCGTACTGGTACCAGAGGTACACAATGCGTCATGCTCTCAACGCAAAATAGAAGCAGAGCTTTACTTTTCCTGTACACCACGGCTGTGATTTTCACGTACAAGCTCATGTTAGCCGAACATACTGAACACTGGGTCAGAGTGAGGGATGTACAGTCTTATTTGTTGTTTTAAATCTGAACTTATTTGTCATCAATGATGACCCCATTCCACACTCTTGACAATCCCCGCGAAACGAATTTTTACCGGTGTACTATGCATTGCTTATTACGTTATTACACCCAAGGAAATTTATAACGAAAGAAAAAATGGAATGCAATGTTTGATGTAGCAGAGAAATACTTCCACCTCAGATCGATTGGAGGCATGCATTCATTACACTCACTTTAGTGATTGTGGTACTGATGTTTATAATAATTCTTTTTATATATATAGTGTCCAATTTGCTTCATACGAGAAAGGTCTATTTGATGAGTCAAATTCTCATTTTTTTCTACTTGTTTGCCTTTTTTTTCTATCGGCAAACGTAAGATCCCATTTACTTCCGAACACGTTAAATGTCATGCGTGAACGTTCTCCCTCTATTGGGACGACCCATCACTCCTTGTAAAATGTGAATACTATACATCTTATTCAAAAATACAGCTCAACATCACAATTTGTAATTTATTTATTCTCTGTGAATTGTTATTTGAACTTCGAGCATGTATCAACCCATTTCTGAGTCTTGTATATCCCCTGTATCAATCAATAATCTTATCCCCACAGCTTATACCCACAGCTTAAAACATGTACAATGTAGTTATAATGTTCACACACTTCTAAAACAGACACAGGACGCTGTTTCTCTTCCACGCCACGGCTGCTTAATATCTTCTAGGCACACTGGCCGAATGGAGGGGTCAACTATTTCGATACCTTGACTTTCATCGTGATTAAGAACTACCCAAGGCACATTCATGTTGACTAACAGAAAATAAGAAAGTCAAACACATGAGCCTTGAAAGGAATGTATATTTGTCACTGCAACAACAAATTTATAGCACCGAAATATTTCCAAGGTTAGATTGGTTTGTTCAAAGCATGCATTCACTACAGTAGTAATCTGACTTTAACGACTGCTTAAATATTTGCTTTTTGTGTTGTCTTATTTTTCGTAGTGAAATTCTGTCCAGTCGTTTTGAGTAAGGTTTATCTGATAACTCTGGTCCTTTTTTTTTCTTTCTATTTTTGTTGTCTTTTTTCTTTTGGCGAATGTAAGGTAGTCCTTTGCCTTTAAAAATGTTGAACCACGTGCGTGAATCTTCTTCCTCTACTGGCATAACCTTCCATTCCTTTCTTTTGTTACTACGATACATTGCATTCAAAAGTACTTCTTAACACAAATTATCTATTCATTTGTTGTGAATTGTTATTGATGAATTACGTTCGAGCTTAATTTAACTACCTTCTGAATTTTGTATATCCTCTGTATCAACCGATGATCCAGATAATGTCTGTAGCATACCTATACTTTTGTATAAAAAAACAAACAAAATAAACACGAAATCCCTGTATTTGTTGTTCACACACGTCTAAAATATAGACAGTGCGTGGCTCCTTCTCCTCACCACGGTAAAGCTATAGTCAATATTTTACATCGGTCTTCTAGGCCATTTTTGCTGTTCGTTCGGAAGGGTCAAATACCTTGACACCTGGACTTTTACGATCAATCTGTATTGGTTTTATTGTGACGAAGAACAACTGAAAGGCACAACTGCGTTAGCTTGTTAAGAAGAAATGATAATTAAAGAAAAAGAAATAACAACATTTGACGTTTTAGCGTCGAACGGAATGTATGTTTGTCACCACCCTTCAGCAGCTAAATAAGGCTGCCATGCATGCAGGAATGTTCCATTTTATACCCTGTCTTGCCCGTTGGATTTAGTGGCGGGCATTATCCTTTGATAAATAAAGAGAGTTACATAATTTCTGATTGAAAATGGGCTGCTTTCAATGGTCAAATCCACCATCACTGCGGCCGGGTATGTCAAAACACATTCCAACCCGGAGCTCTTTGGTTGATAATTTTCCTTTTTCTTACAACTTATTGTTACTGAGCAAGAACATCTGAAGTCAACCAATTGTCAGCTAAGCTTCCATACATTTTTCCTTGTTTTGATATTCAACCATAGAACTCAATTGTGTATTAGCCTCACCACATGTGGCCAATTACGTGTCTTGTGCATGCGTAAACCAATGTCAGGGCGAGGTTTCCCCTCCACGCCTCTGCTATCCGACCTCTTCGTTGATCCACTGTGAATCAATGTATAGAGATTCACTTCATAAATTATTATATTTAAAGAAATCACATTATATTGTAAAGATTTTGATAACCGGTAAGGTGAAAAACCTAATGAGAAAAAAGGGAAATCAGTTTCTGTCATCACTGTAGGGGTACACAGTTCAAATCGGCAAGGTTATGTTCATCCGCCAACCAGCCTGCGAGCTGAATGTTGACAATTAGTACCTTACGTTTTCACGTATCAATTGTAAAGCCAGAAATGTTCACCTGCCTGTTTCCCTTTAAGTTTCAAAACTTTTTTGAACCCATATCTCCAACTTTCTGAATGAAAGTTACTAATCAATTTGAAGTTTACTGATAACTGGCAAACGGTTTTTACAAACCTCCATACTTCCTGTTATTGAACCTCGATTTTCTCAGTATAGTATCCCCTGCACTGCTTTGGCAGGCATTTATCCCTGTACTTGCCCAACAAAATTATTTTGTTTTGCAAATCATCTTTGTGACAGTCAGAGGTGTTTCCACTGACGTAACGTTCTTATTCTATGCATGTGTACTATCAGAATTTTGCAAGAATGTGTAATCGTTCACATGTTTAGTGTAGATACTGAGCGTGGCTACTCTTTCACACCACGACCTACTTATATCTCTGTATGTTAATCAAGCCACTGCAAGTGGCACCTGTGTTTGACGCATGTTGAACGGGTTCCTGTTTGTACACCCTGATTTCCATTCAATATTTGTACAGTATTTTTTTCTTCGACGTGTCTTTTAATGGGTACTGAGTACATGGTTAAAAGTCTCGTATTTGATAGTCAATACAGAGATTGCAAGAAATGTACCTTCACTCCCCCTTTACTCCCCCCCCCCCCCTCCCCTCCCTAACTGGACAAGGGCCACGGTCCTTTGGTTTTCATATAAAGGAACTCTAAAGTTTGTAATGAATTTGTATAATGAATTTGTGTCAACCAATGATTTTATTCAGTTATTTCTGCAACGTAACCATAATTATATATAAAAAAACAAATAAATGTGTAGTCTTTATAGTTGTCCACACACGTCTAAAATATAGACACAGGGCGTGGCTCCCCTTCCTCACCACGGCAAAAATTAAATCTAATATTTTATATCGGTCTTTTGAGCCATTTTTCCTGTTCGTATGGAGGGGTCAAATACTTCGACACTTTGACTCTCATGATCAACTTGTATTGGTTTTATTGTGGCTAAGGATCATGTAAGGCACAATGGCGTCGGTTGAGTTAAAAAAAATAACAAATAAAGAAAAAAAATAATTTAACACATTAGCCACGAAAAGAATGTATGTTTGTCACTACCTTCCAGGAACCATTAAAAAGCTACCATACAGGAAGATTTTATTTGCCCTGTTGGATTTATCTGACGGGCATCGCCCTTTGACTCGTAAAAAAGTTACGTAATCTTTGATCGAAAACGGTTGCCTTCAATTGCCAAGTCCACCATTACTGGGAATGGGAATGTCAAAGCACATTCCCATCCGGAGCTCTTTGGTTGACAGTTTTCCTTTTTCTTACAACTTATTGTTATTGAGCAAGAACATCTGAAGTCAACCAATTGTCAACTAAGCTTCCATACATTTTTCCTTTTTCGATATTTAACCGTAGAACTCAATTGTACCTTGTAACATCACTACAAATATATGTGTTGTTAATTACGTGTCTTGTGCGTAAACCAATGTCAGGGCGAGGTTTCCCCTCCACGCCTCCGCTATCTGTCCTCCTTGTTGATCCACTGTGACTCCCAACGCTGTGTGTAATGAATGATAGAACCATGGTTTGTTTCAACCATTTTTATTTCCTATTATATACATTCATATGTACATATATATATATATATATATATATATATATATATTTTTTTTTTTTTTTGATGGCGGTTATCAAGAAAGTTTAACGGGAAAAAAAAGAAAACCTTTTTCCGTCATCATTTTAGGGATACACGGTTCAATTTTGCAAGGTTATGCTCATCCACCACCTGGTCATTCTCCACAGTATGGTGACAGTTTATAGTACCTCATTTTTTCACGTATAGATTGAAGCCAGACATTTCTACCCACATATTTCACTTCATAGTTTCAAAATGTTTTTGAACCCATAACTTTAAATTTTTAAAGAAAGTCACTAATCTTTTTTAATTTATAACTGGTAGATGGTTCTTTTAAACCTCCCACACTTTTTGGTATTGAACTCCGATTTTTTTTATCATTATTATTATTTTTAGTACAGCACATCCCTCACTGCTTTGGCAGATATTTATCCTCCTGTGAACTGTCCGGGAAAAAAAAAATCCCTTTGTTCTACGAATCACCTGTTGAAACTCCGAACCCATTGATAAGACGTCCGTATACATGTACAGTAAGCAGTTTCCATGAATGTATAATCGTTCACATGTTGTGTGTCGACACGAGGCGTGGCTGCTTTTTCGCGCCACGGCCGACTGATCTCCAATGGTAATTAAGCCACTGCAAGTAGCACCTGCGTTTGACGCATGTTAAACGGGTTGCTATTAACACCCTGATTTCCATTCAGTATTTGTACTGTTTTTTTTTTTCTCTGATACGTGTGTTAATGGGTGCATGGTTAAAAGTCCCACATTCAATGGCCAATACAGATGTTGCAAGAAATGTACCTTTACTGTTTACTCCCCTTTACTCCCCCCCCCCCCCCTGTATACGGGAAAGTCTCCCTGAACTTTAACTGGGCAAGTGTCACGGTCCTTGAATTCTCTGTCTGTACGTGTTTTAAAACACAACACCTTTATACTGAGTGGTCCGGCTATCCCCTGGTGATCTGTTGTAATTGCGTACTAGTAATTATTGTAAGTGTGACCAAGATGGGTCTAATTGTACCAAATTTTGTATTGTATATTGAAACCCCACACACATTTGCACTTTGCACACACACCTGCACAGAAGTATGCACTTGCAAAATGCACATTAGCACCTATGCAGTTGTTGTCTCTCAAATCTCCGGTAATTTACATCTCTGTATTACGGAATGGCGTCGTCACATGTGAATACCCCCGATATTCCTGCTGACATTATGCCTATGCGCGACAGTAAATATTACACACCCCTTGAATTCAATGATATTGTATCGTATAGTTCAGATAATATTTCACTTCTTCATATAAACTCTAGGAGTTTGAATAAAAATTTTGAATATATGGAAAATCTTTTGCACTCTTTAAACAATTTTGAATTTTCTGTTATTGGAATAAGTGAAACTTGGTTACATCAAAACTCCCCAGATATCTTTAATTTACCCAATCATAAATTAGTTAGGGCTGATCGTCAAGGAAAAAGGGGTGGCGGTGTTGCGTTTTATATTGCGCAAAATTTACAGTTCAAAATCCGTTCTGAAATCACGTTAAGATATGCAGAAACGTTATTTATTGAAATTGAGAACCCAATCTCTAAAAACGTTATTATAGGTTTAATTTATCGACCTCCTGATCTGAATTGTGAATTATTTTGTGATGAATTGGATTTATATCTCCATAAGATAGGTAATGAAAGCAAACATGTTTTTATTTTTGGTGATTTCAACATTAACTTTTCCCCCACATCCGATAACAATAATTCCCTTAATTTTATGCATTTAATGTATTCATATGGTTTTATGTCGATTATCAATAAACCCACCAGGATAAATCCACACTCGTCAACTCAGATTGATAATATATTTTCGAATGTGTATAATAATACAATTATGGGGGGTATATTATGTTCTGAAGTTTCTGATCATTTACCAATATTTTCAATTTGTGAATGTAAAGTGGGTCGCAATAAATTACATGATAAAATATGGTACTATAAAGAGTCAAAACGTAATGTGGAATTATTGAAACAGAATTTATTTGTAGAGGAATGGACAGATATTTATAGTATTAACAATGTTAATTTGGTATATAAATGTTTTAATGATAAATTGTTGTATTATTATGAAAATAATATTCCTTTATGCAGAATAAAAAGTAACCGAAATAAACCAAGAAATCCTTGGATTACAAAAGGTATTTTGAAATCCATAAACACTCGTAATTTTTTGTATAAGTTACATATTCGTAACCCAACTGAATCTAATTTGAATATGTATAAAGTTTATCGAAATAAATTGACAAAATTGATTCGTTTATCCCGCAGATTATATTTTTCTGATAGAATGAAAAAGGTTTCTTCGAATATTAATGCAACATGGAAAATTATTAAAGAGGTCCTAGGTAAAAAGCCTGATTCTCCGCCAACGGATGATATCACATTAAACGGTATTAAAATAAATGATCCTAATATGTATGCTAATTCATTTAACTCATTTTTCGTTAATATCGGTCCGGAACTTGCTACTAAAATTAGCAATACTTCTGCTCATTTTACAGATTATCTTTTTGACCAAAATCAAGAGTCTATTTATTTTAACCCAACAAGTCCCAGTGAAATCATTAGTATCACTAAATCTTTAAATAGCTCTAAATCTTGTGGTTCTGATAAAATAAGTATGATGTTATTGAAAGAAATAGTTTATCCACTCGCAGAACCGTTAAGTTATATATTTAATCTTTCTTTATCACAAGGTATTTTCCCTGACCTGCTGAAAATAGCGAAAGTTAATCCTGTACATAAAAAAGATGATCCTCATGAAATTAGCAATTATCGTCCTATTTCTTTATTGCCTAGTATATCCAAAATCTTAGAAAAAATTGTTTATAATAGACTTCTTAAATTTATTAATAAGTATGATTTACTTATTCCCAATCAATATGGTTTCAGAAAAAATTATTCAACTGATTTAGCACTAATACAAATTTATGACAAAATCACGAGTGCTTTTGCAAACAAAGAACATGTTGCAGGTATATTTTGCGATTTGAGTAAAGCATTCGATACTCTTGATCATTCTATTTTACTCACCAAACTTAGTCATTACGGTATTCGAGGACAAGCACTTTTATGGCTTAAAGATTATCTAACTAATAGAAGACAATATGTTATTTTTAATGGTTGTGAATCTGACCCCCTTTTAATTAAATGTGGTGTTCCTCAAGGCTCAATTTTAGGCCCATTATTATTCCTTCTTTATGTTAATGATATCATAAATACATCCTCTCTTCTCTCTTTTGTTCTATTTGCTGATGATACGAATATATTTTATTCTCATAAAGATCTTAAGATTTTAAATGACACTTTAAATATTGAAATTAGTAAAGTATCAAATTGGTTTAAGTCTAATAAACTTTCTTTGAATATAAAAAAGACTCATTTTATTCATTTCAAACTTCATTCTCATAATGAAGATACGTTGATACATATTAACATTGATGATATCCCATTAGAAAAGAAAATGAATTCAAAATTTCTAGGAGTATATATAGATGAAAGTTTGACTTGGAATGAGCATTTACATTATGTTGCAACGTGTATTTCTAGAAATATAGGGATAATTTCCAAGCTGAAGTTCTTTCTTCCTCGTTCAACTTTATTTCTATTATATAATTCCTTAATTCTCCCATATATAAGTTATTGCAATGTTGTATGGGGCACTTGCGGCTCTACCAAAATAAATTCTATATTTAAATTACAAAAGAAAGTTATACGTATTTGTACAGGATCGCATTTTCTGGCTCATACTGATTCTTTATTTCATGAGCTTAAAACATTGAAGGTTTTTGATTTGAATATTATTCAAGTAGCAGTAATTATGTTCAAATATATACATCATCAACTTCCATCATCGTTTGATAACATGTTTAGGTTCAATACTTCTGTCCATTCGTACCCTACTCGTATATGTAGAAATTTCCACCTTTTGAATCCCAAATTATTAGTGACACACAAATCTATAAGACATTCGGGTCCGGATATTTGGAATAATCTCCCGGATAATATAAAGTCTTGTTCAAGTATTTATTCTTTGAAAGCTTCACTTAAACGATATTTGATACAATTATATTCTCCAAACCAATTGAGCTAACAAATATTTATAGTATAGATTGTCATCTTATTGTCAATCTCAATTTTCTTCCTACAACTGCATCTTGCACTCTCACCTGCAACTGCACTGCACTCACCTGATCACCTTCCTCCAAGAGAGTTATGTCGTTGGATAGTCATTTTATGAGGCCTCCATCCATTTCAAGCTTAATCGCTTATGATGGTGGTCTCCTGCATTCAATTATCTCTGCTGTTTACTGAAAAATACTGTATATTTTATTTTATGTTTCTGTGTATCTACATTGCTCAATGCAATCACCTATGTGAATCTATTTATGTACTGTTATCGATTTATTTCACTGCACTTGTTATTCTTTGTCTTTGTACTTTTTGAAGTTTGCATTCAAATTGCATCTGATTGAATGCAGAAATAAAAGCAAACAAACAAACAAACAAATTATATTATATTATATCATATTACATTACATTATATTATATTATATCTTATTATATGAAATTACTATTATTATTATCATCTTAATCATCATTTCGTTTTTATCATATACATAATGTATTAAATGATGATGAGTAGAGGTAGTTGTAATAACACTTAACAAGAATGAAGGGTTTCAAAATCTCACCAAATGCTCCCAGGAGAAGGAGAAGAGACACACAACAAACAGTCTTCATGATTCCTGCGATCATTGACGATGCGACGAACGAAAGATTCAAAAATGATGCGAGCCAAACGAAGAGTGCCGCCGAAATGAATATCTTGACACAACTGTTACCAGCAAGACGACAGACCGACACTGATAACCCGATGAATCATTAGCTTCAAGCAGTTATACTCGCCATATGTCTAATGTTATATCTCACTTATCTCACAACGCTTATGAATGCAAACAAACACACGCTCACACGCTTCGCTCGCAGACACGCACACAAGCACTCGCAAGCTTCCAACTTTTCTTTCCATGACTTTTTTTTTCTTTTTACTTCATGCCCGAATCGTCTTATTGCATGCTGGGTTCATATATCTAGTGTGAACGAACTTTGAATAAAGTTGTAGCTCATGTGACTTATTGATAGAAATGAGATGTTCGGTAGTCACTAGGCGTTGCTAACTCATTCACTGCCAGATGAGACCAATGTGTTAAGAATACCAATGGTACCAACAAGGAGTGGTCTTATGAGGGTTAGACAAACTTGTTATGCTTATTTACCAATATGGCTACACTCGAGAATCGGAAAGCTACCATTTAGTGTGAATGTTTTTATGCACTTTTATTTCTATCCCTATGAATATTCAAATGAGCGAGTTGATGATATCATACCCTCACATTTTTTCCTGTTTATCATCTTAAAATTCGGGAAAAAACTGTTATTTTTATCTAAAACAAGTAAAAGCAAGTTCTCATACTAAGATCCAGCAGAGTTTACAGTTCTGTTCTATTTTATTTTGGGTGGTTTCAAGACAAGTTTTATATTTATGTAGTTGAAAATATAAGATTTTCGTCATTCATGTAAATATGAAACAAATAAGAAATTGCGGGAGCATGACATCGTCAACTTGCTGATTTGAATATTTATAAGGACCGGTCAAGAAATTTAAAAAAAAAACCGTGAAATTTCAAAATGTCATATCTTCCTTATTTCTTATCCGATTTTTGTCATTTTTGTATTGTTTTGTTGGGATTTTTTTCTTTCTTTTGAAGTTTATTTATTTTTGGGATGGATATCCTCCTTAATTGTTACCACTGAAAGAGTAATTGATACTATTCAACGGCTACTTCAGCAACAACCACCGCTAGAAGTTCATCCTTTCCGATGTACGAATGCGACATCCGTTACTGAATCACAACGGATATAGAGCAACGATATGCATTTCGTGCATTTATCAATTTGCTTCGTTTGGACGTTTGAAAGCGGAAAACCTTTCAGAATGTAGATCAATATTTTTGTCTCTGAAGCGACGCCCTGGTGCCTATGATTCCTATGAAATATTTGATAACATTTACGACTGGTTGTAAGTAGTTTGTGCTCCACATTTGAAGAGGTGATGCACGTGTTATACGTCTTTGCGTTGATTTACCGACGACGTATACATATCCGATTTGACACAATATTTCAGTCTTGTTTCTCTAATAAAATGAAAGTGTCTCAATGAGTGGATACTTTTTTTATGCAGAATGGTACTCAGTTTGTTAATTTAACAAAATAGACAAATGTGCTATATATTACATATAGATGAAGAAATAAGTTGGTAATGCATTTTTGGCCAATAAAAAAATGAGTTTATTCAACTCGAATTTTCAGCGGCCTCCGCCTTCTTCAGGAGTCTTGACAATAACGGTATTAAAACAAAGTAAAACAATACCGTCATTGTCAAGACTCCTGAAAAAGGCGGAGGCCGCTGAAAATTCGAGTCGAATAAACTTTTTTTTTTGATTGGAAAAAATTAATTACCATTTTATTTCTTCATTTCTTCGTGGAGCCAATACGTGAATTCTCAACATGTCATTATGTTTATGTATAATGCTATAACCTATACATGCATATATACACACCGTGGTATAATGTGGTTTATGTATATATATCTATATCTAAACGAATCAGTAGAAAAAGAACGCCGTAAAAAATAATAATAAATCCTAGATCTTGAAGATCTTAAAAACGGAGCATAGCTCTCAAATACTGAAAGGCAAGGTCACACTCTTCATCAGTGCCCATGGTGTGACAAAAGATCTTAATCAAACCCGTTTCTGAAACAGACATGAAAACACGTCTGATCAGACGTGTTTTATATATATATATATATATATATATATGAGAGAAAGAGAGGGGGTTAATGAGTCTGCTACTATAGAGCATTAACTATCACTTCAACTTTTCACAAATTTGTCAAAAATGTTCATCTTTAAATGAGAGAGAATCGGATGCTAGCTTTCTCTTCACTCTCCAAGGGACACATGAAGAGAATATGATATCACCATTCATTTGATTCCTTTTGTTTTTTGTTTATTATTCATAGATCACTTTCAAATTAAGCAGTTGGATTCATCGCTGATGTAATGAAAACGGTATTAGCTATGATTTCTTACGTCATTTCTTTCTGAAGTCTGACCGCTTTTCGTACAATTTAGCAATGACGCATTGTGTAGCATTATCAATGCATTCTCAAATTTGAATACCAATCACTTTGTTTGAAATGGAAATTATAAGAGTAGATGGTATCCCCTATGATTATGATTACCAAGTTTACAAACCGAGTTTTTTTTGTTGAAATCCCTTGTAAATAGTTTCAAGAGTTTCTCCGATTAACCGAACCTCTTGCACCGATTGAATTCAAAGCGATAATCTGTGTGAGATCAATGTTCCGTCCAAGTATGAGTAGGTAGACGTATACGGATCCGTGCTGATGCGGACAGTCTTTAAACGCAGTCTGACTGTTTGTAGCGCCGAAGATCCGGGTTGTAAGTCGACCTGGCCGACCGGAAGCACTTGGCACCAGCCATGTCACATTTGCACATCTCCACTGCGCACTGCGTGTAGGCGTAGTCAGAGCTATACGCGCTCTCGTCCACTGTAATGAAAGAAAGTGAAAAAACTCTGTACAGGCTTGATCAGAAAACTTCATCAGAAGATCCCTCGAAATAGCGCGCTATTTTGGTTCAGAAATTATCTTGATGTCAAATCAACGCTTTGTAATTGGGTAAATTAAACCCCCAAAATGATTAGTAGAAATATTTGCATAAAAAGCATAAAAGCAAAGCGTACGGGAATATCATCGAGCAAAGCTTCGTATGTGCTGCCGAGGTCGTGATGGTAAAACTGCAAAAATGACTCTCCCCAAAGTTCATATTTAAGTTATTGCGTCACTCTGAAATCATTTTGATTGACCCATAATCTAGCTATAAAAGATGGTGAAATACGCAGTATGCCCCAACCTCACCATTATAGCCCTCATCTCAAGACTTTTAACTTCCCTGAGTAAGAAATGAAACCATTCGAAATAAACATTCAGCATACCCTCCACCATAGTCATCCCCGAAATGAATGTCGACTTACTGCACTTGATGTCTGCTTCACTACTTCCGCAATCATTCAACTGATACTTGTACGGGATGATGTAGGCCTGATTATAGCCCCGACACATATCACTGGTCTGTACCCTCGTGTAACAGTGGTCGTGGGTTTCGCAGCACCTGCAGTGAAGGTTGCAGTTCGTTATTCCGAAGGTTCGTTCATCGGAAAACGAAATAAGGCTCGTAATTCCGAAAGTTTGTTAGCACGCACCCTCTTTTCCTTATTTGAATTCACGTACCCTTGAAAAATAAGGATCCTCTTTCATTTTTGGATAAACGAACCCCTGGAATAACGAACATCGGTAGTAGAGACGTACATTGACCCGGGTCATGATCAAGATTTCAGTGAGCCGAATGACGTTAATTATCATCGTTGCCTTGAATATCATGTCAGCGACTACACCTGTTAGTGCTTGTTTTTTTGTAAAAAAGGCCGAATATGAACGAGAGATGAAGCTATTTCGTTACCAGCGATATTGTTTTTTTTTTCTCTCTCTCTTTTGTTAACATCCGGGGATGTGAACTTGTATGCGAAATCTAGTAATGCACGCATTACAAATTCATCAATTTGCCTTTTTTCCTGATTACAAAGTGAACTATCCAATAGCAGAATAACAAAATAAAGAAGCACTTAATCATTTTATATTGTTTGCAAAGAGTAAACTATATTTTCGCCCATTGCAGAAGATGAAACAAAGAAACTTTGCTATTATCACCAATTTGTAAAACCTAAATGAAAAGCTTAGCTTTCTTTTCTATTAATTTTTCCTTTGAAAGACTTCCATCCATACGATAGACGATAACAATATGGACGGTTTCAACTGAAGGTTCTCAACAACTACAAAAAAAAATCTATTTGCAGAAAAGATGATCCGATTATCTTACAATCTCATCAACGTGTTCTACTAACATTTCGTTATTTACTCGTCTCACAGATATATGAGTTTAAATTGCCCTTTATTTTTCTCATTGCCATATTTTGAAAGATCAACAATTAATCTATAACAAAATGTTCATATTATGCACATTAACAGAATTTGCCTTTGATAAGGAATGACTCAAACTGGTGACTGTATGGGTATAACGGGAGCAGCCCGAAAGTTTGGTCGAAAAGGAGGTCGGGTTTTCTTCATATAGGCTTACCTGTCCGTGTCGTCCAGTGGGGTTCCATCTCCTCCGAATCCGCAGTAGCACCCGTAGCCGATGTAGTCGAGCCCAGATCTGATCACGGACGTGTCCAGGACGCAACTCATCATCACTCCGAACTGAACAACGTTCTGCGTTTGCGCACACTCGACAGAGCGAGCTGAAACACACCATACATGTCAAAGTATATCGTCACAAGGGCCATCAAAATTGCCATGCAGTGTCAGATTAAAAAAATCGCGACATTGTCATGAGTGTAAAGCTACAACCGTGCAATATTGGCCGATTGGTGTCCTTGTGAATCAAAGTGGTGCCTATATACGAATTTCAGAAAACTGAATTCCATGGCACCTTATATTTACGTTTATATTATGCCTCAAAAGAATGCCATTTCCATTAAACCGTAATCGTATATCAAAAGTGACGATGATTACACAGTCATGAAAGAAAAAACAAACAAACATCAATATCATTTTATAAGAAAGACAATTTTGGTAAGAGAAGCTAGATAATTATTTAGCATTAATGAAAACGAAATGCGCTCCTGCCCTTTGTTGATTTTCAACGCAAAAATCTATTTCTAATTCAATATTTGTGTTTTCATCTTTCAAGTTCAAGTTCAAGTTCAAGTTCAACTTTCTTTTCTTTGATCTTGACCGCTGATGAGAATAGATGGCTTACCTGCCAATATGTCATGTCATTATTATCATAATTATTGTTATTATTATTATTATCATCATCATCATTATTATCATTATTATTATTAGTATTATCATCATTATTATCATTATTATTACTATTATCATCATCATCATTATCATTATTACTAGTGTTATTATTAATATCATCATCATTGTTATTATCATCATAATTGTTATCATCAAAATCATGACGATCATTATAGTTATCATCATTTCATCATATTATAATGCACTGTATACTTTGTACTTATTCATATTAAACAAAATGTTCAAATGCAATAGGGGTCATGATATATTAGATTCGATTCTGCAAGCAAAGAGAATAATTATGCCAAAATGGAGGGGTGTACGTACTAGGAATCTTAGCTTCTAAGATTTGGAACCCATGACGATTAAAACATCAAAATCAAATATGATATGAACATGATATAATTAAAGCGAGCCAACATAAAGAAATAAAAAAATAAAACATTCTAACATTAAATTCTGACTAGATACTTGGTATTTCAGTGAACATTCTTTTATTAATGCAGCTAGTTCATGAATGAAGAATAGACAAGATATTTGGTAAAATCAGTAAGAATTAAGTTTAAGTTTTTTAAGAAGTGATCTAAATTGGCTAGGAGTAACTTCCCTCTTTGTGGTTTTATCTAAAGAATTAGAATATTTTAGTTCTATGAAAAATGCAATTTCGCTATTATCATTAATATTTTATAACGGATGATGAGTAAGAGCTGTTTAACACATCAGAAGAAGGGTCTCAAAGTCTCACCAAATGCTCCCAGAAGAAGAAGAAGAAGAGACACACACCAAACAGTCTTCATGATTCCAGTGATACAATGGGCGAAAGATTCCAAAGTGATGCGAGCTGAACGAACAGTGCCGTCGGAATGATGGTTTTGACACGACTGAGGGCGTCAATAGGCTGCTCTGAGTCTTGCTTATTTGCTAGCGACGAAGGGACTAAGCAATGAGACGACGGGCCGAGACTGATAAGCCGATAAATCATTAGATTCAAGCTTTCATGCTTGCCAATTGATATGTCTAACGCGTCCAATATCATTTCTCACTTATCACAACGCTTTGTACATGCAAGCAAACACACACGCTCACATGCTCTGCACGCCGACGCGCACTCAAGCACTCGAAAGGTTCCAACTTTTCTCTCTTATCTGAAACTTAATAGTAAGTTTTACTCCGTGGGCAAGTCGTCCTAATGCATGGGCTCATATCTAGTGTGAACAAACTTTGAGTAAAGTTGTAGCTCATTCGACTCATTGATGCAAATGAGATATTCCGTAGTCACTATAGGGCGTGGCTTGAGCATCTATACTACCGAGGGTTAGTTTGTTCAGTGCCGATGGAACCTTCAAGGAGTGGTGTTATAGACTTCTGGTGAACAAAGTAACTTGTTATGCTAACTTTCCAGGGGTGGCTACGCCAGAGTATTGAAAGACTGCCATTCAAAGTAAGTGTAAATTATACTTTAATTCTCTTTCATTTCTATCCCTATCACGTTTATACAAGTGATCCAATTTATCATTCAAGAATAATCAAACTTTTCCATGTAGCATGTGGATTGTATAAATCGACTATTCCTATGTCTGGCAAGTCTTGTATAAACCCCAGACACAGGTTTTTAGTCCTAGATTGCTCAGAAAATTGGAATATTGCAATAAAAGTGCGTTCTACAACTCATGCTTTAGTTTGGATGTATGAATACTATCATTGATTAATTGGATTAATGTTTGTGGCGTTTTATGTACTGATTAATGTGCCTCTTGATAAAGAATAAAATGAGAAACAAACTGTTTGAGAACAGAAACATGGCATAGATGATATCGCAGCCATTTGTAATAGCAATGACGTGGGTCTGTTCTATATTTGGCCTATATACAAGCAAGGTGAACGAATTGTTTATGATTACGTCAAAGCGGAACAAAGATTTTCTGTATCTAGATTATCGTTTAATTGCTATTTTAATCTCTGTTAATATGGGAATGCGCCCATCTGTCGGTAATCCGAGGGCAATGTCACGATACCTGTGATTAGACGTTTTTATCCGGCAGTCACATGTTTGGCTGCTTGGTAGGCAAACCTTCCTACCGTGCTGACATCTTGTCCTTTCCACTGTGAGTTGCGTGTCCCCACATGAACGAGGAAATCAAGAAAAATCTGCCTGAGAAATCATAATGAAAAGCGGCATCCGTGCAGTCTTTCATGCCTTCCCTAGGTCGACGGGGGCGCTATTCGAAGATGTCGTTCTACCACCACGTGGTTAGTGAACTTGGCTGCATCCAATTAATCACATATTAAGTTATCAGTGCTCGACCTATAATAGCGTTTATCATACGGGGTACATGTCCATCCTCGTTACGAATTGAATCAAAACCTTTATAGAGATTTCTAGGTTCCTAGTTAAGAAAAAGATCCGTGTGAACCTTGTGAACATCATGGTAATGAGAGAACTGTAGATGATATCCAAAGTTTTATAGACTTTTACAGATACCACACTTTTCATAGGGGAAAAACAATATAATATCAATAACAATAACGATAACAATAACAATGTAATATCTCCAAAGCAATACGGGTGATAACTGGAATGATTGCTATTTTGATCCTCCTCCTTCTTGTACATGCGTATCAAGGAATGAGATTTCACTGTAGCAACGCGGAAAAATACTTTCATACAAGGCACTCTTTCAGCTGCAGTTCTATCTCCCTCTGACCCATTGTTTTCTCAATTAAAATCATTTAAGATTAATGAGATTCATGCTTTCCAAACGGCAATCTTTATGCACAAATACATGTTAAACCAAATTTCCCCGGTGTTCAATGACTTCCTAATTCCTAATTTCAATATTCATTCTTACCCAACTCGCCGTTAATCTGATTATCATCTTGAAAACCCAAGAATTGTTTTAGCACAAAAATCCTGAAAACATCATGGCCCTGATGTTTGGAATTTTTTACCCGATAACCTTAAGCAATCTAGATCCATTCACCTATTTAAAAAGACAGCTTAAAGATATGATGTTAACTCAATAAGTGTCCGAATATTAGAGCAGGTTGCTATTTATCTCTTGTTTTTTCATTTATATAGTTACAGTAAGGGCTCCGAACTCAACGTACACAACAAACATAAACATTAGCACATATTCACAACTCATTTCCACGCAAACACTTCACATTTCGCACAATGCACCACTGCACTTTTTCCTTCTTTTTTTCTCCTCATTCTCCCCCCCCCCCCTCTCTTGCTCTTTATCGCCACTCAATGAGTGGTGACTTGAATATTATATTCTTACTATGTCGTATTGTTTAGACAATCATTTCTGAGACCATTGTCCTCGTCAAGCGTTTGCTTATGATGGTGGTCTCCTGTATTTCTGTTACAGCCAGAGTTGCTTAATTTCTCCTTTCAGGGCCGGCGCACTGTTTTCAAAAGTGTGGGGGCCCACTTCCGGGTTTCATGAGCTAACAAACAAAACAAAAAACAAACAAAAAAAAACCGTCCCCGTCCACTTCCGGGTTTCTTCAGCTGACAAGCAAGAAAAAAAAAAATGGTCCTCAGCTCATCTCTCCCCGTCCACTTCCGGGTTTCTTCAGCTAACAAGCAAAAAAAAAAAAAAAAAAAAGGTCCTCAGCTCATTCTCTCCCCTCCCATTGTAGTGCCTCTTACGTACTTCCGGGTTGAAAAAAGTGTGGGGGCCCAAAGTGATGACACCTTAAGTATTCCTTTGTATGGTGCACAAAAAGTGTGGGGGCCCGAGCCCCCACGGCCCCCACGGCTGCGCCGCCCCTGCCTTTGAACGACAGATACACGGGATCCTATGTTTGAATAATAAATTTATGCATAAAATATTGCCTGCTTCTTTTCATTTTGCAAAGTGTTACAAAAAAATGTTGGATATTTGAATTAATCACTTAGCTGTTTTAAATGTCAGATTGAAATTATACTGTGCTCAATTAGTTCGTTCAATTGACTTTGTATTTCATTTATGTATGAAAAAGAAACTCTGAAATCAAATCAAATCAAATCAAATCAATCAATCAATCAATCAATCAATCAATCAATCAATCAATCAATGAGAGGCGAGATTGGGGAGGAGGTGACCTCTCAAAACACCTCTGGAGTTTTTTGTTTGTTATAAGCAGTCTCCTTGGACATTTCAGTAGCTCAAGTAGTTTTGAAGCCCCCAGGCAAGAAATACCTTCGTGCTTTACTTTTATCTGACAGAAGAATGTCCTTTTAGCATATAATTGCATGAAGTAATCAGAGAAAAGAACATTATCGTAGGAAATGACAACACTTTATTAATCATCAATCATCAAAACTGATCTTGACTCTAAATCCCAATCGCCCCGCCCACCGGGGAAAAAAGAAGCTCCATAGCAAAGTTGTAGTATCACATGACCCTCTGCCGTCATGTTCAGACAGTTATAGTCCCATTTGATTTCTCTAGCATTTGAGTCCTTAATTGTACAGTTGTGAGGAATTGGATCTTTAAAAGATGGATTAGGGAGGAAAAATAAATAACATAGACGTATACATCTATTGCATTATCATCTAAATTATCTAGTATCTTGTCTTGTGGTGGAGTGTTCAAATACCTGCTAGAAAGGCGTTAGCCTTCAATCTTTTCCAACGGATCCTTTGTTGCCTTCTCGTCCTTAATATGTATACATTTATTCATCTCTCTTTATATATGAGTAAAATGATTAACGTTGTTATTATTTATTTAATTATTTATTCATTTGTTTATTTATTCCATTTTCTTTTAGCAGGGTAGCCCTTTCAGCTCACTCGGAACTGCTCTGCCAAGGGGCCCTGCATCACATACAAAATACAATTTGAGTAAAAAACACCAACTGACAAACACGGTAACAAAGAGGAAACATAAACACAAAAGTCCATAGAGCGTACACGAGAAAGGGTTGTACACTAACCAATGAAACAAAAAAAAAAATGAGATGAAAAATAATATAGGTTTTCCCGGCCAATTTCGCACTTTTGTCAGTCCAATTCCTAATTGCTGCATTCAATTTAGCAAAATGTAGCGTAGATGACATGTTCGGCAGTTCAATTTTATGATCTCTTCATTCAAATTCATTTTGGAGCATTCAAATTACCTTTCTCCTCATTCTAATTAAGACTTTTTCAATTGAAATTCGAAAAACAAGCACCATTTCGTTATTCGTTCATTCAATTTAGAATGATAAAGTCACGTGATCACGGACATGCTGCACTCGTTCATTCAAATTCATTTTGGGGCATCCAATTTAACATCTTTTGCAGTCAATTTAGCACGCATGTTTATGCGTTGGTTCTTTCCTTAGTTTGTTCTTTCAACAAAGTTATTGTTTTGCAAACGTCATTACATTTCATATTTTCGTACTCGTTTTAGAGATTGTGGCAACACTTTTTTTTTCTTCAATGTGCTTAGTGAGTCTTCCAGTCCGAAGTGCATCATGTGGCCACAACTTATCTGGCCGTTGAGCGCTTTATTCCGAGTGTGTCGGCCAGTTCTAGGAAGTTATGGTTATGATCATCAAATGTTCCTATAATTCTTTTTCTGTCTTCTTGAGGAATACGTCTGTATCTAACTTGTGCTGTCATGACTGTAAGAAGATGAAGTTAATCTGTAGTTTTGGTACATGTAGGCCTAAAATGACAAGTGTGAAAGAAAGGGGGCGTTACAGAACAACAAACTCGAGTTATAAAGGGTCAAAAATATGATACTTTTACTGCTTAACAGTGCGTGGATGAAACAAAAAGTCACATAGAAATACGCGTTTAAATGTTATCACCTTGTCAAGAAAGAAATAACATGACGTTAATTTGAATGAACATGTTTGGAATTTGACTGCCCATACGCGAAATTGAATGACTGAAATACCCCTTTCGGCCAGTGCTGGCGAATTTGAATGACGGAAGAGCAGGTGCCAATTTGAATGCCCGTTTTACGAATTCGAAAGGCACATGTGCAAATTTCATTGATCGAAATGCTAAATTGAACGACCAACTTGCAATTTTGAATGACAGAATGTGCAGTGACGAGGATTTTCGCTAAATTGAATGAACCTTTTATCAAATGGACTGACAAAAGTGCGAAATTGGCCGGGAAAACCTATAGTAAAGAAAAAACTCACACACACATGCACACACACACACACACACACACACACAAGCACACTTTCACCTCCACACCAGTACACCAGCACCCACCCGAGCCTGCACACACCCATACACAAGCACACATACACACAAACAAACACACCCATGCTTACATACTCCTATGATGTCTAAAGTCTATCATTAAAATAAACATTTTGCAATGCCGTTTGAATGAGCTAACCGAGGTAGCGTTTCGAATGAAATCAGGTACGTCGTTCCAAAGTTTAGATCGATGATAATGAAAAGATATCTTGTAATATTCAGTTTTAGGAAGATCAATATTTAGAGGACAGCTAATTGCATATCTAGTTTGAAAAAGGGGATTTCGTTTTGTTATTAAAGATTGAAAATACGTTGGGGTCACTCCATAGACAACTTTATATGTACAAAAACACAATATTGATAGTGGATTCTCCGGTTCACTGATTGCCAGTCTAATATCTGAAGCATTATCTTCTGTGTATTATACCGTTCATATTTGTTAATTTCGATGAGATCATAAAAAGCACTTCCGGCACGAGGTGACGAAGTTGATGGAATTATTGAAAATGAAGTATAGTCTGGAAAAAAAAAACAACAACACCCGAAATTCTTTTTAGCTCACATATCAACCCTTACATTGTTTTTAAAGGTATATATGCTGTCTCGATAAACTGAAAAAAAAAGCTCCTTTGAGGGGAGAAGAAAGTTATGGCGATGATCATTTAATGATAATGATGATGAAGATGAACACGGTTATTTCTAATTACCTGACGATACAGTTTATTGGACGATGTAAATATCTGCGACCATGAATTGATCGATGTTTCTTTAAAAAATAATTTCCCTAATGAGACCTGCTCTGTCAAATGAAGATGTGAGTCCAATTGTATTGAAGTGCAAATTGACTTGTTGGATCACAAGAGCCTTTATGAATGAAATGTATTCTAAGTTTGAATTTAGGCCATTAAAGCCTACAGATTATCCTGTGGAGAGGTTTGCCATGACAAAAAAAAAGACAAATGGATAGATGTACATATAGGTTTTTCCGTATTCATCTGTCTTTTTGTGCAAAACATCAAAGTAATATGCTGTAGCGAAATGTAGACAAAACACGACGACGCTTCCTTCGGCGCTTAATATACATGATACGTCACAAAGATTCTATGATTATTCAAATTCATGAAAGTCTTCCGTCGAGATGCTTATTTACGTCGATGTAGGGCAATTTGTCAATCAGTTGCGATTCTACGATTGTTTGTTTGTTTGTTTGTCTTAGTTCCGTCATGACGAGAAAGTCGAACTCCTTGCCACTTTCAGAAAATATATAACAGAAGAGCTGATTAGAATTCATCACTCTTAACGTAAACTTGCCGAGGAGGCCTGTGAAAAGTGAGTGAAAAGAAAAACAAAATATGCAAAGTGAAAAAAAAATGTATTTCAATTATGAGCTATCTCTGCAGTCCGTATCTGGAGGCAACTAAACCAAAACCACCAAGGATACATGATATTAAAAATCTTTTATCGCCATAAAGTGCTATCATAAATTCGGTGCTATGAATAAAAAACAACTCCGTGCACATTACAAGACAAAATAATAATGTAGCAAGGCCATTCACGTAACCCCTCAAAATAAAGGCATTAATGCAAGCAGGTGTTCTTATTCTAATACTGTGCTCAAGATGTATTAAGATCTTCGCCGTACTATATTTAGACACTTCACCGCGGCACTGTAAACATGGCCGACAGCGGCAGTATTGTGCAGTGATGTTGCTTGTCATAGCTGTTAGACTTACTGCTATTTCATCTATCTCTTTATCAATTTGTCTGTCTTCGATTTTAACTGGGGTTGAGATGATTCCTGGTGCATGCAAATATTACAAATTACGACGGTAGCTCAGAACAGTTTCATTACAGTCAGCCGTGTGCCAAACATGTTTATTGCAAGAGCGAGAGATCATGCTCTAAAACAATTTTTGTGTGACCCCGGAAGGAAACTATTGCAAGGGTCATGACTTCTTGCGATGACGCTACGCTGTCCCGACTTGATTCGTAGTCATCCCGACGCTCCTATCAGCTGCCTCCACTTTGTTAGTCTTGCTGCTCTTTGAAACAGTCACCAATATCATGGCACTGATGGAAACTTCCAGAAACCTCTGACAGGTATTGAAGGCCAGCCAGGGCCAGGGTCGGAGGGCTGATGGCCGGAAGGACTTGTCCAGAATCGACGAGGTCCAGTACAGATTGCCTGTGGTCAGACACGCACCTATGGCAGCGCTGGTGAAGATAATGGTGTTTAGCCGCCGCATCTTTGAGTCGTCACCAGAGTTTCGCTGGTCGGACGTCGTTGTCTGCCCGCTGCTGCTCGCCATTAGGTTGCTTTTGATTTTCCACCAAACCATCATGAAGCCGACGAAAAGAAGGATGCCCCAGAGGATGAACAGCAACTGACAGACGGTGATGGCGTACTTTGCAGAGTTGTTATAAGCTACCAGGAAATCGGAGAAGATGACGTAACCGAGACTGACGCTGATGATGGCGCAGAGGACGGACGGACGCTGTATACGAGGGGGCGCTAGAGACAGTCGCGTTGTTTCAAGGAGCAACAGGAGAAGGATGCTGAATGAGGACACCAGGGATGGCCAACCTAGAGACCAGAGAATGACCCCAGATGGGCACACCAGGATCTTTCTCGTCCCGTATGGGTCAATCCCGATGGACATTGTCCTTGCGCCCGTTGCGACGAACACTAGGGAATGGAGGGCGATTCGGAGACTGGACAGCCGTTGCGAGGTGACCTGCTCGCCTCGCTCTCCGCTCTTGCATCGCCTCCATACCAGCATTGAGAGCATCCCGCAGGAAAATGTGGCCAGAGAGGCGAACGCTATGGTGAAAGTCACCACGTGGACCGTCCACAAGGCACCCCACGTGGCAAAGGCATCCGGCCAGACGGGATGGGGAGCCGGCCACTTGCATCGCGGGGAGGACGGGGGATTGTCATTGGAGACCGTGACGTTGCTGAGCCAAACCTCAAAGTCCGTTGTGTTCGTCGCCATTCCTTCTGCAACATGAATAATGTAGATAATATCATTTGATATATGACATGATCTTCATCGACAGAATATTAGTCTTGTAATATGAGAGACAGACATGCATAATCGAGTAAACTTTTGAGACATATAAAATTAGGCAAAAATAGCCACTATATAGAGGTTTTCCTGTTTCCCTTCAGCAGCCGTTGTTGACAGGTTTAACTCAATATCATAGTTTTGACGAATCCTTCTGTGGACAGCACATCAGTCAGATGCTCGCCCTATAATATGTGGGGTTTTTTTACGTCAGCAAATGATAAGCAATGACACAGGACAGAGTAATGATTTTCTTTTTCTTTTTTCTTCAATGCTATGTCCTATTCGTATGTTCTGTGACGCGTGCTGACATTACGGAAATGTGATTTAGGGAAACAGCGTGTAATGAAATCAGGAACGTGGGATTGTGGGGCACTCACTAAGGCACAAACACACTGAAGCTATGTTGTGTGCTATAGTCAGGAGTGGACATGAATTTGATGCTGCCACTCTTCCGCCGAAAATTTAAGTTTAAGGTATGCGTTAAATTGGACTATTCAACCCATCAGATTTCGTTGTTTGGGAATACAGTGAATGTTCAATCATAAGAGTTTGAAATACTATATAATTCCTTGTTGGAGCTTGGAATCATTCGGATGGAGCTTGGGCGTTTATAGTGACCCAAAGTAGTCTTCATCACTGTAGTATTTACTAGACAATGCTGGTTCTTTTGATAATGTGGTATCATTTTCCTTTTTTGCACCTCTTTATCTAAACCCAAGTCACAATCCATGATACCAAAGAGAAGAATGTGTAACTCTGCCAGATATAACTGATTTTGGAGAAAACACACACACACACACACACACACACACACACTATTATAAAGCAGAAACAACGAAACTCATAAACACACGAATCCAATGGGGAGCATTTGTTGAAACCATAAGTTCGTCGCAGACATGACAGAGGACGTCCTTACGCGATATCAATTACCCTCACATCTTCCCTTATCATACATTTTATTCCTATAATTAGGGACTATATAATGAGTATGGAATAAGATTGAAATTATGGGCTGACATTTATCATACAATGTCTCAATACTAACGGCATTTATCGGTATAGGCCCTGCGTTATCCTCATTAAAATCTACTAGAATAAAGACATGTGGTCACCATTGATCACGGAAATTCGAGATGTTTGCACCGAAAGGTACGCTATAGACTTGTATTCAATCGGCAACACATGCATCGAATCAGTCCACTATTCATACAGTCAATATCTTCGTGGACTAATCTGTGGGGGAAGAAACGAAATAAATTGATCATGACATCAGGGCGAGGGACAATCTTGTTTGACCGGAAGCTTCTTACCCTCCTCATCAATGTTGATTCATGGAATTAAGAGGAATGCCACCGCTCGTCTAAATGGCTTTCGATAAAGGACCTTCCGCTCTAATGTAAGCATTCTATACGTGCATTTGCCTCGTAAAATCTGTCCCAATTTATGCTGCACCTACCATGCTTGTTCGGCGTATGTATAGCCAGCACGTGGTCTAAAAAAAAAACCCATACAATTCATTATTTATAAGGAAGATTAATGAAGACAGTGTCGTTTTTGTTCTAATTCATTCAAAATGCAGGAATGACATTTTCTTTCTTTCTCATCGTAAAGTACACGTAAAACAACAATCTTACTAAATACGCCATGAAGAATTGTATTTCAATCTTATAAGCGATCAGTTTATTCTAGTATACTTTAAAAACCAGGCCGTAATATCAGCGAAACTGAAGCGAGATGTCAGTAAAAACTTGAAGGAACTCATAAAAAGTTATTGAATACTTCGCTTTAAAGTTGACAGTTTATGACAATATTGTACATCAAAAGAATAGACTTTACGAGGTTTTACTTTAATTTGGGAATGAATCTTTTGATTTTTCTGAATTGAATTCAGACTTCATTTACTTCTTCTGGTTTTGCGTTTGCGTTTGTGTTTTAGTGTTTCCGTTACCCCCCCCCCCTTTTTTTCCGGGGAGGTTTGGGGTGGGGGAGGGGAGGGGGGAGGTGAGGGGAGCGGGGGAGTGGAAGGCAGGGGACGAGACAGCCGTACAATTTGCTTCCAAATCCTGTTTTCCTGGATGACAAACAAGAATCATTTTGTCTATTTTATATCAGGTCAAAAAAGTCACAATGATATCATTGCAATAGCGATATAGCTTATTACATAGTAAGTATCCGAAGAATCTGAGACAAAAGTACTGGCCTAATTATTCTCCATCAGTAAGAACCCAAGTCAGACTATCTGTCTCTGCTGCAGCTCCAACATTGTCCAAAGTTAACCCTGAATACATTATTTTCCTTCTCTTCTCCCTCTCTCTCTCTCTCTCTCTCTTCACGCCAATCCTCCACTCTTCAAGCATTGCTCAGCCATTCCAAACTCTCCTCGGCCCGAATTCACGAAGGTGGTACAAATGAAACCATGGTTTAAACCATGGACAAAAACCATGGAGCGCCAAGTGTCGCATGGGATATTTCGTTACGAAATCAGTCATTTCGTCGATGAAATGATTATTTTGTAATGAAATGACAACATTTTGTAACTAAATGAACATTTCGTTAACGAAACGGTCATTTTCTTGACGAAATGACCAATTTCGTAACGAAATATTCTGTGCGACACTTGGCGCTTCATGGTTTTTGTCCATGGTTTTACCATGGTTTCATTTGTACCACCTTCGTGAATTCGGGCCTCAAATCTCTGTCTTCCTCTCTTTCACATTTTCTCCCCGCCCCTCCCCCCGCCCCCCCTCCCCCAGTCTTTTTCGCGTGCGGTGATCCGTTGCTCCTTTATGACGTGCATGACATTACAACGTCCATGTACTGGCATTTACCTATTCCTGCGAAATAATTAGATGTATATTGAGATCAATCGTGAACATTTAATGCCACGACCAAAAAGGGGAGGAGAAAGTCAATTCTGATTATTCTGTGGATCCCATGCGTGGGGGAGGGGGTTGGTTCAAACATACAATACAGACAGCAGCAACAGAAAAATGATATTTACCCATATTCTTGGCTAAAACCATGTGTAATCATGTCTCCGTGGACAGCAATGTACGAGGAGCGACGGAAGAGGAATAAACAATTTACTCATTTTTACTCACTTTTGGACACAGGAGACTCAATAAACCTTGACAGTGATTGAATAAATTTGATATTCCGCCCTACATTGATTGACAACATAGAATTGAAATCAAAACTGATTACGGAGAGCGAGGGAGAGATAGGAGAGAAAGCGCACGGATAATTCAATTTGAAGTGCAACCCTAATGGTATTTCGCCACTCTGAAATTGACTATGAAAAGAGATTTCTTGTAATATTTGTTTAGCTTGATTTCCTTTGTCCCTCTTTCTTGAGACATCCTCAACCTAAGAGTTAAAAAGAAGGACAGGTGAAAAAAAATCTTTGAATTTATAATTGTATAAAGGAACAATTAAATAGTGGCAGCGCGAATTTGGGAATCTTGGACGGCCTTGATATATATTATCAACTTGCCGTACCGTTTCATTTCATTTGTGTGCTATTGACTCCTATACTGCTAGATCGGTGGCCGAATACTCTACTTGCCCGATGCAATTATTGCGAAAGCTTTGGTCCTGATTATTTGATTGTAGCAAATTTTATTTCATTACACGAAAAAATTGACGGAAGAAACTCCACCTGAAGACCAGACGAAATTTGTAATAGAAAGTTTATTGGAGCTTGCTTAGGGAGTATGGTGTGGTCTTCCATATCTGGAGCTTGAAAGTCACCTGTCTACACTTTACTGCACAACATTTTAGTAAACTTATACGAAAAATGATAATCTTTGATATACATGACAAACAAAATTCCAGTTTTGACAATATTGAAGACGGTCTTTGAAGAAGACCACAGTGTTGTTGGTGTCGTTTTTTCCCTCATGTTTCTAATTTGATTTAATTATCTATATTATCATAGTTATTCATGCATATTATTTTGTGACTGTTAAATCAATTAACGTATAACACATTGCCGTCTGGTATCTGACTTCATTCAGTACATCTCTGGCTTTAATCTACGTCCCTCACCCCTCTCTTACCCCCCCCCCCCTCCCTCTCCTTGGCGTTCTCGTTATGATATTGACTGCGAAAGACAATGTTTACCTCCACGTAGTTTAATCGCTCTTCCTTCATGCGCTTGCCCGTTTCTCCCTGTCAGACGATCGATTAGCACTCATGCTCAGTCATTCACATTAAATTGAGGGTCGGAATTAGACGGGAATACAAGGCCTCTGTCCTTACCATTATTGCAATTAGCGATGATAGTTCAAACAGGTATTGACCGAATGTGTTATAAAGATTATACTATCTATGACGGTGCAGGCGTGTGACATGTGATGTTTAGGCGTACCGTCCTACCGTCTTAAAGTCATTATTTACCATTTCGAAGATGAAATAAAACCCCGCAGCTTTAGTGCTCCAAAATAGTTCTAAGAGTTAGGGATAGAATCAACCAATACAAAAATGTTGATCAGCATAATCAATGGTAAGTATTGGTAGATATACAAAATAGAATAAACCGTATACAGTTATGGTTTATTGAGCAAAAATAGTGATATCTCCTTAAATTTGCGGTTTTATTGCGAAATTTTCAAATGGTGGAATGTTTTGTGATACAACTGACCTTCACATATACATCAAATTTGATAACTCGAACATCTTTAAATTCATTGCTCCGAATGGTAAACTGTACCTTTAAACCTTGCAATAAAACCTTATGCATGTACTTTCATTTCTATTCAAATCTCAAAATTTCGAAGTCTAGCAATTGCCTTGACTGATATAGCATGATAAGATACATTTAAACAGGATTTCATGTATCGAAATATATTATCCAAATGCAGATGACCTGTGCATCTCTTTTAAACAAGCAAATCATTGGGAAAAATTGACCATCTTGTGCGATTGTCGCCTTGGAGGACTATTCTTACAAATTATTAGTTGACATTTTTTTTTAAATCAAAATGTTATATGGCGTGGCTAATTGTTAGGCAAGGAAGAGACAAATTATTTTTCTTGAGCTTTGGAATAGGCATCTTAAACGCACGCAAACAAAATCTCCAGTCAGGCCACTGGCATCTGTCGTCGGAGAGTTGTTACTGCAAATGAATTTATTCCCGATCTGACCTAATCATCATAACAAGATATTTCCTCTAATTTGACTAATTGGCGCGTCGTTAATTATTTCTTATCTTGACAGAACGAAAGACACACTTGAAAAATTAATAGTTTGTCTCCTCAAACATTGGCCTTGAATATACTCTTGTAGCTGTCAGTGTTAGATGTGAACGAAGTGATCATTCAGGTGCTAATCAATAATTAGGTTATTTCTGTTCACTTTCATCCCGGTACTGAAGGGATAAATGATCGCCGAGAGCAGGGTGAACCGTGTGTGTATGTGTATGTGTGTGTGTGTGTGTGTGTGTGTATGCGTGATACGAGAGTTAAATGGAAGCTACGAAAAGGGTGATTTAAATGGACAGATATATTGAGGTCACTTTATGCCGTCATCGCACAGATTTCCTTGT
Organism: Diadema antillarum; assembly: GCF_040938485.1. Lineage (NCBI taxonomy): Eukaryota > Metazoa > Echinodermata > Echinoidea > Diadematoida > Diadematidae > Diadema > Diadema antillarum. The sequence continues at coordinate 1,382,832 of NW_027270959.1, forward strand.
TTATTTCGTTCTTTACTCATTAAAAGAAGACCGGTTGCTTGCTGAAGCGACTGTCACTGGCCTTGTTTGGAAGCGGGTGGTCCTGCACTTTAACATCGGATTGCAGTCGTCAATTCAATATTTATTTATCATGTTTTCTTTATATTTGCCAGAGGTACCTTTTCTAGACAACAGAGAGCTATATGTGTCCTTGTGTGTGTATGTGTGTGACTATGAAGGACATGATTTGAATGTGTACGAGAACGTGAGTGGATGGGGGAAATCGTCTGTGTGTATGAAGGCATGTATTACTTGGTCGATTAATATAGGTTTTCCCATCCATTTTCGCACTTTGGTCATTCAATTTCAAAGATTTATTATTCAATTTCGTCCCGAGAAGCACGTGGAACGCAAATACTAACTTCAATTTCGACAATTGTCATTGTAATTCGTTTTTCGTCAAACATTTTCGAAGACATAGCATTGAAAATCGTCAATTGTCATTCAAATTCATCCCTTCCGCTGACGGATCGCAGAATGTTTGTTCACAGAATTTCATGAATTTTTCATTTAAATTAGTGTCAGTGTTTTCGTATGCGAGACGGTACGTCTGTTTGTATCAGTGTGTACTCGGACTGCTTGTGTGTGTGTCTGTATCTGTGGTTCTGTGTGTGTGTGGGGGGGGGGGGGGCACTTGTGTGTTTGTTAACTCCTGAATGCAAAATGCGAACGGTTACAGAAAAAAAAATGAATGAATGGGAAATCACACCGGATAGAGATATGAGACGAATATGAATGAAAATTTAACGAAAATGATTGACAAAAGACGAAATCGATCCTGCTGTTTTGAGTGCTGCGAGTGAGACTGACGAATTTGAAATGTAAATGACAAAAATGTATGCCAATGACTAATTATTTGTATTGAATGGACTTTCTTTGAAAATGAACGACGAAAGACGAATTTGATAGTAAGATTGGCCTATTCCCGACATCCCGCGGCGAAATTGAAGTAAAAATTTCTGAAATTAAATAAAAAAAAGTTTGAAAATGAATGGGAAAACCTATATTGTATAGCAAGCTTTAAAAAAAAAAAATGTTGTTCAGCACACATGCACGTCGAGACAGCTGTTCTATTGTCCAACTCAGAAAAGGAGCGTCAGCATAAGCGTATGAGATCTAAAGCTTGCCAACGTTTAAAAGGAGGCGACATTAAAGAGAAGGGGGTGGTATGAAGTTCTATGTAGAAGCGAGAGGGTAGTAGTAAAAGTGTAGTATAATTTAAGTGATTTCTTTTGAATATTTTACCGTGTGTATGAAATCTTTTTATACACGTATTGTTTACTTTGTCCTTATGATATACGTTTCTATATAACGTCAAACAATTTACAATTTTATATGAACATCCTAACGTTTTCAAAATGTAATGGTTATCAGGTGTGAATGCCGATTTTATTTCTCTTTTATTGTTTTACATTTTTCAATTTTGATGTGAATGCAGATTTAACTTCTGTTCTTGTTTTGTTTTTAAAGACTGTAGATATGAATACACTGAAAATGGTTCTAGATAAATTGTGTGTGTGGTGGGTGTGATTTGTGTGTGCATATGTCTTTAGCCATAGACATAGATTCAACAGAACACTTAATCATCCCTTGGTATCTCATTATGAGGGAAACACCTGTTACTAAACGTTTACAATTGTTTTCAAACGAGATCTCATTAAAAAGGGAAATCTGCCACATCTAATTAATGCACTTCAGCTATATTCCCACTCTCCCTTTCCCTTTTCTTGCTCTCTCGTTGCTTTTTTCCCTTTCTGGAAACCATCTAATCACGAGCTGAAGTATTGACCTGTTTATCTGTCTGTTACATTCTCTTCTCAACAGGATCACACCTTTCTACCCCACCACCACGAAATTTCAATGTTTCTTTATCAAACACTACAACTAGAATACTGATGACCCGGTCATGATAACTCCTTTAACTGTATTTGATAGGCTGCTGAAGGTCTATTTCAGCAGCTATTTCATCGTTGAATTCTATGCAGTATCAAACGTGGAAAATTCTGACCCTTAGGGGGTGTTGCAAGAAAGTCGAGTGGCGATTAATTGCAACTTTCTTGCAACACCCCCTAAGACAGATAATTGACATCAACGTCAACACATAAACACAGACCCTGTATCTCGCATGCGATGTATCTGCAGAATAAATGCAAGGGTAATTTTAGATCATTGTCCTTGTCGCTTTCCTTAATAATATCTTTTCAACTTTAAAGATACTGTTTACCATTGGGAGCAGTGATTTAAAAATGTTCGAGTCATCTCATTTGATGCATATGTGTAGGTCAGTTGTATCATAAAACATCCTACCATATAAGAATTTTGCAATAAAGCCTTAAGTATAAGGAAATGTCACTATTTTTCTCACTAAACCATAACTATAGACGATTTAGTGTAGAAACAATATTGCTATAACTATTGTTCACCTTTTGTATATTTAACAAAACTTGATAATGATTATACTTTTTACACTGGTTGTTTCTATCCCAAACTCACGCACATTTTAGAACTGTTTTAAAGCACTAAAGCTGGGTTTTTGTTTCATCTGCGAATGACAAACAATGTCTTTAAAGAGAAAATTGACTACCTGGGCTCATAACTTCGTCTTCTTTCCTATTGTGCTCAGATAGGCAAACTAAAGATGCAAGTCAAAGTTGCATCCCCAATTGCCTGGGGAATTTTGCCCAGACCTATGGGGGAAGCCGCTGTTAAAACAGAGTTGACTACGGATTAGATTTCGCTACCCTGCATGGCTCCACTTTAACCTACTGAACATAAACGCTGACATGAATGTAGTTTTTAAAGCTTTGAGGTGTAGCTATAGAAACATAAAAGGAAAAGGATTTATAAGGGAATCCTAATCACGGAAAAGTTGGACCAATTTCATTAGAGATTAATCAACATCTTTGTCCTTTTTAAAAATACTTCAAAACAGCTGTCTTGGTTATGCAATAACAAATCATGTGCAATCAGTTTCTCATAATCATCAGTTACTCCTCTTTTTTTTTTCAACACCAGCTTCAAAACCAGACTTAATAATTATATTCTTACGGCAAACTTTCGAAAAAAAATTCTATTTCTTTCTATTTCTTCCTATTTTTTCTCTCCTGTGAGGTGCCCACATTGTACAAGCATAGTCTTTTGAGTGGGTATCTCCACTTTTTTTCGCAGAATGTATAAATATGTTTGTATGAAAAATGCCTCATTTTGTAATGACTACTGACAAATGTTATTTTTTGCTATCTATGTATCATTCCTTCAAACGCATGTCCAATTTATACTTTTTGTACAATCTGTTGAAAGAAGTGAAAATAAAACCTTTGAATTGAATTGAATTGAATTGAAATGACGTGTTGTCTTCCATAATACTTCTATCAAAAAAGAAGAGAAGTCCATGAAATCTCACTGCATGCCATATTGTCTCATCCAAGTTGCCCATTGTTTTATGCCTATTATGATGAGCTTTTACTTGCCAGACAAATTTTTTCCTATTGATCAGAAAAACATTACTTGAAATTTGAGTGTAAGATCTTTGGAAATGTAATCAAAATTACTGAAAACCAGTCTTCCACCTCACCTCCTCACCCCCCCCCCAAAAAAAAAGAAGTCGAGGATATACGATGCATGGGAGGTATTATCCATGGTAAAACATGATTTGTATTGAGCAAACTCGAGAGTCTTGTAAGAAGTCATACTGCCAACACAAAGATATCAAGCTTTGCTTCAAACTTCAAATCCATAAGTGCAACATCTGAAAATATACTAACATGATTATGTTACTTACCTGCACAAAAGTGGACACGGATGATTGTACGGCTAGATGGTGGAGGGGCAGTGCATGAAACTTGTCCTCACTTCTCCAGTATCCCCGCCAGAGTCATGGATGCGATCGGCTGCTGCGCGGTCGGACAAGCCAGCGTCACTCACCCTCGCTTCAACCAACACCGCAAAGATCATTTGGTACGCCGGGTGTCGATACAGTTGTTCAGTGTTCAAGGCTGCAGAATGCACACCTTGTGGTCCCTGCACGACGTTGAGGGCAAACTGGCTTCCGAATTGCCAACATTTATCTACTTTCCCCCACATCACTCTACTTTCACCCTCTCCTACAGTACGTTTTAATAACCACTCTATGACGATGTTACACGTACGCTATTGATGCGCGCGCACCCATTTTGTGTGTTTGGTGCGTTTTAATTTTCGCAGTACTAAAAAAAAAAAGAGAAGAAGATGAAGAAGAAGAGAAAAACATTCTATGAGGTTTTTGCAGCTTCGACCTGTCCAATTTTTCTTATCTCTCGTAACATGTCACCAAATTAACACCTCTCTTCGAGTTGGAAAAGTGCGACAAGGTGATAGAGCAACGCCTCTTCATCGCTAAAATCAATTATAAAGCTTAGGCTGTCCTGATTTCTTCCGGGCTCTTTGGTTTATGGTTGGTTAGGCTAGCTCGAAATGCCACCCCAGAAGCCAACAGCAAAGGCCGTTACTTCGAAAGCTAGCATCCGCAGAAAATGGAAGTTCCGTTGTGCCGTTATCCCCAAGGTTTAAAGGTTTTAATTTTGGTATCCTGACCTTTACCTCCACATTTCTGCCTCAAATTACTTTTGACGTGATCATTAGATGAAGCGAACGCAAGTTGGCGAAAAGTATGTGAAAGAATTCTCACCTTTTTGTACACCTCATCACACTGCACCGCACCTGATTCGACACATTTCATTACACGCGTTGCGCGTTGCAGATGTCACATGAAGAATGGATCTGAGAGAAATTGTCGTCCCCATTTTTTCTTTCATTTAATAGTTGCTGTGAAACCAATCAACATCACAATTATCAACAGGGCGGTGAGTTGGCTCAGTCGGTAGCGCGTCTGCCTCACGATCACGCGGCCCGGGTTCGAACCCGAGTCTGGACTGAGCAATGTTGTGTGTAAGCATACCGTCCCCTCTAGCAAGAGGCAAAACACTCTGTCCCTCGGATAGGACATAAAATGGAGGTCCAGTGTATGAGAGAGTAACAACTCGTGCTCGTAAAAGATCCCACTTCATTAATTCATCGTAAAGAGCAGGGTGTTTAACCCGGTGAAGTGGTCCCACCTCAAATCCAACTGGACCCCATGGAAGACCAGCTTAACGTAGCTGAATATGGGCTATCCAGCCATCTTCTCAGATGGAAAATGAACAAACAAACAAACAACAATTATCAACATTTAACTATTTCTCAGTTGAGAAACGACTTATGTCTTGTGCAACAACTCATTCGAAATGACAGTGTTTGCTACTGAAGACGGCAGAATCCATGGGTTACATAGAAGCTATCAGATTTAGCCCTTTGGTGGCTACTTGTTCATCTCCTTTCACAGATGTTTAAATAATCAAGTTTCATATACTTTTTTTTCGGGCCGTCGGATTCTTTTTTGAACGGCACAAACAAAAGCAGAAACAGCTAGATTGTAACAATTTATGTGCATCTATATATTTTCGTATTTGCGCTTTCAGATTTTCTGCAGACGTTCTTTGAATTTCCTATTCTCTCTACTACTGCATGACTGTAGGCCCTACTTATTTATCGCACTCTTTCTTAACTCTTTGACCCTGAACAGACAGGTGCTGTGTCCGCGTGAACAAATATTCTATTGCTTTTAATCAAATTATCGGTAAAGTTCAAATACTTGTTACCGCTTCACACCGATATATATATATATATATATATATATATATATATATATGTATATATACAATATATATATATCTTTTTTAATTTATATGTATATATACCACACACCCCGCACACACCAGGTACACCCCCAACGCCTTAAGCAAGCCCTTGAAAACGACCTGTAACTAGGTCGAAAGCTTGGGAGAATTAAAGTGAACATATACTGCAGCCATTCTTCCGTCACAACTATACATATATATATATATATATATATATATATATATATATAATATACAAATAATGAATGTTTATGAGTGCAATGGACAGAATATTTCATGAGGTGAAAGATGAAATGATCCATTCAACGAGGCGCAGCCGAGTTGAATGGATCAAACATTTCATCTTTCACCTCATGAAATATTCTGTCCATCGCACGAATGAAAAACATTTATTATTTGTTTTATATAACGCCTAAAATAGATCCTTGTCATTTGATGTTTTATTAATTTAGAAACAAAGAGAGAATCTATAAAGATCGCGAGAGTGCTCACTGAGCGCTTTACGCTAGCGCACTGTCTAATGTCGCATACACACACTGCATGCAAACGCAAGCGTTTTACACGCGTATGTGCCGGGCTCTTAGCGAGCGTGCAATGGACCAAATCGTATGGATCCAAAATTGCACGGTAAATGGAGCCACAATTGCACGGATGATGATGTCATAGTGAAATGAGCCGAATGATCAATGTCAAACAACCAATCAAACAACAAGGATCTCTCCAGGCGTTATATAAATATATGTATATATATGTATCATACAAAATTGTATTCGCTTTCCAGAAATTGAGTTCAAGAAGTGTGAGTAAAGTATTGTTTGTAGTTAATGCTGATTTTGTTGTTGGTGGTGATTAAGTAAGTTTTCTTTATAAACCTATATTTCTTACTTTGTCCTATTCTTCGCATTTTCCTGAGATTTCGCTGTAAGACTCGATCCTGCGATGTTTTGTTTTCTTGACATTCTATATATATTGTGTTTTGTTTTTGCTTTTTTGACAAAATTCTGCTGCATGTTTCTCATTGAGATGTCGGATGACATAATAACGTATGTGTGTCCGTTGTTTATTCAATGTTCTCAAATTATTTAGCAATGAAAAAAAAAAAACCAAAACTTTAATGATTTCGACTATGGACTATAATATATGTAACTCGCGTGGGAAAAATATTGGCAAAATTGTTCAAGGGTACCTTCTGATCTGTATACAAGTTTAATATTACTCCCTTATTCCATTCGGCAACCTGCTCTTTGATAGGATGTTTCTGATTGATCTAATAATGTGACAGAAGTCAACGGAATGTCCCAGTGCTCACAATTAATCAGCTGGTTACTGACAACAACCGTCCTTGTTCTACTTGTCGCTATATTTTATAAGAATGCATAATTGTATTCATGTATTTTATTCATCCCACGCTTCACGCTCTTCAATCGTGCGCTATTTCAGTCAGTGACTCCAGACCTTTGAAAAGAGGGGAAAAACACGCACAAGAGAGACATTTCTAAAATTGACATTCATTTCAGGAGGCATTGGAGCTTGACAAGATCTCATTACACCTGTCATGGGTCCGGGCAATCACGTTTCTGACTCTAGCAACGACTTCTAATATGACTCAAACCCGTCAAGGCCGAGCCAGTTATTATTCAAAAGTGGGCCATATCATTAGAAAAATGCCTATACTAATTTTAAGTTTAGATCTCTGGTAACCATTTGATGACTGTCTGCATTGTACTAGCTTGCCTTCTGCGTGATACACTATCATCTTCCATCCATGTATCTCTCTCTCTCTCACTCTCTCTCTCTCTCTCTCTCTCTCTCAACCTTTTTCACCTAGATTTGAATATTCTTTTCATGAACAACAGCAAACCCGGCAGCAAAGCTTCTCTCCGACTAACCCTTTTTTCTTTAGTTTACGTCATTCTTTAAATCATTAATTTTGAATACACCCTCACATAGACGTTGATAGCAGTACATATATATATATATATATATATATATATATGAATATATATATATATATGAATATATATATATATATATGAATATATATATGAATATATATATATATATATAGATTATGTATATATATATATTGTATATATATACATAATTATGGATATATAATGTCATATATATCAATATAGTGATATGTATGCTACATTACTTTATAAGACTCAAGGAATATAAATTGACTACAAAAATGCTCATGTTATTTGAATCTGTATAACTTCACTTTAATTTCTAAATCATTACATAGATATTTACAATTGGAGTAATTAAACCCTATACAATGTGCTTCCTGCATGGTGTTCCGAGGACACTTACATATTGTACCTGGCGTCTGTCGAATACTGTTCTCTGTAAAGCTTGAAGCCTGATATGTGCTACAATTTCGAAACGCTTGTTTGGTCACCGTGTAAATAATCTTTGGGTAACACGTGATATATCTCAGCCAATATGGCTGCGACTAAATTAAGATTCATATCCAGTCTATGATTAGACTGAATTTGAATTAATCCTCTCCGTGTCACATTAATTCGTTGTCCATATGGTGTGTGTGAAATTTGTACACATTGGACTTTTTGGCGCAGAAAGGGTTAGATAAATCTGGCAAAATGAAAGAAATGGAAGTGTGCATGTCTTATCAAATCGGACGAAAAATAGGAAAGATCTGGAATTTATTTGTATACCTTCATTTTTCTTAAAACATAAATCAGCGTTACAATACCTCATGGAAAATAATAGATGATTTTTATTTATGACTCAAATGGCATCATATTGATTTGCTGCATCTCTTCGATTAAGAAATGATTCTGCCAAGCTGTGGAAAGTGTAGCTATATATTGTATAGGGATCGACTCCAATACTCAAACCGAATAGAATTTATTCATTGTGTTTTGAAATGTCAGCTTAATAGACGAATTGCTCCCTCTATTTCTTTGTTGAATTGTCTATTTAACGAATGGAAATGGAAATTAGGATTACTATAATAATCTTGCATATTCATAACATCACTCACGACTTTGATTAAGCAATCAAAAATCAACAAGCAAGAACATAAACAATTCTACTCTGGTATGTCACAAGCCTCAACTTGAGAACAATAAATTAACAAGTTAGTTTGTTGATAACGTGGTAAAGCAAAGCCCTTCATTGTGCAATATATGACTCTGTTTTCGACACAAATAAAATTGCGGAGGAACATTGTTGTCCCTAGTCACTCGCAAGCCCGAGTGCCATGGGATTTCAACATTTATGATCGCCATAAGAGGGCGCTTTTGTACTTTTGTGTTTAACACTTTTGCCAAAAACAAAAACAAAAACAAAAACAAAAACGAGAAGATATCATTCCTGCTTTTTTATCAGTAAAATTCCTCTGTGCTGTTCAAAGAAGATTACTTGTCCCAAAATATTCATTTGGTCTCATCATCTGGAATGAGGAGATATAAACTTGATTTGTCAGCTTTGGTAGTGTTATGACAGTTTCAGCTGTCGTAACAAGATGGCGATACGCATGTATTCACCTATTACCAATGGTTACTGCTCTGAGAGATATACGTAACGTACTACACTCAAAGGGAGCATTACTCCCATTCTATCGACGTAAATACCACACTTACATACTGAAGTAATTATATATATATACACATTGAATGATATTGATGATTCCTCAATGGTACAAACGCTTTAGTTGAATACAAACACAGCTCTCATGCTGCTTATTATTCGCCGTATAATATGAAGAGTTTGTTTTCAAAAACCGATAAGTCCATATTTGCCAAATGGAGATATTTGCCATTAAATTTTAAGAAAAATAAAGAGAATAATAAAAAAAAAATTACTTCTTTTGACCATAACTTCAAAAATATACTTTTATATGTAGTGACCAATATATCATCTAAAAGGTATTATTTTGTACTTTATGACAGAGATCGTACTTCAAAATCTTCAAAAATGGACTTATCGGTTTTTGCACACAAACCCTTCATATTTACTATAAAAATTATAGAGTAGTTCATCAGAATATAAATAATATATGCGCAAGAGAGTTTAAAACTTGATCGTTTTTCTAGCAGGTTACTACATTTCAGTTTGATTGAGCAGACATGTTTTGACAAGGGGTATAAAGAATGACGTCAAAACTACTGGCCTCCCAAATTTATATCTAAATCACACGGGGAAGAGGACGCAGGATGGATTATTACAATGCAAGCTACGCTGGTTGCACTTAACCGTTGAGACACATGCATTTCTAGTATTAAAAGGGATGAGAATATTAAAGGTTTGAGTGGGTTTGCTCGCTGTTCTTGTTTATAGATTACCATGCACCATGCACCATTTTGGAAGTTCATGTGTTTTGGTAGACATCATCGACCTAACATGCATCTCCGCTATCTAGGTACATTGTATTTCGCAATTATTTTGCCGCTTATGTTCCATTTTTGCTTATCTTTTCTTATCTTTTTCTTATCTGCCTTCCACAAAAAACAACAACAAACAAACAACAAACAGATCACCTTATCAAGAGGATTTTGGAATATACAGAAATCACACGGCGGTAACATAATACATTGCAGTTTTAAGGTATTTTTGGAACTTGACCAGAAGTTTTTTACAGATTACCATAATATTGAAGCTGTGATGAACACAAACAAGTCTTCGACCGTGTCCTTCATTATGACGTCATCCTCAAAGATAAATGCGTCATCCTAAATGATGACGACGTCATGGCTGGGTTGGGGGTGAACACAGTGGCGATAGTGAACACGAGCACGGTGAGACAACTGCGGAAGAAGAAAGCGGCTGGTATTCTCGAAAGGTGAGATTGCTTAGTGTGATAAGGCATCCAATATTCCTTCGCGAAGGCGCCCTCTACGTCAGGTTTGCGTATAGTGTGATACACACAGAGCCTCCTTGTATTAAAGACGGAAAGTGCTGTGGCTTTTGTTGTGTTGTAAATCCTCAAATAGAAAATGACGATGACGATAGAATTTACAGCGAAGATACAACGATGTCGCTGATGATACAAGGTAGAAGTGTTGAAACGCTTTTTTTTCTTTAATCCTCTGAAAGCAACGAGTTCGTGAATGAGTTCCCGCGTGAAGGCGTACGAAGATAACGCTTTATTCTTTCATATTCATTGGTTACCGTCCATCTGTAAAACGAAATGAGACAAAAGAGAGAGAGAGAGAGAAAAAAAAATAAAAGAAAGAGTCAAAGGTCATTACAACACATTTCTTTTTCTTGTTCCGTCATATCTACCTTCCATTGTCAGATTCAGTGCTCTTTTGTACAGAGAAGGTCGAGAAGGAGAAAGCGAAATAAACATTACTCACTGAACAAATAATAAATGGACAATAAACGCCACAATCTCCGAATCAAGTCAGTCTTCGTTCGTCACTTAACTTTACAGGACTACATATAAAGAGTTTAAATGAAGAAAACCGATATATTTATTTCTATAAACTGCTGCTGAAAAAAACCCCAAAGATAATAATTATTGATATGTGCCAAATTTTAAAAATATTGGATATTCACAAATGTTTCTTGTTATGTAACGAGGGCAGTATCATTGAAACGATTTCGCTTCTTTCTCTATTTCATGATGAGCTTACTTTAAAAACAAGCTCTTTAATAGTGTCCACCTGTTTTTGCATTTTCTTTTTTTCATGAAGCTATTAGAATCTATTGTTGTCTGATGAATAAATAAAGACTTTAATGGATTTTGGATGTTTGGAAGCTTAAAGGTATTGTTTACCATCAGGAGGAGTGATTTAAAAAATGTTTGAGATATCACAGTTGATGCATAGATGTGTAGATCAGTCGTATCACAAAACATCCTACCGCGCAAAAATTCTGCAATAAAACCTATAAACGATAAGGAAACATCACTCTTTTTCTTACTAAACCATGACTGTAGACGGTTGTTTGGAAACACTTTTATAATAACTATTGTTCACATTTTGTATATTTGATACTTAAAGGGATCGTACATTTTTGGTTGAGACCTAATTTCAGGTTTCTAACATTTTTCGGTGATATAATGAGAAACCTCTTATGAAATATGAAAGAGCATGTAATTCTATAAGGAATTCAACGTTTATTTGATGAAAATTGGTTTTGAAATGGCTGAGATATCCAAAAAAGAGCGATTCTAATAAAGTGTGGGACCCACACTTTATTACGATCGCTTTGTTTTACTTTGTTTTTGAATGTTTCAGTCATTCCAAACCCGATTTTCATCAAATAAATTCTGAATTCCTCTTAAAATGGTATGCTCTGTACTATATCATAAGTGTTTTCTTGGTATCTCGCAAAAAGTTAAAAGCCCAATTCTCATCTCCACCAATACTGTAGTATCCCTTTAAAGGGGATGGCTAGTAACCAATCAGTGGGAATCAGTGGGAATGCTGAGGGATGATTGTTCCAATTATCCTTGTGGGATTCATTTAAGAGGACATTATATATCTACTGTTGTGTGAAAATTATTTGCTTCAGAACGGTCTCATATTCAAGTAATGTGCAGATTAATGCCCCGTCACTGACCAGGCATGCTAACTTGGAAACATTAAACTGCACATTCCTTGAATATGAGACCATTCTGAAGCAAATAATTTTCACACAACAATAGATATATAATGTACTCTTAAATGAATCCCACAAGGATTGGAACAATCATCCTCCAGCATTCCCACTGATTCCCACTGATCAGTTACCAGCCATCCCCTTTAACATTCAGTTAATCATACTGATTTAAATTTTTACAACGCTTGTTTCTATTCCTAACTCACATTTTAGAACTATTTTGAAGCACTAAAGCTGTGTTTTTGTTTCATCTGCAAAATAGTAACTTATGCCTTTAATGCACTCACAGTATTTGCTCTTCCTGCAGTACATGTTGCGACAAACACGATAGCGGCCGTTCCTGTATGATGTACAATCATCGTCGCTGATGCAGGGAGTTAGCTGGTACCACCGCTCGCACTCTCCACCCAGGCAGAACCTACGGGCAGGTGACCGCCACCGACACTCGCGGTTGTCGCGGCAGAATTGTACATTGTTGGGCTGCGGCAGAAAGAAAGATGGGATTGCTTTTCGGGTTATTATCATTGTTAGATTACCAAAAATAAACTGGCGTACAGTAATCATCAGAAACATTGTTTTATTTTATTGGGGTGTAATGCATTGTATACACAAATAAACACATGCACACAGATAAACTCTGTAAAAAGTAGTACACAGTCATGTTAAAAATTTGACACGATTATTCTTCCACTGTGCTTGAAAGAGAAAAAGATTCAGAGGGGTTACCTCATTCATTGTGAATGGCAAATCAAAATATTAATCATTTGAAAGTGTGACAAACCTTGTATTGTTAAGCTCAGTGATTATATTCGCAAGTAACAAAGACAACGGCAAAACAAATGAAGAACAACGACTAAGAGAATAAAAAGAAAAGGGAAAGGGAAAGAGAAAGGGAAAGCGTAGTAGAATAGGAGTAGCGACAGTACGCAGCAGTAGCTGTAACATGAGAAGTAGTATTACTGGTAGTTGAAGGAGTAGTTGTGGTAGAAGCAGTAGCAGCTGTAGCAGTGGTAGATATGAATTACGTTTCAAGCATTGCTAACACTTGGACTACATGCCAAGTGCTGTCCAGACTACAATGCAACGTCAGTCTTTACAACTACTGAGTACCACACCGGCCACAGCCAGCACATCCAGTGCCGTTACTGGACGGCACTGAGCAGATCTGTTCAATTGCGCCATCTATTGACCAGACAATCAAAGAATGCAATTTTTATGGCTAAAAATTCGTGGCGTGCTAGACTAGCATCACGTAAATGGTCTTTCCCTTCATGATTGTGCATGATTGCCAAGAATGTAAATGAGACGCATGTGGTGTCATTGCTTGTTGGAAGATCAACAATGCAATGCATTAAATATAGACAATTTCGATCTCATTCAGCTGCTATATACTTGACTTGTTTCTTTGACGCTACTTCACATACCATCAGGACCGTGGAACTTATCCCGAGTATTCTCTTTGGAGGTTCTGTTTCTTCCGATGTTGATAAAACGTATAACCTTCTGTTCATCTAATTTTGATATCTTACGTGCTAGAGCAACTTGAACATGACAGACTATGGAAGTTCTCTTTGAATATCATAAAAACATTTCGAGACATCGCTCTCTATCTGCCAATAGCGACGCCTTTGAAACGAGAACACTACCCAAATAAGAAGTCAGTTCCTCCAATGTTTTTGACAACATCATGTTGATATTGAGGTTGGCTTTATTTCTGTTTTCTTTCTACTGTACCCTGCATCAGAAAACTTGCAATACTACATGGGTTGTAATGCAACGATGAATTCTTATTCATACAGGTTTCTCTCGTCAGCGTGTAAGCATCTCCCAGGGAGGCCCTACCACCGTTATGAACTCGCCATTACAGGTTTCCGCGTATACACTGGGTCATAGAAACAAGGAGCGTGGTCGACATCTTGTAAAAGAATACACACATTGGGATTCGAACCCAAAGACCTATTCACTAATACCACTGTGGCAGTAAAATTCTTCATTGTCATGATAAAGAGAAAGTCTATACTTATTACGTCATTATCTTTATATGTCAGATGGTGTATGCCAATATTTAATGGTGTGAAACGTTTGCGTTACATAAACTGTCACTGTAAATCCAGCCCATATTTGTCAAACCTCCTGCTGAAGTCTCAGTCGATCATGAATTCTGCTATTCGAAAAGCTTTATTTTAAAAACTAAAAATAGGGAAAGCTCGATATTTACGGACAGTGGACCCCCGCCGAGCCGCATGGCTATAGTCTAATGTTCGCCGCCAAAGACGGCAAATAAACCACATTGGATATGAACACACAATTTTCTTTGGAGAATTAGAAAAACCAAGGGGGGTTTGAGGACTTTCGCTTCTAAATAAACTCTACCTTTGGTTCGCGTGACCCCATGGGGTCTTTGGATTGAGTGTTAGATCTTCGGCAAATCTTTAAACGCGACATGGTAAATAAGGAACACAAAGCTAGGATTGGAGTGACCCATTATCTCTTCAAACAAGCCGTCCTTGCGGGGGAGGTGACTTTGACGATTCTCATCCTACTTTGTCCTAGGTGGAGAAGCAAACACGAGCTTTTTTTTCCCACATGGAATTGGCTCAGAAATCACATGGCTCTTAAAACAACTACAGTGTTGAATGAGCCCCACTTAACGCTCTACCCCCACTCGAATTTCTTACTACAGGCCAAGTTATGATGTCTCCCTCCACAACATACGCCATCCCCGTCTTCCCCCCTCCCCACCTCCTCCCCTCCCCTCCCCCCGTCTCTTTGGCACCCTCAATTTCTCCCTCTCTCGTCTCTTTCTGTTATCTCTCTCACCGAATATCTTCTTCTCTTTCCCCTTTCTCTGAATCTCTTTCTTCGTGATCTTCCCAGCTGGTAGACTAAACCATTGACTATCTATATGATCACTTTTGCTATTATCCTGCTCTAGATCTATTCTTTCCTCTCTCCTTCTCTCATCTTTTGTTTCAAGTAAAAAAAAAAACAACGTCGTTTATATAGCAGTCTATTTTTGTTCACACGAATATCTGATACACAACCTCTGCGAATTCATCTCACGATAATCCTTGATTCGTAATCGAAGAAATAAAAAGAAAAGGAAAGAGATGAAAAAAAAAAAGGAGCCTGCCCCGATCAGCGATGATAAAGCACGGATTTGAATATGGTTAACCTTTGATGGAGAGATAAATATGTATCACTGGTAGTAATTGAAGATCTTTCTTGGCTTATATCTGCATTCCCTACGGGCTCCGGAGACTTGTTTTCACACCCTTATAACGTCTTACTCTTTTCTTTTTTTTTTCTATTTTACATATTGTCTTATATTTTTCTAGCACAGAAACTCGTGAAATGGTCAATGAGGGCAAGGGAAAGAACAACAATAGCAACGAAACCAACAACAACACCAAGAAACATCTGAACTTTGAACTTACGCCGGAAAGTTTGACCTTTTCACTGTATAGCCCTGTCAATGTACTTCATAGTTTTCACATTTTAATCGAATTAATAATAACGTTACATTAAACATTCAAGTAGAGTTTGAAAACTTCACCAATGGCCATGAAAGAGCCGAAAAAAAAGAAGAAGATATTTTTCTAGTTGTCAATAATTAACAGCTGATTCGCTTCATTAAAATCGACGCAGATTCAAACTTGTTTGCAAACAGTCCGTATCTGAAATGGAAAGATAAATTTTTGTCTTTATCTTTTACCTAAGGCCTCGTGCACTGTAGGAGGTTGGCACTAACTTGAGTAGAGCTAGAAAATTCAAGAGAATTGTCCCTAGTTGTGAAAAGGTTCAGACATTAAGTCATTTCATCTGGCAACTTTTATTTTGCCCAAAGGGGAAAGGGTTTGACAATGAGGGATATGTATAAAGCATGCATCATGACAGCTTTATAGGTAGTCACATTAATTCGGAGGTTTAAGTCACATTAATATAGTAGGCGAGCTAGAACCTCCTTGATCACATCGACTGCTACCTCTGTGAGCTGCCCTCAAGATGACACCTTTGTTCTTATCACCTTTTAGCACTATACAGTCCTTGTCTTTCTGTCCCCGTGCAGTCGTGCCATAGTGAGCGTGGTGATGGCCACGTTACGTGATCAATAGTTGCATCAGTCACATGTTATATTGCCTTCACGATATCGAGATTAAAGTGTGGAGATCAATTTGGGAAGGTCATCGAAAAAAAAAACTATATCGCCACGGTTCTTGCGGCTATTCACAGGCTGGTGTCTGTTAATACTCCTCCTGCATGCTTCCTTGAATGATCAACACTTGTCCAGCAGCATGAATACATAATCAGGTTCAGGATCAGGCTCAATGACATTTATTTCCAGCAAATATAAATTTAGTATATACAAGCGCAAGTAACATGCGATCAATTTGAAAATGCTTGGGGCACATCTCTAGAAGTAACTTGTAACGAGTGTACCCTTAAATGAGTATGATATTCCATAATATACATTATCATAGTAAATAGAAAATACAAAGTCGAGTTAAGGACAAAGACAGAAAACAAAGACAAGGACATACATACGGACACTGACAATAGCAGGGACAGCAACTTAGACTATATTAATAACAATCATAGAAATGGGGACATGGGACCGAACAACGTGTAAACTAAACTTAGTACATTCCTTTTACTAAGAAAATATCACCCCCTTTACTTGGAAAAAATTGAATTGGATAAAAACAGAGTCTTCGACAAGGGTTTAGTGGTGCTACCCCATGTTACAGATAGAATCTGTTTGGCAACAAATGGAAAAATGACACGGCATATCGGAACCAGACCAAAACAAACAAACAAACAAACAAACAAACAAACAAACAAACAAACAAACAAACAAACAAACAAATAAAGAACACTATCAATTACACAGGTTTGGGGTGTAGATTACATTGCCTAAGTATCACAGCATGAAGATACATCGAACCAATGATTAGATTGTGGAAGTGTACTTATTCCACTAACAATACGATGACTATGTGTTTTTGTATCAATGTTAATGTACAGGACAGAATCATGGGGGAGGGGGAGTGGGTTAATGACAAGGCATATCTTTTTTTTTGTATGATGCATGTGGAAGGAAAAGCAAATCTTCTCGGGCGACGCTAATTTTTCATTCAAGAGCTGCTTTTTGACAGTTGTCTGCTTTCGGCTAAACACGGTGGTTAGGTATAAGAAGCATGTTTGAACACGTGGAGAGGGAGGTTATGAACTTAACTTCATTCAAGTAGTTTCACAGACACACTGACACATACACAAAAACCAACAACAACAACAATAACTAGACACAGAAAGTCCTTGACATGGGAGAGTTATAGCTGGCGCTCTTGGATTTCATTGGCAATAAACATGCTGATGTGATTGAATATGACGTTATGTCACATTGAAAATGACATAGTCAATCAAGCAACGCGTGAAATCATTTCACCTTTTTTTTTTGTTTCAGACGACTGTCAGTTTGTTACATTTTCTCCCCTCTCCCATACTGTAAACTAATGGCTATTTTATACTCCATGGACGGACATGCATGTATAAATCCCACATTCAAAAGAAAAAAAAAATGAAACAGCAGCAGAGAAAAGAATTTGGAGCACTTTTACACAAATTGCATGGAAACACGAGAATGGAAACTTCAGTCTATAAAAAAAAGTTGTCACTTTCACTTTCAGTGAAAAATTCAGTCTTTTAAAAAAAAATCGAAAATACATTCTTTCTTATACATGAATAAGGGCTTGTATTTTAAATACGAGCAAGAGGATTCTTTAGGCACGGGGAAACTACTGTGACAGTTGTCATAATCTGGTATAAATGGGGGAAACCTGGCCGAGATTGAAAGATGAGGAATTTCATCAATGAAATTAAATCGCTTCACAGACGTGAACAAGATGTATGAAAGGTTTTCTTCGTGAGAGCGTGATATATCTAATTTATTTTTTAAAAAACATTCTTCTACAAAATTTGTGAATAGCTTGCCAAAGAAGAAAGATGATATCTGTCTTTAGATGGTCAGCTGCAACGAGCTGATACGACCCAGCTGGAAACTAATGCGAATATGTACTAAACTTCACATGAATTCGTAGACTAATGAGTTTAATTGAACGAAAATGTGTAGGCCTACAAAACAAAGACGATTATGCAATTGCCAGAATGAAAAAAAAAAGAAGAAAAATCAGGGCTCCATTTCATGGTTCATGGCTGATGTTCATTATTCCGAAGGTTTGCTAACCAGAAACACATAAAATTCCCTATTGCATACACCTAGATTAGTTCATTAATGGGAATATGAAGTAGGGTGCGTTAATTGGAATTACGAACCTTTTCCATTTTCGATTGAACTGACCTGCGGAATCGAATCTTATTTGATTTTTCGGATCAACGAACTTTCGGAATAACGACCCCTAGTTTATTTCCGGATCAACGAACCTTCGGATTAACAAACTGTAACCAAATATGATACTGCAGTTCTTGCTGTAATGTCAAGTTGTTGCTGTAATGCTCCCTAATTGGTTGTTGCTAAGGGAAACTAACATTCTGACAACAACATGTTATCCTATTCCTAACATCTTTTATGAATTTGGCCTTCCTTTACACAAATCTTGTATAGTGTAGTACGGACAGCACGTCCTGTGCTTTTTCTTTTCCTTGACTGGCTTCTGTCCAATATACTGTATTATACCCAGGCCTTGGAAAACGATAATTGTGATAATGAAGATAACAATGCATTATTGTAATCGGTGAACTGCTGACAGGTGGCTCACGTGCAACAGTAAGTTTTCTGCTTGGTCCCACGAGTACTGTTTTCACAATGTCTATTTTAGGAAACGGACATAGCAGTGATAATATTTACATTGTCCTAAATAGTGCCTGAGGGGCTATAATTAGTACTAGTATAACAGTATAGAGTAGCTGCTCGCACGTTAAAGGTAGTAATTCCTTTTTGTAGGACCCGGGCAGAAAAAAAAAGCAAATACAGCTAGGGTCTAGCGTTTACCCGAGATCGAGATCATGGATTCTCTGAATCCTGAACAACGAGAGAGAACATTTCAGTTCCTTTTTGTTTATAGAGTTTCAACAATGGCAATTACAGCTCGAAAAACAACAATGGCAAAAACCGGTTGTATTATACGGATGGCCACAACCTATTCAAATCCGGACAATCAGGCGACAGAACTCGCAAAGAGTTGTTACTCTGCGAAAACCGCAGACAAGGCAAATGTAAACATTGACGCAAGTAGAGTCTTCTCTATTCAATTTATGCACCGTATTGTGCAAATCATTTTGTTAGTACACTGTACATCCTCTTGTAAGGCAATATATATGGGTAACCTTACCCCCCCCCCCCCCATCTCCCCCCAAAAGAAAGAAAGATGGTGTATAATATCTCTGGTGGTTCAAAGTTTCAAAAAATCAGAGAGTGCATCAATAATCTTTGAGGAAACCCCAAGCGGAGTACGTGCTGTCTCACGCACGGAGCAGGGAAGTAGCAGTGACATCTTGTTCGACTTGACTTCAAAGCTTCCTCGTTTGTTTTCTCCCTATCAAAACATGGCAAAAGAAGAAAGTATAATGAAAAGCAGGATGTGCCCCTTACCTGACAATCTCTTCAATACCATGTCAGGACAACGAACTGGGGCCATGTTTTGATCGTAACGTCTTCAACAATGATTACAAAAGATTTCGTCTGCACAAATGGTTAGAAACTGTTTTCTGACATTTAAGTTTGGGACGTGCAAGATCACTAGCAATGTTTGCCAAGACGCGGTGGACAGTTTCCGACCTGCCATTATATTGATACGAACAGGGAATTCGGTGTCTGCAATACTGAGTCAAAAGGGAGACAAAAAACCCCATAAAACTAAAACAACAACAAAAACAGCACAAACTAAGCAAAACAAAGCAAAACAAAAACAAAGCACCCTCCCTCCCTCTCAAAAAGAAAAATAAAAAGCACACGAAACAGTAACAAACAAACACAAAAAATCACTTAGGGTCCTACACGTGCACACGCACACGCACGCACGCACACCTAAAGCCGCAAACCCCGATCCCTTTCCTTTCATTCTTAATATACTCCCCTCCCGCTTGCTCGTACTCAACTTGCGTGGTACAAACTTTCGCTCTTGCGTAAAGACGCAAAAGATAAAGTAGGGAAAAGATGGGAAATGACTAAAAAGATACGATTAGTTTTGACAAGACAGATGGAGGAGATTGAAGATGATTGAAAAACGACCAAAAGTTCATCCCGTTGGGGTTAGCATACAGACAAGAGACATCTTTGTTATCACGTGATCAAAACTGAGATCTGAAAGAGACTCGCAAACATGATGATGTACGTGTGTTTGACGATGAGTGAGCGAACTATTCTAACACGATGATGACAGTGGATTTGGTATAGATATCCGACATTGACTTTTCTGATTTCCAGCACTATCCTAAAGATCCTCTTAAAGGGGAAATCCAGTCCGAATATAAGTTAGTCTAATAAAAAAAAGTAAAAATCTTACGAGTTCAACGGAAAAAAATTGACTGATATCGGATGAAAAATCTATGACACTTGAAGTTTTGCTAACTTCTGCTAAATTCTGCAAAACAGTTCTTGTAGAGTGGATATGAATATGCTAATGAGTGAGCTAACCATGTCATAACCTCACAATTTTCCATTGATCGGGTACAAAAATAAATGATAAAAATTCAATGTTTCTGTCAATGAAATCTGAAACATAATGTTATTCCTGGTTGAATAACTTCAGAATAGTGATCAGTTAGATATACCAGGATTTAAGCCTCGAGCATAACTGCGTTTGAATGAAAAACTGGAGTATCAAAATTTTTTATACAAACTATATGGCAAGTTGTGAGGGGATGACATGCTCATATTCATATTGACCGTTCAAGAACCGTTTCCTGAAAAATTATCGAAACTTTAAAATGTCATAAATTCCTTATTTTTCACCCAATTTTGATAAAAAATTTACCGTTGAACTCGTAATATTTTACTTTTTCTTATCAGACTAACTTATATTTGGACTAGATTTCCCCTTTAAACATCCTAGCAGCCAGTACAGTACGTGCAGTTATGTGAAATTGTTGTCTCGGTCTGAACATGGAGCTAGTAGTAAGCTTCATGTTCTAAACTGAAGCATGGTTATACAAAATTACAAACAGCCACACCACAATGTCCATGTTGTTCGAATTTCAATCGATTCCTTGCGCTACCAAACTAAATACGCGTGAATGCAACGACGCGAAAGAGGCAGAATTCACTTTAATGACTGACGTGTTTTGTTTTCGTTATTGAGTTCTAGCATTCCGCATTTCAGATATAATAACTATCCTCGAATGGCTTGCTACGCTTGTAAATATCATGTTCCCCCACGTGAAAATAATACGATATTTGCCTCCTGAATATTGATTTTAATTCTCTCTGCTGGAAAGCTATCACTCCTTTAATCTTATATTGTTTCTAGTATAGTATGGTAGACCTTACCTTATACGATATTTGCTAAATCATTTCAAATCGAATAATACCCCCCAACTATTATGAAAGCATAGGTGAAGTTGAAAGCAATGCAAAGTTAATTATCATAAGGGTAAATCATAATATCTAGCGATCACCATCAACGGAACGGTTCGCAGATTCGAGAACGTGCCAAAACGTAACTATTGTAGAATACGAATACATATAGTGTCTGCTCTCTGCAGACTAGCGTTATGATTATGTAGATAATGACCGCTGATTCACGCGCTATCGAGTTGCCCGCCCCGCTCGATCGATATTCTCACACGCTTGCGTTGCGTTACATCTGATATCGTAGATATCGTGTTCCGATCATCTATCGCAGTATTCTTGGGGCAGTGTTACCAACTGCAGATCTTCATCACCAAAAAAAAAAAAAAAAAAAAAAAAAAAAGATATGGTAATTTTTTTGACTCGAAGAAAAAATGAATTATTCCAACAAGAATTGTAAGGTTTCTATATTTTCTGTTAAAATATGGGATCATCAAACAATTTGAGATAAATACTTAATCAAGAGCTCTACTTTTCATTCGATTGTTGCTTTTTCGTGTGTTTGTGTGTTGCGTGTTTTTTGTTTTGTTGTTGTTGTTGTTTAGGGTAGACCATGACACAAAGCGTTAGTTTGTCTTTGCAGAAATGTCTGACTAATATTCTATCTACAAAAGGTGGTTATTTTTTGTTGAATATGATAATTTTCCACTTGTCTTTATATGATGTATTTTACAGACGAGGAACTTCCATCTGTATTATGTGAAAGCACATTTAAGTATCAAGTATACACAGCTTTTAAGTGTTTTATCTGTGTTCTAACAATATGCTATTCTCGTTCATTCAGGCTGTCTGCATGTAATAAAAGCACAAGTCGAACGATCTGATGGCAACAACCATTTACAACGACACGTCAACTCATCTTTTCTTGGAAATGACGAGTTTCATCGTCAAACGAACTAAATCCATTCTTGATACGTTGAGATGTTTGCGATTAAAGTTGCTAAAAATCAAAGAAACTGATAAGTAAACGCGGGATGTTTTCGATCATAACTTTAAGAATATTCCTTATTATGTCACAAGTGAGGTATCACGAGAAAGCTTTGATTTTGCTCTATCTGGTGATGGAATGACTTCAGAATGTTAAAGATGGCGCTCAGCCCATTTTGCGAACAATCTCTTCTTGTCTCCCATCCAATAGACACATAGTGAATTTTGACCGAAAATAAATGCATATATAATGTTAACATTACAGAAGTACAACAAACGAAATTTGTAAGCATGCATATGATATTGTAAACAAACACTTTATGAGTACACGAAAATCTTTGAAATGGGGAGAAGGTGCATTCCCCCATAACATAATGATCAAAATTATGTAATTTATTGATATGCTAACAATCTCAATTACATGAACTAAGAATAAAAACCTTCCTTGCACCAGACAAACACACCGCATATATCCCAACACTAATTTGCTGTCATGCAGAAAAGAAAGAAGAGAGAGAGAGAGAGAGAGAGAGAGGGGAGGGAGGGAGAGAAATCTATTTTGTAACAGAGAGCGTTCATTTAGACAAATTTATTTGTTTCGTGGATACATAAAACAAAAGCTTTCAAATTCGTAATTTTCTCACTTGATTGTAAGGTTGTATATATAGACAAGAAAAATAAAAACGAGTTTGTTTTATTGAATTCATTTTAGGAGAATCAACTTACATCTTGAGTGGAATGACATTTCAGGCAGGCATTTCTCCTGGACTGCTGGCGCTTTCTCTCATTTGACAAATTCACGTTGTTTACATTTTTGTCTGATATCAAGTCATTACAGTATTCCACTCCCTGAGGATTGATTGCGATTCCAGGTCATTTTGCTCCAATAGGGGGTTCACTTAGGCAGGTGTACAAGTCTTCTGGTTACTTCTACTACGATATGAATTTCTATGAATGAAAGATTCATTCACTTATTCTTCAGTTCCTTGTTCCCAAACATATTGATCTTCTTCTTCTCTCTTTTTTTTTTTACATTTCTCCTTGCGTATCAAATTACTGCTGGCTACTTCTTTCTAATTATGACATGTCCTTTTCTTCTCCTCTTGTCTATCTTTATCTTATCTCTCAATCAAGTAGGCAATTAATCAGAAAATCTGTCTATATTTTTATTCATTCATCCCTCCACACACTATGATCGTTTTCTCCACTTTTTTTTTCTTGTTTGTCTCACATGAATATAGTTAAGATTTTTGAAAGTTGTGAAAACAACATTGCGTTTTCTGGGTCGATGTGACTTTTACCATGATTATTCAAAAAGTTGGATCTTGCTGCGTTCCTAGTAGCGATCGGATTTTAAGCTTCATGAATCCAATCCGACATGCACGATTTTCCTACAATTGTCACATGGCACAGGGATTTTTCTCGACTGAGAGTTTTAATACTCCCGAGGAGATAAAGAGATAGAAATAGAAACAAAAGAAATAGGAAGAGTCAGATGACCTGTAATGACACAGATACCACCATCAATCATTTGAATTTAATTAGATGTTGGGGAGACGCTAATGAGTTATCGTAACGTTATCTGGTTATACATCAATGCCACGCTTTTCATGTTGCGCTCGAGCTATCGTAGCTATTTATGTGCAATCCGCACAGTGCGAGGTTAATATTTATTTCCTCAGGACGAGGGCATGAGTGGGAGACGGTGGGTTAGATTGATTAGATAATTTTACTATGATTTATTAATATACTTTTGACCCTGCGGTGAAATATAAAATGTGATCATCCGTTATAAAGTGTGGCATGTTCTGTGTGTATGAGCGTGTCTATACCTAAACTTTTGAAGAGCAATTGGTGTTATCGTATTCTCCTGAAAAAGTATTGGGCAATAACTTATTCTTATCGAGCTACACTTTGATGATTTAATCTTCGATTTGCCATGCCATTTTGTTTCTTTCATACAAAGTTGATTTCCATTGCCGGCATCTATTTGGCCACATGGCGTCAGAAACTCAAGGCACAACCTCGTTTCCCAACCCGTGTGGGACTCAAGAAACAAAAAGCGTACAGAGACGGTATTCTAGGCAGGTAAGTGTGAATAAGTACCCTGGCATACCACTATCCCCCACCCCTCGCTCCTTTACCCATTATCGTTTCGTCTCGCCGTCACGTTTGATTGTTGCCCGAGTATGTCATGTTTGCGAGGGGTTTACACTCGCCCTTCTTTAGATGAACAGGATGAACCCGCCACAGGGAGGGTAGGGTAGGGGTGGTAAGTGTGGGAGGGGGTGGGGGCTTGCCTACACAAACGGGTACTCGTTATTCGTAAATATTACTGTTATCGTTATTATTATTGTATGATGTTGTTGTGCTACTTTTATTTTGTTCGTATTTTGCTTTTTAAATGTTCCCCTTCTCTCTCTGTTCTTTGATACACCAGAATACTTTTCATGCTTAAGACTGAACCAGGAAAGAATTGGATGTGATATAAGATGAATAGCCCTACTATCGTATGTCAACTATGATTTTGCAACAGATCATTTGTTTTAAACACATAGCGAAATACGCAATGTTGCGGGGGCTCAGGATTAGCAGCTTGTTCAACGAAGGTTATGGGCTGATAAGGAAATCTCTCGCTTTCACACACACACACACACACACACACACACACACAAAGAAAAAATGTGCATGGGGAAAGTGAACATGCCCCTTCCTCATTCACAAGTTCACGCCATAATATCTCCTTGGTACCAACATATCACCGAGTGGTATCAACACCTTATACAATGTACTATTATAGCCTATGCATCTACACTTAGAAATTAAGAAGACAAAGGAAAACAAATCCCGAGGACCAATTTCACCTCTCCTCCTAAAAAGTCGTCATATCATATCCATGATCAAGTGTAATTCAGAATGTTTCACTCTTCAGAGTGCAAAAGGGTGGACTGTGTTTGATGTACTTGTGATACTCCCTTTTGCTGTCTACTAAATCTCTACGCTGGAATTACTGTAAGAAATCGTCTACCCAAGGACAATATATGCATGCCATGGAATGACAATAATATGGTTCATTTGTTGAAGTGCCTGAAATTAAATTAAAGTAACTTGATTCAAGATAAATCCACCAGGAGTAAATGACCGATCAATTCGCTTTTAGATATATCTTCTCATTCAGGTGACTCTAGTTCAGTGTGCCTAAGTCATTCTGGGAATCTCGTCAATTAGAAAGGGGTTTATCTTTGGGTCCATTTTAGCTAGTCTGTATTTTCCGTAAGGTTTTGTCTGTTGTATGTGTTTGTGTGTGTGTTGTGATTGACTGTGAAACAGAGGTAAAAACCATGACCTCCGATGATATTCAATGGATGTTTCGGAGCGGGCGTTTGGTAAACTCTCTCACCATCGCTGAAGATAGCCGCCAATTTGCGAAAAGGTCACTAACAATCGTGCATTTCGGGGACCGAATTCTATCTCTCGACAGTGAGTAATTGCATTAGATTAGCGGAGGTACAAAAACAGGGAATGGGAGGAGGCTTAAGACAGAGAGCAAGAAAGCCTGAGGGCGAAATCAGACCCATTTGCAAAATGAACGGTCCCATCGAGATACGATCATGTAGGGCATTACAACGTGAGCATCGTTCACTGTAATATCCCAATGACCCTATTACTCATCAGCGATACTAGCAAGGAAGTACCTCCTTGATACTGCTATCATTAACAGAGAGAGATATAGGAAAGGAAAAGATGTTCAGAGGTAACTTTGCTGTGGTAGGGGCAATGGAGATAATCGCGTTGGGCTCTGTATAGCTCGTGAGTGAGATACATATACGGTATAAGGAGACGGCTGCGGTGAACACACCGGCATACCGCAATGAAATATTTAAGACGGTAGATGCACCTGGTGCTCAAAGACGCACCAAACAACTGTTTCATTACCATGGCGAACCCCTTTGTATACAATGTCGATTGCAATTTTGGAAAGGCGGGCTTGAGCGGATTAAAATTTTGAATTGCCGGAGAGGTCAATCCTTTAATACACGGCTGAAAAATTAACGATAAATACAGTAATAATAAATAATAAAAGCGGGTTAACTGTCCTAAAGCTCCGAGATGGATTATTATCATTTAGGACTCGAGGCGAGATTACTTATGCACTTTCATCCGTAACTACCTTACTACAAAGTACAGCTCATTATACTGTACAGAATTGCTTACATCCAACTGTTGTTCTTAAATGGAGGTACACGTATTGCAGACAGACCACAACTAAGCAAGTGGCCTTCCTTCAATATTGTTAGCTACTGATATAGGTGTCTTTGTCTTCTTTTTATACTATGCTGGCGAATGAAATTGAATCCGCTTGTAAATTCTGGCCCTTGACCGAATTCAAAACTTTGGCTGAGATCCCAAAGACATCCTGATGAGTTGAAGCATATTTTGTTTTTATTTTTCGTAAACTTAATCCTGCATGACTGGTAATGATGTGCCGATGTATCTAGTTATAGACCTTCCTTTTCTCGTTACCAATGTAACACACACTTGACATTATCGTAACCGTAAATATGAAACACAATGCCTTCATTTTCAGCATTCTATTTGTAGGGTTGGTCCTATCCACGTCCTTTGAAATTCGTGGAGAACATAAATCGAACATAACATCAGACTGTGTGACCTAGGTTATTGTAGGATCCGTTGCTGGTACTCTGCTATGATTAGCCATCAAGGTCTCCGGAGGGATATCCGTGTCTTGCTTCTGACAACGACTGCACTCCATGAAGTTTTCCTATCCATTATCCATGTCATGCGAAACTGCGGCCGCCGCGCAGGACATAACTATATTACTGCATGCGGAATAATGTTCAAACAGAGCACAAACATGGCGGCATGTTTTCGGAAAATAACGGTCAAGAGTAGATCAATCGATGAACTTCGTTTCCTACATTGGTAAGAATCGTTAGTCCCGGGCATCTACATTGAATTGATTTTTAATATAGAATGTCGGGACGGCAGCAGAAAAAGTAATAACTTTTTTTAAATGCGCCTTTACAATAGATTTGTTGGAAATATCTAGAATTTACAGAAAAATATCTTTTATTTTGCCTGAAGTTTAAAGTTATAGCTATCATTATCATAATATCATATTTATTAAAATATTAAACGAACATTATAGTCTCCAAATTATTACAGATGCAACTGTCAAAGAATGGGCGAAATTTCTGTTTTGGCTGACTGTATAAATACTGGTTAGTGATAATGTTAGAATAAAGATTAAGTTTAGTGTTAGGTTTAGGATTAGGTTTAGGGTTACAGTTTGGGGTAGGGTTACTTTTAGGTTCAAGATTTAGGATTACGGTTAGGGTCAGGGGAAGGGTCTGGGATAATTGCCTAGGGGGTAATTGCCCTAGACCCGTCAGGAGAAGCGTTGCGAGAAACAGATCTGCTAATTGGGAACATCGATTTTCGCTAAAATGCGAGGATGTCAATAACAGTATCTTGTGCAGTAATCGTTACGCGACAGCCGCCCACGAATACAATTGACATAACGCATAAACAGGATGTCCAAAGGATAAGACAAGAGCTAAACCTGTCACACTAATTTTTGTGTATTGATCGTAGCTGACCGGTCCGTAACCTCCCTGGTATGTGATGTCCAAGGCAGTGTCCGGAGATGTTGTCTCTTTCCCATGCCTCTGACAGAACCACGTAACGTGCCGCGAAAATTAACTTACTCCAGCAATGACTAACACTGTAGCAAACGCCCTTTACGTCTCTAACATGACAATTGTGATAAATTCTTAGCAAGTCAACTGCTTAGGAGAAGCTAAAATCACCACATCAACAAAATTTGCTTAGATATTCCACCTGGCGTCGGTCGATGCGGCGCCAAAGTGTACTTGCTCGTCACTTGTTCGTCGCCTTGTTGCTGTCATCCACAATTACAGTTTCCACTATCCACTTCTAGAACGCCGTTACCATTAGCAACAAGAATCGGGAATAGGACAACTGCTCTCAGTACAAGAGCTGCTGACATTTTCTCTCGCGTGAAATGATGGTGAAGTTCATTAGTCTCCGGGGATATAAGTGGCCAGAGTTAAGTGTCCGAGAGGGTTATGTCCACTGAAAATTACTGTTGTCTTTAGATATGTCAGAAAAATATTCACCACCCATGGCTGTGAAAAGTAGTCTCAGGACGTGGATGGTAACGTAGCAAATTGTAAAAAAAAAATAAAGTTTTGAAGCAGATATGTAAGCTTTGCCTACTGTCCGTTTCATTACGACGGTCCTCTGATATTTTTGTTGTTGTTGTAGTAATGAGTCATTTCTTCTTCTTTTTTTTTACCGACAAAAATTGTCAGTGACTATTTTATCGACTGTAAGGGACGTTTTCAGCTTTCCAACGTCCCTCCGGAACTCTACGGTCTACGCCGCATCCCCTAAAATAGGCTCAATGGGGGAAGCCAAAATAACAGCACGTATAAAGCAAAACACGATGACAGTGGAAAACGCGCCCTACCAGCCCTGATAAAGGAAGTGAAAATGGAAGTGGTGACGTCTTTAGCAGAGGTTCGCCCGATGTCGCCTCAAATGAGAGCTTGTACTTGGTTGTAATAACATTCAAATGCCTTGTTCATGATGAGTATAATACATAAAGTCTCTTACCATTAACCATATCAACATGTTGATTAATCTCAGATATGGGAGCCGCCACAATGTTGTTATGAGCTTGAAAACAATCCCTTGTAGTTTCCATAATTATCACACGACGAGATTTGGAGAATCTCTGACGGCAATTAATTGTTTGCTACCCGTAAACCCTGGCGATCTTTAAAGATTAACATGGTAATAAAGACTAGAAAGAAATATTACTCAAATCACCATTGCAAATGAACCATGATGTTATGATTACAAACAGTGATAGTCAAGATAGTGCTTTCAAGAGAAAGACTTTTAGCGTGTTTAGTTTCATATCGCATGGAGGCCTTGTCGCTTGTTTGTGAAATTTCGCGCTTCAGCGGGTTTGTGATTATGAATTAATTGCGCATGAGCAAATCAGGGAATATGATCTCGGCTTAGAACAAGCTTCAGCATGGCGTCCTTGTAGTGAAAGTGACGTAGATTGTGCCTCTTTGCAGTATATAGAGAAACGAGATCGTTATATCTTATAGTAATAACATAACATTTTAAAGGGATGGTACAGTTTTGATTGAAATGGTGATTCATATTTTAACTTTTTGCTAGTAATTAGAAACCACCTATATGAAATATGAAAGAACATTAAATTCTAAGAGGAATTAAAAGTTTATTTGAGGAAAATTGGTTTTGAAATGGCTGAGATATCCACAAACAAAAAAGTCCTAATAAAAAGTTGGACTTATCCTTTATAAGGACCACGTTTTTCACTTTGTTTTGGATATCTCAACCATTTCAAAACATATTTTTCATCCAATAGACTTTGAATTCCTCTTATAGAATTGTATGCTCTTTCATATTTCATGCAAGTGGTTTCAAATCATCTTTCATCATCAAATTATCATTGTTAAACCCGAATCCCCAACAGAGAGACGGTGAGGGGGGGGGGGGGGGGAGAGAGAGAGAGAGGGGGGGGGAGGGGAGCAAAACTGTTACTAACAGAGACTAATGCGCAGGTAAAGCATCTTAAAGCGAAAAGCTGTGTTGACGGAGTGGGAACGAATCTCCAGCATCTACAGTTGGGATAAAATCCGTGAGACAGATCCACGGAGCGACTGCGTTAACGAGGCTGATGAGCAAAGCAGGGGATTGATGGCTCAATTTTAATTTCAAAATGAAAATCCCACATATATCAAAGATTATATATTCTTCATGTTCATCAGGCGTCTAGACGTCGACATAGATACCCGAACATCTTGCCACGATCATTTTCTTCCGTTTCATTTTCTCTCTGCAGCGTCTTACTGATATTTGAAAATTATTGCTTAAAAAGCCTGTTCATGTTTTAAAGAATACATACAGCTAGCATGTACTATGAACCAAGCGCACCATCTTATTTATTCATTTATTCACAACATCTTTTACCAAGGACATTCCATTCAGTTCTGCTGACAGCCAGCAGACTTGTTTTTCAAGAAAGCCCTGTATACAATGTATACATAAACTTTCAGATAAAACCTTCTGTGGAGAGTTGGAGCAAAATTAGACACGAATGTTAGACTAACGACTTTTCGGCCAAAATGTCTGCAGTCCTTTTATTACACGTTTCTTACTATTAGAGAAATGATACCAACTATTATACCTCCCTTATTTCGCGTCGTAGTTTCTAAAACCTAAAACCCTAATTGGTCAGAATGGCAATCAATTTCGTTGCTTTATCGACGCTGTTCATGTCTTTATCTCTGGGATGTCTTTCCCGCTATGTATGCGATGACGAGGACAAAATACAAGAGGCGAATGATAAGGCAATTATCAACAATCCAACAAATCATTGTGCATTCTCATTCCGAGACAGAAATGACCGTTGTAGAAAAAAAGTTACAACCATAATTATACGACTTTACCTATCATTTTCTCTATGCATGGTTTGGTGATGGGGTGAAAGCTTTAGGCAGATGCGACTTTTTTCTCTTCTGAAGATGAAAGACGCATCTCTTCAATTAGATGTCATGTCACGGCTAATACTGATCTTTGCGTAAAATTTAGTGTCATGATTTTTTTTCTTCTAATCTGTCTTCTTTTCTTACCTCAGCTGAATTTTCTGCCACGTTATTCCATATAGTAAAACCTCGACAGTATAGAATACAGACGTTTCAATTACTAGAGGGTCGATATGGAAAATGTGTGAACAGCTAAGCGCATAATTCTGTTCAAAATAATATGATACCGGGTTCTGTTAAGAAAACTTTCTGCGAAAAAAAAAAAAAGTTCATAAGCAGACAGGAGCAGATAGCTGTTGGTCAAGGTTTTATAAGGAGAGGAAAAATGCATCCGTATTCAAACGCGATGAACACGAAAGGTAGAGCTAAGACGAAAAAATCAGGCTAACCATCTCGGATGTCACCAGTTATGATAAATAATCATAATGACACTACAATTTCTACTACTAACACTAATACCACTGCTATTAGCAGACAATAGTGACAACGTAATGCGCAGTATAGTGTCATATACAATATTTTTGATATTTCGGTTATGTCAATGATGAACATGATCTTAACAACATCAATAACGGAAATAAATGCAGTCATGACAGATGATGAAAGTAAGTGACAATTGCTAAGAAACAAAAATAGAAACACGCCACAAACTGTACTCACGAAGTAGGCATTTGCTGTTGCTAAGACCACCAGAAGAAGAACGGTGTAAATCCCTAACGAACCCATCTTCAGGTAAGTGAATTGATAAAGACAACGTCGAGCTGACCAGGTACCTTGTGTATAGCAGCCTCGAGTGGGCAGGATACTCGCGTCCTCACTGATACGGCGAAAAACCTATCAATACACTCTCACTGTGCGACGCATCGTATTTAAATCCGCGCGGCTTTCTCAGACTACGCATGAACGGAATCGGCGGAAGCGCACCAATAATAGCTCACAAAAATTTAGTGATATCGACACGCTCGTATAGGTAGGCGTATATTAGTAGTCGATATGAGAATAAAAACATTGTCATCGTATCACGGGCGCGCGCATGCGAAAATTGAGTAGAGGTAATATTATTCGTGGCTTGTGCATACTTGGCTATTGCCCACTGATTTTAATCGTGCTTGCGCAGGTTTTGAGTCTTGTACGTCGGCTTGCGGAGCAGATAGCAACCAATTGAGCACCTGTAGGAGTATATCATACTTTCATTGTGTTCGTGTGTGCGTGTGTATGACTTCAAATTTGTTTGTTGTTTTTGGTATAATCGTTTCTCCTTTGTGACTGGGTTGACAGATTATAAGCATTCTCCATCGCTAGGGGCGTATCAAAACTGATCCCCCCTTTTTTTCCTTTCTTGAAATGGATGTTCCCATTTATTTATATTCCGCTCTCGAAAAAGTTACACGAATGGAATATAAATGAACTTCAGGTCCGGAAAACAGGACTGGAAGAAAAAAATTGAAAAAAAAAGAGAGAGAAGATGATGAAAATAGAAAATACGCCGAGTTTATTCTACCACTCTTTCCCATATACTCCATTTGATACATTCCTTTTTTTGTACATGCATTATTATTCGAGTTTTTGCTCTTTTGTCTACCTAGAAATTGATTTCGGCAAAGCAGTATCGTAAGTTGCACTTTTTCGCCCGGAAATGAATATATCCTACCATTGCAGCCGGGGTAATACCGCGGAGGGGGGGGGGGGGGGGGGTTGAGGGGGGAGGCCGGGGAGTAGATAATATATATAGTGCATAGATGCATATGTGAGATTGATTTGAACAGTACATGCATGAGTTTGTAACCGGCCTATGCCCGTTGATGCGTGTTTTCATGTTCTCTATTAAATTTATCCTCCCTTTTCTCCAACTCTGCTCTCCTTCTCTCTCTCTCTCTTTCTCTCTCTCTCTCTCTCTCCATCTATCTACCTCTTTATCTCTTTTTCTCTCATTTCTCCCCGCGTCCCCTTTTTTCAGTTCCCTTGAAGGTACTGTTTACCATTAGGAGCAATGATTTAAAAAAATGTTCGAGTTATCACATTTGATGCATATGTGTAGGTCAGTTGTATCGCGAAACATCGTACCACATAAACATTTTGCAATAGAGCCTAAAACAGGAGGAGATATCACTATTTTTTCTCACTAAACCATTGCTGTAGACGATTTCATCTGGAGACAATTTTATTGTAACTCTTGTTCAGATTTTGTATTTTTAACAGCAGTTACATAACATTGATTACACTTTTTTACACTGGTTGTTTCTATCCCTTACTCAAATTTTATAACTATTTTGAAGCATTGAATATGGACTTTTGTTTCATCTGCAAATGGTAGATAATACCTTTAACTTTTCCTCATTTTCTGGACCACCTCTTCATTTTCTTCTCGAACGTAAACACGGTAACAGTCATCAAAATTAGATTCTTTCGCGATGGTTAAACAAATACGTTTGTTCTGCCGATCAAAATGTTTTTCTTGTTTTAGTATAATGTAATATTACCGCCATAACTGCACCATGATTGTAACTGAGGAAACGCAGGGAGAATAAGCTTCTGCATGCAATAAACGGCGTTAACATCTATACTAATCAAGTGTGCAAGCATTTGGAAAGACTTAAGAATAATTGGTAGTAATCAGAAATTATAATTTCTGATTAAGGGTCGAGATT
The DNA here is from genome assembly GCF_040938485.1 of Diadema antillarum. NCBI lineage: Eukaryota > Metazoa > Echinodermata > Echinoidea > Diadematoida > Diadematidae > Diadema > Diadema antillarum. Next base: position 1,416,955 of record NW_027270959.1, read on the forward strand.
GACCTTCAAATAACTTGTGATATACATTGGTGAAGATTACAAACAATTAGCTTTGACAGAGACATAATTATATACAATGATCATGTAATATAAATGTATTTATTTTGTTTATTATTTTTGTTTGCTTTTGTCAAAGTTCATTGTCTGCAAGATTCACCAGTGTTTTCACATATCAGAGGTCTTCCAGTAAACTATACCTCCTTTTATGAATGGGCTGGCCGGAGTTCATTTCTCAGTCAAGGCATGCGAGGCCGGGTGAAAGCTTGATAAAAAGCTTGTTTACGGGATGTCGACAGTACAGCGGTATGTTGATTACGATGTGAGTGCATGACTTTGTATACAGTGTATACCTAGCGCGAAAACGCTATGAGACAAACGCAATTGAACATGAAGTCGCCCCTCTCAGTCGCTTTCATCGTTGCATGCACTGCTTGTGGAACCTAAGCTTTACTTGCTACATTGATCTATTTCTTCCTCTCTCAATTTCAGCTTGGCCTAGTGTACTTTCATCAAACAAAATGAGCAATAAATGTATACACTCTACAGTCTTATACATACCGCACGACTTCCGATTGTAGTTCGTGTGATCTCGTTTCCTTTTTATTCGCAATGGGATGGGCGGCAGGTAATAAACTTTGAGTCAGTTGTGAGTAAAATTCAGAAAAATCTAACCTCATTCTATCAAGACGGTATTCAGTGAAACGCCGATTCATGTGTCAAGACGACTTTTAAGTGAAATTTAGCAGAATGGATTAAAGAAACTTCTTTGAATCCGCACACAAATTGCTTTTTCAATAAGATATGTAACTCTGTCTATTTTTTCATCTTTTGCATGTTTTCACCAATATGTATTGTGATAGTTGGTATTAACGACACAATATCAATTGAATGACTTGCGCGTAATTATGTGAAATTATTGTTATGACAAAATAATGATCTAACAATATCAATTTTCTCTTAAAAGTCATCAATACGAGATTATTGCAACTCTACACTACAATAATGTTATGCGATGACATAACCCTGCTGGAAAGAACACAGTGTTCCACTGTGTGAGAAACACAGTGAACACAGTGTGAAATCTCTTCGCACTGTTAAATTCAAGCGTTTTAACAGCGTGAACACATTGTGAATCATCTATTAACAGTGTGACACAGAACATTACCATGGTGAACACTCTGTGAAAACCAAACCACATTGTAAAATGATCTCCACACTGTTAAATTTGAGCATTTCATATAGTCGACTATAATGTGACCACACTGTGAACACACTGTGGGACACTGTGTTCTTTCCAGTAGGCAATCCTCCCCGTTTAATTACTTCCTTTCGAACAAGGAAAGTTTGTAAAGATTTGAGGTCAGGTTGATGGAGACCAGCGAGGTCATGCTCCATCTTCTTCCTTAATTAGCGCATGAGATTGCAAATAACTTCACTGTTTTAAAAAAAAGTAAAGAAAAAGCGATAGGCAGTATAGCATATGATGACGTCATAGTGCCTATGACGTGCTTCACATGGGGACAAGAAATATCAATTCTCCCCTTAATATTTTTAACTGAAGGAACAAAATTCCGTACACGCAAAAAAAAAACAAAAACATGACATTCCTAGAAGCCTATATTCCGATTAGTGTTGTCCATGGATATGAAACACACTTTCAAGCCCAGGTGCTCTGACGAAGGGCCAAGGCTCGAAAGCTCATTAGATGGGTTATTGCAAATACTGCGACGGGTGTATATATATATATATATATATATATATATATATATATATATATATTATATATTATATATATATATATATATATATATATATATATATATATATAACAGCATTTTCCCATCCCTTGATGTCTTCAAGAAGAATCTTAAGACTTTCCTTTTTGATGCCAATCTGTAACTGCATGTTGTTGTAAAGTGCTGTGAAACCAGTCATTGACTGTGTAAGGACGCTATATAAATGATCTGATTAAATTGTATTGTATTGTATATATATATATATATATATATATATATATGTATATATATGTACATTATTGTTATGTATATATATATATATATATATATATATATATATGATATACGTAATAGATAAAAAGACTGATAAACAGATATTATAAACACTAGTGAGCCAAGGAAATGTCATCATTGGTCTCTCTTAATTTCATATCTGTTGTCTGCTTTCGCGTGTCTGTTCCCAATCTAATCTGCTCCGACAATGTTAAATTAAGGAATATAATTCAATTAAAATTAGATATCAAAGAGGTATTATAGTACTGCCAGTCCGTTCAGTTGGGATAGAATAGTATACATACCAACCGGATCAGCTATCAAGGGGGTGATTAGAAGGGGGCGTATTATCGGTATACATGATATGCAACGTTTCATGAGGAAGCAGTCGCGGTTACGTTTCTAAGATCACCGTGAGCCTCTATAGTGATATGATTTCAGATGGAATTGACGACACGACCTTACTTCTATACCCACCGCTCGTAAGAGTATATCATCATGTGGGCGCGTTGCGCCGAGTAGAAGGAGCCGCTCACGGCCGTTTTCTCGCAACACATTCACATATCCTTTGAACGGCAAACTCGAGTAAGTAATCTCGCAAGGAAACTGTTTGATATGGAAGTACAGCTGCGCATCATGCTGCGGTTGATTAAATTCATTAATGTAAATCATCTTCAAGAACTCGTTTTTCGACATGTATGATCATCGAGTAGAGCGGTATTCCTTGCCCTCTTTGCTCGCTTCTACCGGGCTATCTTTACTTGTGTGCTCGCGTGTTTCCTGAGTTTGTGTGTGTGCGTGTGTGTACGTGAGCGAGTTTTTTCTCCACCCCTCTACCACGTACTGTCAGTCCAATACAAAGCAAGCATGATAAGCACAATAATCAACAAAGGTGAGTTACTTGGGAGTATGCATAACATCGAAAAGGCATTTTGAACAATTATTCCTGTTGATATACTGCACCTGATCTTAATGATCACATTTGCTTCCACGTATCTTCTCAAGATATTTCTAAAACTGAAGCTATGAATATTGTTCAGAATTATTATCATTAAAAAAAATCCAGCATTAGCTAATATTTGTGTGTTTCCTCACCAATATGAACGTCATTATTTTATGCAGTCAGTCAGTCAACTTTGAGGACTTTTAAAGACAAACCGGGTACTTAAAGAGGCACGGAGATATCATAATTTGAAATACATAAATATATCCCTTGATATCCACTGCCTGTATAAGGAATCGCTCGTGGGACTCTATAGCGACAAAATATGATATGATTAGAAAAGACATAACATGGTTTACAGAATGCATTATGGGTAGGAAACTTAAATATATCATACAATGAATACAACAGCTGACAGAAGTAACAGCACCAAGAAGTTGATCCACTTTAGAATAGTTCATTTCCTTTCATATCCAGAATGGTCCAGAGCGCAATAGTATCTGGGGATAAGGCATGATTATTCCTGATTATTCAGCGATAAATTGAGAAGAATCCGAAGCCGTAAGTCTTGCGTACATGACGCAAGGTAATGGACTATAGTCAAAACCTTCACGTGTAATTGCTCTATAGATGATCATAAGCATCACATTTTCATACCAAGGAAGTGTCTATTTTTGGCTCTCCTGTCCCGTCATTCCGCGCGTGAATTGATGCCAGTGGTAACTATAAGATCGATATCGGCTTCTGTCATTGGTTAATTAGGCGGCCATCGTCACAATGGTTTTATCATCACGTATCTTAAAGGGACTGTACAGTACTGGTTGAGGTAGGGATTTATGTTTTGAACATTCCTAAGTGAGATAATGAAAAGCCTCTTATGAAATGTGAAAGAGCATGTAATTTTAAGAAGGATTCAACGTTTATTTGATGAAAATTGGTTTTCAAATGGCTGAGATATACAAAAAAGTGCTAATAATAAAAGGCGACATGCCCCAACTTTATTAGTATCTCTTTGTTTCACCTTGTTTTTAGATATCTCGGCCATTTCAAAACCGATTTTCATCGAATAAACTTTTGATACCCCTTAGAACTGTGTGCTCTTTGACATCTCATAGAGTGGTTTCTGAATATCTCACAAAACGTTAAAAGCTAAATCTTCACCTCGACCAGAACTGTACACACCCTTTAAAATTTAGCCGAGCTTTTCCTTCCCTTTCATCGTACACAGTTCTGGCCCACAATCTTTCCCTACGATGAACACTGGGACACGACTTTGATCATGTGTTGTTCGCAAGGCTTTTGTGAAGCTCTCATCGGTTTTTTTTTTCTTTCCTTTTTTACGCATTTCTTTTATTCATTTTTTAAAGTTCACTTTTATTAAGTCCTTCCCGTGGCTACTTCTTTAGTTCAGTTGTCGTTATTTTATTGTTGCTTGTTCTGATGTCATTTTTTTTCTTGTTTTTGCATTCGCGGAACGCTTTTATACTATTTATAGAATTGCAACGGATTGGAACATCCTTTTACGACGAAAGTTCCATTTGTAACAACCATCAACGCGAGCTGCATAATGAAGCAATGGGCCTGTATCCCTTTCAAAGTTGTATTGCCTCTTTTATGCCGAAAAATTTTCATTCGAATGCAAAAGAAGAGAATATGTTATCATATGGGTTTCTATTATCATAAAAGGGTTGATATTTTCTGACTGTCGATTTAAAAAAAAAGTGCTTGACCAAAGGGCAGGTTGGCTATCTGTGAGACCAAACCGTTCCAATGTCTGCAACATCTTGTCAGTTGACAGTATAGGTTTTGCTCGGTAACGTTGCCCGCGATGATCAAACTTCAGCTGTTATTAACTCATTGTATAATCTAAGCTTTGTGTGTGTGTGTGTGTGTGTGTGTGTGTGTGTGTCTATGTGTGTATGTGTGTGTGTTTTTGTGTGTGTGGGGAGGGGGGTTCTTGTATTCATCAGTTGATGCAGACTTCAAAATCTCCATTAACAGTGATCAATGACGGCTTCCAGTTTATATTTGTCTTCTATGAGGTGTTACCATGGCATTTAATCCCTTGCATCTCATCCTGTTACAACGACACATTAAATTCTGCGATGTGTTTGACGCATTAGTCGTCCTTCTCTACATCTTGTCTTTATTTTTAGACTTCCTTTAAAGGAATTTGCGGATAATGACTGGAATCGCTCGAGGCTAATATACATGAATGAAGAGGTTCTCAATGATTGAAACATTGAAACAAATAACAGTAAAAAAAAAGCAAATAGCTATGACACCGACTGCGATTTTAAGTTAGATTCCGATATAAAGCTAAAAATGAAATACATTCGAAATGTTAGTGGAAGTTTCTGGTGCAAAGTTGTTAAATGACAATGTTCAGTAAAAACAATAATCTATGCTTTAGTAAACTGATAAATGTGCTGCTAATGATGATTCTCCTTTGCTACTGTGGTAATTTCTACGTTTCTCCTTATACTTTTTACCATTTATTTTTGTTTTTCATTCGAAAAGAAACACATAGCCATATTTGCAATATTACCAGTACTTTATGAGTTTGAAATTATGTTGCGTTCTAGTCTAAAGGAAGGGTAGGTCTCTTGAAATCACATCTCTCTAGATAAATAAAAGGAAAAAAAAGAGAGAAAAACCAGGTAATCACGTAATGGCGTCATGGTCACGTGAAAAAAAAAATATCTTGTGAACAGAAAAAAAAAATCTGACATACACATTTTTCTATTCTTTTTTTTTTTTGATGGGGGGGGGAGGTGGGAATCTTTACTTGTTTTATTTTTACGTAATAGTTCTAAATGAATAACTGCCACTATTCCTTCGATTTGTGTTCTGAGTGAAAACCACGAATACCTTTAATGAAGAAGAAAGCTGTTGAAGTTTACAGTTGTATATCTCTTACATTTAGTAAAACTTCATGGATTACAATATCTCTGACTTGCCATGCGATGCTATAAATCAGGGTATTGGGAATTGTATTTTGAACCATCACTAATGTAACTTGAGTGCAACGCCTGTTTCCGACTTCCAAAAGGCAGTGACTGCACTTTGAATACATCTTCCATTAAGTTTTCCTACGTTTCACGCACTATATAGACACTGGGTGCACGAAAAACAGAGATTGAAAATACTCCGAGTTGGGATGGAATGGCCGTTGGGGGGGGGGGGGGGGGGGGGGACTCATAAGTTTTGCGGTGAAAGGTAGCAGTACTTTGCTTTCGCAAAACATCTCCCTATTATATTTTCCATAAAATATTTCAGTATATGTAATTGATAGCTAGGTATAGTGTGTGCTCAGTTTGAAGTTGTCTGGATATAAGCGAGTATCAGTTGGAGAACGTATACAGTCAGAGGAATCACGTAGTAAAAAATTCTATTTCTCTCTCGAACAGAGAAAAAAAAATGCATTGATTTCAAACATTAATGTGTATTTATCAAATTTGTGAGGCTTGAAGAGATACACATAGGACAATGTTTTCTTTCTTTCTTTCTTTTTTTGTTAGAGAGAGAAAACGAACTGTCTGAAGCAATCTATTCGTACGTTCATCCATTTCTATCACGTACTATTCTCGTAGAAGCAAATGAAGATATTAATCGTATCTATATTTTTTGCTCTTTTCAGAATTAAATTGAAGTGGTTAATTGAATAATATGCACTGTAGAACATAGCAGCCAAGATGAATTGCTGTTAATTTTACAATTCTATAAAATCACACACTAAGATATTTCAAATATAATTATAAAAACTTTGATAATATACACATACCCTTTACAAACTAAAACCTAAAAACTGTCAAAATACAAAATACAGTATAGTGAAACATGAATATGATACCAAATAAATTACACAATAATATCGTCAAATATCTTGCAATCATTCTAAATAAATGAAGGGATGGATATGTAAACAAGAAATAACTATTAATACTGACAGGATGCTGTGTAAAATGATGATGCTATATGAAAAATATCTGATATACTGAGTTTTTGCTTCAACAGGTGACCTTAAAAATGTTCAAATTAAACAGGAATAGGATAAATAGTAACATTCTTTGTGTAGATGACATTTACACAGATTACATACAACCAAAGGTACTTTTCCAGCATTAAGCTGTGTAATATATTTCATCGGAATTCATTTTTTTAGTTAAAGGAGACATGTAAAATTCTGAACTTTGACATCATTAATATTTACAATCTGTTCCATTGCAAGTAAAAAATGAAACAAGAACAATTTGTATCTCAAGAATTTCTAAACATATAAACTGCGTAAGATTACTAGCATACCTTCCATTGGTGTTTGCTTTATGGGCGTGTCTTTTCATATTCATATCACACTGTTGTGCTTATCTTTTATAGGTCTTTATGATATTGCACTTCTTTTTGGGAAAATATATTTGTGTTTATCGTTGGCTTGATGTCTCAGCGCTTATCATTTCTTACAATGTTCCTATTAGATATCTGGATGTCTGTCGTGATGTAGTTCGGTTATGGAATTGTTGATGGGTGTGTTAACGCTCACGTGAGAGCAGTCATGTACTTTTGGAAGTCAACAACATTTCGATTGGAGTCAATAATTATTTGCGAGTGTCATAGAAAATCGGCAAACTTAAATGAGGTGAATGCCTCTTACTTTGCGCAGAATTTCAAAAGAAGATTATGACAGATTTGCTGTGGCTTTCGTCATGACACATCAAAAGATGAGCAAGAGCAGAAAATTATCTGCCTCACCAACCCACTTACAAGACAGTAAAAAAAAACTAAAACACCAACAATCATGAAATAGTCTTGATTAATTCGACTCGTTATGTGTATTGCACGTTGAAAAGAAATAACTAAAGTCGTAATAAATTTAGATTCGTCTAACCCAGGCGTGAGAATAAGAGGAGTTGGAACAAAACTGAAAGAGAACTTGTGAAGCAGATATAATAGAAAGAGAGCGAAGGAGAGACAGGGCGTGGGGAAATAACGTTCATCATTTGTTTTGCTTTTTTTGTGTGGTTTGTTTCTAAAAGGTGACCTACATGTTTAGGCGTTTCAGAAATTTTGATCAGCAACTTACGTAGTGAGCGAGTTACATTGATATTATGCTTGCAGTGACAACAGATTTCAGATGATTTTGATTCCGTAATTGCCGGATTAAAAGTTGAACAGACCCGGAATTATATAGATTCAAAGAAAATAACAGAAGAATCGATAATTTAGTTATTTTTCCACACTATAAATGAAAACGAGTTGAGCTATGATATGAAATGATGATGATACCTCCTTACCTTCTCAAATACAAGCCGTAAGTAAGAAAAAAAATGAAAAAAGTGGGAAATTATGCGAAAGCACCTCTTCTTGTTGATAGAATCAATCGTGTTTGTCCGTTGGTATATTGGTATACGGGGCTGCTGTCGAATACAAGGAAATGTGGTTGAATGTGATACAAATGATAACAATATACCTCAGTAATAGACTATTCGCTCACAGGCTATCAAGCTCATGTTCATCATAATAGAAGTAGGACGGCTTGTAAGCGTGTTTAATATCCCTCCTGTCCCTTTATATATATCTTATTTATTCAGTAGTATTTCATTTTATATACATTGAAAAAATATATTTGAGGGGCCCGTATTTTACAAGTATTACTATTCAGTATGTCCCAGAAAGACATGTGATTATAATTCAGAGATATTGAAAAAAAAAATATTTCATTCACTGTCATTTTGCCTCCCATATGTTTTTTATATCAGTTTTGTATTTCCCGGTTGCATTCTCCGTTGTTTTGCTGGAAATTGAAACGAAAACTTGAACGGAATTGAAGTGAATAAGAATAAAAGAAAACAATTTGTCAATAACAGTGCAGTAGCTTATTATTTTGATAGATAACATAACAATCAATGCATAAAGTGAGGAAAGTGCACGAGTTGAAAACTTGGTCTCCGCCGGGAATATAACGGGAGTCTTTGGCATGGAACTCCAACGCATCATATATCTATAAATATATCTATTTATATATATCTACATACATATATCTATTCTTAAATACAGTATATATATATATATATATATATATATATATATATATATATATATATACGTATATGACGGTGTTCCGGAACAGGAAAAGCCGCTGATGCGACATTTTCGTCTAACGGATGCCTCGTCACGGCTCCCGCCAGAATCATCGGGTAAAGTTTCCCCTGCAGTCTCGATGACGCACTCATACACACTGCAGGCCAGACATTGGCAACGTTTCGTATTTGCAATTTCTGCCATTTCGAATTACTAATAATTGGCAGAAAGTGAAGTGGAACGATCGAGTCACTCTCCCATTTTCCACAATTTGTGCAATCGAGAAGGGTAGCGATGAAATTGCATGCGATTTTTGTATTACGGAGGCAGTTTGGTTTCGTCCATTTTTTTTGCTCATTTATTTGTACCTTTTACGCACATCATGCGAAAGGGGTAATGAATTACGAAGTTTGTGGTTTGGAGGTTTGTTGACATTTGCAAAATATTTTGACATTTGTCTGTCATTGAAGCGAGTTATGATAAAATTCATATCTACGTGAAAAAAAAAAAGACTTTGATCGCAAATTCTTGGATAGGACGTCAGGGTTGTTGTACCACAATCGCCGCTTTATATTTTGAGGCCGTGGTCTAATGCAACACGAAGTTACAAGAATACCACGTGCCATCGAACATGTAGGCCTTTTCCGTATTTTCTTTTCCTGTCGTTCAACTACATGTGCACAGACAGGATGCCATATGTTCAAAGACACTATCTAACATTTGTGTAGCTGACTTAGCTGTATGATAGTGTTTATGAAGATGATTCAAACATACACTCATGTGTAAAGGTCCTGTTTACCTTTGGGAGCAGTGATTTACAAAAATATACAAGATATCCCTTTTGATGCATATGTGTAGGTCAATTGTATCACAAACATCCTACCATATAAAATTTTTGCAATAAATCCTAAAATATGAGGAGATATCAGTATTTTTCTCATTAAACCATAACTGCAGATGTTTTAGTCTGGAAACATTTTCATTATAACAATTGTTCACATTTTGTACATTTAACAATACTTAATATCGATTATACTGGTTCAAATTTTTAAATTGGTCGTTTCTATCCCTAATTCACATTTTAGAAGTATTTTGAAACACTAATGCTGGGTTTTTGTTTTATCTGCAAAAGGTAACTTGTGCCTTTAAGTAGCATACTGTCCCTGTGAAATATCGGTAAGAAAATATCAAATTTCTGATATTGCTTGGGTAGGTTGAATATGATTAACTTAATCATTTTACTTTTCCCCCATTTAACGATCCTTATCGTCTGTTTCTTTTTTCTTTTTGTAATGTTCCCCCTTTTTTTTACTTCACTATGACATCAGCGACACTGTAATGTAGTTCAGATTTCTTACACATGGGTCTTTCTTTGAAGATGAGTATCTCCTCTCAGTAACCTTTTGGAGAGTTTTCTGTATATCACTTTTGAATTTTTCTTCTCTTACCTGTCTGGTCTTGATAATTGTGTATAGAAATAATGCAGGTACTTTTTATTCTCTAAATCATGGGGAGACATCATGAATCGAAATCATATGATTTTTTTTTTTTTTTGGTATGCTTAAGAGCAATCAACGAACAAAAATCGCTGTATTTTAGATGATTTTGACTATTTCATTAAGGCTGTTAATCCGTTCCACACAATTTATAAACAAGAATCGTATCTAGTATGATAATATACATTTGTATGCTAAATTTGACGAACCTTGTAAAGAAAGAACACTTCGTGAGGTTGTTTAGAATTGAGATTGTTTTGCATTTTGTTTTGTTGACGACCTTTTAAGGGGTTATTGATAATCATACACAAGCAGAAGACTGTATAGACTTCATAAAATGGTAACAGATATTTTTTGCCAGCAGCAGTTTCGCACCTTGTCACCGATCTTCCGACAAACAAAGTTGATTTTGTATGTTTAGACCCCTGTTCCAGGGAATAACGAAGGGTTTGTCTCATGGGAACAGTATCTTTGATATCTTCATCTAGTCTGTCTACTACTTGTTTCCAAAGGTTATGGCAGGCATCACACCCACTCTTGAGAAAACCAAAAGGATGTGTTTTTGTCATCGGGACTGGTACGTGATATTCCGATTTCTAATGCGTGCTATTGATACATGTGTGGTTGTATAATGCCTACGTGTCTGTGTGGGTGTGCGCACGCAGGTGCGTGTAATTTTACGTTTTTAATTTAGCGTTATGAGACATGTATTTGTATGTCAAAGTTTGTACGCGACTCTGTTTCGTTTTGTGATACTATCTGTACCAACCACATTAAAAACAGTCGCTTGACATGGCCAGAAATCAAAAGGGAAGGCTGCAAAAAGTCCGGTGTTAAATAGTGAACACCGAGCTGGTGTTAAATTTTCGGTGCTCATTTATGGTGTTAAATTAACACCTCCGGGTGTCATTTCCAAATTTTAAACTGTCTTTTCAAGAGTTTCTTAGTAACTGCACTTCTTGTTGATTTTTAATTTAAACAAGACGATCAAGAATTTTACATTAAAATACTAGATTTTTGAAAAAATGTCAAAAAATAAATTTACACCAAAGTAACACCAGCTGGTGTGGTCTCTTATTGAAGCTGGACGGGTGTTAAACCATTGATATTAACACCAACAAATATCAAATCAACACCATGTGGTGTCATTTTTGAATTAACACCAGTACAATGTCAAAATAACACTAGGTACAGTGTCAAATTAACACCACGAAGTGTCAGGTGAACACTTTTAAACACCATCACAGTGCATTTTTAACACCTGTGGGTGTGGTCCTTTATTGAAGTTTGATCGGTGTTAGATTGAACACCTGTGGTGTTAAATCTAACACCGATGTTTTTACAGTGAAGGCTCCAATGCACCTCTAATGACTACACAATAAGTAAGGAACTACAAAATCACATAAACCGGACATTGAACGATTCATTAATGTTTTGGAAAAAACTTCGAAAATGTACGGAATATAGTGAAGATTAATGTGCGGGTCAATGAAACGATTACATACTCATTTTCTCATCAATTTGCTGGCGTAGTGACCGATATCACCGTTTTGTAAATTAGAACTTATGTAAAGTTAAGAAAAAAAATACCTTAACTCTCGTAGAGCTTGTAATAATCTAATGAAGTCATCTTTGTTTGTTCCATTTTATTCTTCTTATTCAATTCAAGGACTGAATTTCCTTCTGCGTCATCTTTTTTTTTTGCTTTTGTTTTGTTTTTACTTTTGATAAGCGATAATACCCTTTGTTATTGCCTGCATACATGTTGCTATATACAATATCATTTAGTGCGCTGCGAACGTGCAGTGATATGTTGTCCTTTGGGCCCTGTCCTTTATTACGAAGCCAAGATATGGAGAAGAGAAGGAGACACGTGCAAAATATTGTGACTGGCACTTGGCGTTACCTACACCTCGGGACAGTCGACGTCTGGACGGATCGAACTGACGGAAGACTATCGCCCCGTGCAGCACGTGTTTCCTGCCGCCAACGATTGCTTGATCTTGTTATATCACGTCTTTCACGATTCATTCCGCATTGTCTTGTAATCAGATTCCAGGAGAACGCGGCCTCGTTGATATTTGACGATCCGTCGCGACATTCACAATGAAAGAAAGAAAAAAAAAATAGTCCAATCATGGAATTAATCTCATCAATTACGGAGAATCCAATTCTCAAAATAAGTTTAATCTTCGATTCATAGGTTCCTCTCTCAAACAGTGATTTCAAGGTTCCTATTGCCTGACGTAGTTCATCGACCTGCTACCAGGCAACAGAGAAACAAAATGGAGGTCCCACGTCTATTTTCTGCCCATATTATACTGTGTGATAGATTAATAGCTATCCGTACGTCCGGCTATCCACTTTAATGACGTGAAGGTATTGATTATTAACAATACATCTACGCACGAGCCAGAACTTAATGAGATCAAACAATTATCATTGTCATTATTGTGCCAACACAGGTGGATGCGCCATTGCGACACATGCACCATTCATAATTATTCTTTCCTCAGGCATGAGCAGCTATGAATGATTTGTATCTTTTTTTTTCTCGAAAACTTGTCGAAAACACGCTGTTACGTTCTTCCAAACAATAACCCCAATGTTTAAGGTACAATTTACCTTTGGGAGCAGTGATTTAAAAAATTTTCGAGTTATCACATTTGATGCATGTGTGTAGGTCAGTTGTATCACAAAACATCCTATCAAATAAATATTTTGCAATGAAACCTAAAATATAGGGAGATATCACTGTTTTTCTCAACAAACCATAACTGTAGATGGTTTAGTCTAGAAACAATTGTTTCATCAGCAAATGGTAAATAATGCCTTTAAGACTACACTGAGGCCTTGATTTGTCTTCAAGTAACTCAACAGAAAGTCACACTCTTCACAGTTCATGACAAAGAGAAAATAAATGTAATTACATGATATAATCACATAAGTACATCTAAGGCGTGTGCCTATAACTTGAATGGTTTGATTACAACAATTTGATATCTGTTGATATAATATGTTAATATGTTTGTGCTTAAATTACCGATAAGCTGAAATCGAAAGATTAAAAGGAGATCATTCCTATGAGCGGATTGAAATGAAAGAAACAGCTAAATGGAAATTTTGAAAACTCGACGGAATTTATTAGAGATTTGTCAGTAAATTAGGGATTTTACAGACCATATGACGTCATCTCCTTACTCCCTTTTCTAACTGAGACCGATATCATTGTTCTGTCAAAAAATGTGAAACTTTTGAATAACTGTCTTAAATCTTATCCAATTTAAATTAAGTACTTACTCATCGGCTGGTTCTACTCTTTAACCATCTGTATGCCATATAATAATAATAATAATAATAATAATAATAATAATAATAATAATAGTGGCTACTTGTATAGCGCACAGGTCCACTTTTCAGTGCTCATGGCGCTTCAAAAATGAAAAGATATTATACATTTACATGCATATACATATTCAAACATTTCAACAAAGAAGAAAATGGTAAACAAAAACAGATATGTGCCAAATAAAGAATACCACATATAACAATAAAAAATACAATATTGATCCAACATTAATGACATACAGCAATTACAGTCCTCAGTATGAAAGGAACAGATAAGTTTTAAGTTTGGATTTGAATGACTCTGTAGATGACAGTTCCCTTAACTGAAGAGGTAACTGATTCCACAATTTTGGTCCCATAACGGAAAAAGCACAATCACCATACTCATGTTTTACTCTGGGTGTTTGGAGTAAGAATGTATCTGATGATGAACGTAGCCTTCGTGCCGATTGTATTTTTGAACAGAATTACTTATGTATATGGGGGAAAAAGAATGAACTGAATGATGTACTAATAACAGAATCTTGAAAATAATCCTTTTTTCTACATGTAATATATTATCATATATATTACTATATTAACTACCTGTCCATAGGTTTGTGTGTAAAATTTGTGCACAGTTGACACGTTGGCACAGGATGGGTTACATCAAAGTTAAATTGAACAATGGAGTGAATTTTTAGTTTAAATTACTCATCTCGGTCATCTACGAAAAGGACCTCTCGCTTTTTTTTTTTACTGTAGTCTCCGAGGAAACAACAACAAACAAACAAACAAACCAAAATATTATATTTGCAGACATGGAAAACCGAACACAAACATGAAATTCACACAGAAGAAACATTCTCTGTTTTAACTGGGTGAATCCGGCAGGCAATGTGGTGGTGAATTCAAAGAACTAATAACATCACGGACAATATCTCTCGGCGCGAAACGTAATTTGGAGGACGGAAATCACTAAAAAATTCCGCTTAAATTGCCACGTGTTGAAAACTCAGTATTCTCCATTTTAACCCAGCGATACTTGTCTCGGTTTTCATTGACTCTGATGCTACATAGGCCTATGCGCATTTTTTTCCTTTCAAAGCCGACAGTGAGATGTTGCCAAAAGCATAATCACATCTTTGGACTCTTGAACGCAGACATGCTCTTTCCTTGATAAGAAACAGTTTCGTAAAAGCGTAAATCGTGCGTCAATTACTTTCTGATCATTTTGATTTTCATATTCTCCCTATAACGTATCGAGCAGTAGGAGGTTATTTGTTGGCCGTGTTTAATACTGCTGCTGAAAATGACTTTGATGCTTTAAGCGTTTACTTGTTCAGTGCATTACCTGTACCTGATACTCTCCCCCTCTCTAAATAAATAGATAAATTGTATCTATCTGTAATCGAGAGAGAGAGAGAGAGAGAGAGAGAGAGAGAGAGAGTGAAAGAGAGAGAGAGGGGGAACGATTTAACCCTTTCTCTGCCAATGAGTCAAAATGTGCACAAATTTCACACATAAACCAAAGAACATGAAATAAATGTGGTATACAGAGGATTAATTAGCATTTAATATACATCCATTTTGCAACATGTACATGTGACGCAATATGATAATTAGTGTGCACTTTTATAACATATATGTACAATATTATGACGCCCACTTCGCTTTGTGACAATTAGGCGAAAAAAAAAGCTGCCATGCTAATCATAACTCTCCAACAACAGGAATCAATAGTGAGTGTCGGTAGACTACTTCTAACCGATCCCTTGGGAAAGAACAACATGTCAAGAAGAGATAAGCAGAATATTTT
Organism: Diadema antillarum; assembly: GCF_040938485.1. Taxonomy (NCBI): domain Eukaryota; kingdom Metazoa; phylum Echinodermata; class Echinoidea; order Diadematoida; family Diadematidae; genus Diadema; species Diadema antillarum. The sequence continues at coordinate 1,432,627 of NW_027270959.1, forward strand.
TTACGTACGTAACTTGTATTACCATGATTATAAGAACGCCCACTCCGAGACACGTCACTTGATCTCAAACAGGGTGATACCATTGTAGGGTGGTAAAGAGCTTCTTTTCTTTCTTCCTTTCTTTTTTTTTGGGGGGGGGATTCAATAAATCATGCTATGACAAAAACAAAGGAACAACAGGATGATATACACACCAACTCATAATTATGCTCGTCCGCCTGACCCATGGTGCCCATCAGATACTTTGTTCTTCATCCATCCATTCATTGATTGATAAGATAATTAGGCAATCATGTCACGAGAACAGAAGGAGAATTGATCTGCCGCTATATGAGATAGAGAGAAAAGCACGCACAAACAAACCAAGCTCACTGGTCTGTAAGAGATTGTGTACGAAATATCATCTCCTTCCTCACCTATCTATGTATTTGTTTATGAGTGACTGGTGCTCTATCTGTCTGTACATGTATAATTATGTAACTATGTATTATGTTCTTTTTCTTCCAATTTGTACGAACATATACAACCACTAACGCAAAATGTATATATATATATATATATGTGTGTGTGTATGTATATATATATATATATATTGTAATCAGGAATATATGTTTTTCTATTCACTGTCAGTATTTCAGTTATTTCGTTCGTGTCTGCCAAAAATCTTCACCAAAATTCTTTGATTTTTTTTTCGAAGTGAAATTGTAAGGAATCAATTTTAATTCACGCGTTGATTGTTGATGATTATTGTTGTAATAAGTAGATGACTCTCTCTTTCTCTCCCTCTCTCTCTCTCTCCCTCTCTCTCACCCCTTGGTTAAAGTATGCTTTCATCTTACATTTTTGTAGTAAGATCCCTTTCATTTTTGATGACTTATCTACATGTACCACCGTTCATAAAGGTATTGGAATGAAAGCAATATACAGCAATGATTGACCTCAACAATACCAGCTATGTGATTACTTGCAACGAAAGCTTCCCTTGGCAAAATCAAAGTGACTCCCTTAATAAATAAATATGTTCGTAGGGCGAAGAGAAACGAACACTGGTTCTATACTTGCAGCATAGTAATTATCTTTACTTGATCCTGATTGAATAACATCAAATGACCCGAGTGTCTATTCCAACTTGTAGCCTCTCGAGGTCCATGGCAAATTCAGCTTCAAATCGATAGATACTATACATGTATATACAATGATACCAAAATCGTATTTAAGAGCCAATTATTATGTTATAAATCTAGGTTCCTCAAATCCGACGAACAGTGGATCAAAATGTATTATTTTTCTATTACATTATTCTTAATGATATTACCCTAAGCCGTTTTCCTTCAAATAACAGGGGGGTAAATATATACACAAAACAAACGTGAAATCGATGCAGTCATGTAAGGGTATACAAGCCCTGAGTCTGAAACTCGGTGCGGATGATTATGTGAACGAGTTATTTCCAGAGCTTCAAACTAACTGAGCCCTATTGCAGACGTCGCGTCGTCTCGTATCACCGCAAAGTGTGAAGGTGAACGCTCAGGAAGTTACCGTCGACTTGTTACTATGGTAACATTATACAACACATTCTTCCTGAAACACGATGGAAGTATTACGTCGTTGATTGTGTCGGTGGATGTTTAGCTACCTAGTGATTTATCTTACTCAAAGTTTTCCCACCATAATGCCTATCAGCACGGAAGCTTGAATATGATTAAAACAGCACAGTGATAGCAAACAACTACAAACATTTCGGCAGAAAAATTACCCACGTGGGTGGATATAAAATGTCTTCGTCGTACCCAGCTCAGATGATATCTTTGTTGGTGTTCTCTATTTCTTTACCCTCGCGTTCTGTCTCTCTTTCTTTCCCTCTCTCTGCCTTTCATACGTACCATCTAAAAGGAATCCACCACCAAAATAAATTACCCCAAGAGGAAGAGAAAAATACTCCCTACAGAAAATTTGAAAAATGACAAAAATCGTAAAAGAAACAAGGAAGATATGACTCTTCTGATATTTCATTTTTTCCCGGAAAACATATCTTGACCAGTCCTTATGAATATTCAAATGAGCGAGTTGATGATATTATGCTCTCACAATTTTCATGTACAGCTGTATGTTATGATGTATGAAATTCGGGAAAATTGTTATTTTTGGCTAATACCTGTAAAAGCATATCCCCATACCAATATATCAGAGTTAACATCTATTCATTTTAATATTGGGCGGTTTTAAGGTTTTATGCTTATACAGCTGAAATAGGATATTTTTGTCACATCTGTATATGGAATAAGAAATTGTGAGAGCATGACATCATCAACTTGCTGGTTCGAATATTCATAACAGCTGGTCAAAAAGTGTTTAACGAAAATTTTGAATTTTCATAATGTCATAACTTTGTTATTTCTTATCCGATTTTGATTATGTTTGCACTGTTCTGCAGGGCATATCTTGTATCTTTCTTGTGCATTTGATGAAGTTTTGGAGTGGATTTATTTTTTAAATTCTCTGCCGTAGAGTTGTTATGTTTGGATAGGATCATTAGCATACACAGACGATTTAGAATTTTATTCATATCTCTTGTACTGTTTGCTTGAAAGTATCTTTGCACACTTTGCATGTAAAATTCTATCATATTTCGCATTTACCTGCATACAAATAGTTGCTCTACTCTAGGACTTTAAATCTACTTTGTCGTCTTTTGTTTTTGTCTATTGTGTTGATTTCATGTTTATGTTTTGGTATGTGTGTACTATGGGGGATGAGTGGGTGTTCAGGTCACTGTGTATTGGAATCTCATTAAAGACAAGCCCCCCCCCCCTGAATATACTGTCTGTAAATGACAAAAAGAAAACAGAAATAAATTAGGCCTGCTTGATGAGGAATACGTATATGAATACATAATAGACGGGCGACTGTCAATACACGTGGGATAATAAATCTGGTGGATGTAAACAGAATGATGACGCAATCCTCTGTTTTGTGACGTCATTTGAGATTGCTTTATCAAGGAGACAATTTCAAAATATTAGACCAAATTGCTCATATCCACAGCAGAAGATTACCCGAAATAGGACTAAAATTGATTGGCAATGTAGCATTCCCTGAAAAGAAAGGGGGTAGATGCTTACACAGTATGTAAAGCAGAAGCAAAACTCGAAAGATAGATGGGTACAATGACATTATTGTGAAGCTTGAGTCGAAATGAACGAGCACAACAGAATCTGTAGGGTCCTACGACTGTACGAATTGCGCAAGTCGCATTGATTCATCACTTAACTCAGGCATATATGGTCGAATAAATCCTCACATCGTCATGTATTCATGGTGGCATGATTTTAGATCAATCAAGTGTAATACATATTTCAGTCAAACACAAGAATCTGAGCTTCATGGTTAGAGGAAAGGCTATCACACGTTGACCCATTTCGTTGGTTTTTTTTTTTTTCGTTTACTTTCGGCGTGTCGATACGCTGTGAGTGCACAAAAACTTCGAGAGCGAGATCGTTCCGTGTTTTTGAACGTCGCGAAGACAGAGAGCGAAGTCCTCGTAGTCTGCTCCCAAGGCGCCTCTATTCATTTTCAAACTTTCGTCAAAAAGTACAAAGGTACATGAATAGAGGCGCCTTGGGAGCAGACTACGAAGACAGAGAGCGAAGTCCTCGTTGTCTGCTCCCAAGGCGCCTCTATTCGTTTTCAAACTTTCGTCAAAAAGTACAAAGGTACATTTTTGTTGATTTTATTTTGGTGAGCTTATAAACATGCCTGTATATCCGTCATGCAACCTTTTAACGATATGCAAAGGTTTTGTTGTCACTCAAAGATTTTTCCCCATTGACATTATTTTCATCTTAATTGGTCCACTGCTCATCACATGACATTTGCTGATATCAAGCATTGCACGTAAGCCAAACGTGAGGGTTTTGTCTTCGACCATTTATCCTTGGTCTTTATTTGCCCAATGGAATACGAATGATATCTATATCTTTTGTGTAGTCCCAAACTTTGACTTTGGCAGCTTTGAGGAATTAATGTTGTTTTTGATGTGATGCATGACTATCATGGGCAGGGTTGGGGGCATCCACATTACATCTGAAATCCATTCTGGTGGATATGGTGATTTTTGGTTGTATTAATAACATGAATGCATGACAGTTATGAGTTGAAGTTGTGGTAGTGGTATGGGTCTACAATGGTTTTTATTATTGAGTTAAATGTACAATGAGTCTTACTTTAGAATGATGCATAGCGAATATAGGAAGGGTGATATATTGAGGGACTGCTCAACTTGTTGGGGCTACAGATATACGCTTCTGCAATTTAGCTGTCGTCCAGTCGGGATCGTGGTACTGGTGTTTGGTTGCTGGGCGTAACTGTGGATGGTTGTGGTGGTGCATGTTCGCTCCAAGTATTTGGTGGTGGTGGGCGGTATGGGTGTGTGTGGGCGCGCGCGCATGTTGTTCATGTAATGATCTACGGGGAGCTTGTGCTGCACGTCCGCTCATGGCGACCATCAGGGAAAATTCCGCCCGACCATCCGGGGGTTGCATCTCTTTTATTGACTCTGGTTGTTCTGCATGAATGATTCCGGAGAAGCTTAGTCTTTCATGCCAGCCGCTCTCTCTAAAATGTAAAGATGGTGTCCAATAGTTTTATCAATCTAGTCTTTTCTTGCCAGGCGCTTTCTTTAATTATAGAATATCAGTGTCCAGCAGCACTATCACTTTATATATAGGGTGATGTGAAAAAGACTTGCGAATGAAGACTAAAACCTTTATTGTACGGATCAATTAAGTGCCCATAATGTAGCTACAAAAGAAAGAATTAACCCCTTCCACACCACAATCCCGGAATTCAGTGATTCTGTATACAAGGTTGTGAATAGTGATTGCTAGTTTCAATACTCTTGTTGGTAGACCTTAGCCGTCACTGAAAAGGAACTTTGACACCAAGTATTCTTCCAGTGTGGTTGAGGATTAACGTTCAAAAGACTGGAGTGGACAAAAGGATAATGCAAGCTGGGTTTTCTATACAGATTGCGCGTAAAGACTACCACGACTTAGTGTCGACGCTTTCTTCTCGTATTCATTCACTCCGCATTTAAAGCAGGGCAGGCGTAAGGAAATATGCAGGAATATCAGATTTTGGTGGCCATCTTGAATATCTCAAATCCTCAGGAATGCAGGAGTTGCATCATTCAGATTCGGATTCAGCATGCAAACTCGAAATAGGGTAAAACAAAACAAAACAAAACAAAACAAAAATCGGGCCGGTTATAAGACACTGTTATATACGCCCAAAATCTGACTTTGGCACCCAGACTGCCAGTGAGTGAGATGTTTGATTAATTTCCTCTGGTCACAGAGAAGCACAGAATTCAAAGAGAAAGAAATGGGGCATTTTTTTAAATAGAATATTTACATCTGCGGCGTGCTCACTAATACAATTTAGTTATAAATTTCATACGGAACCTGCTTCGACCCCGTGGGCATCGACCTATCTGTTGCGCGGGAAGTGGTGGGGATTTTGGGCGCTCGGCAGGGGGCTCATGTTTGGTATCGTCGGGGATGTCCCGGAATGTCGCCCTGTGGTCCGTTTGGTGGCTTCTCTGCAAAACAATTATGTTTTGCTGCCTCCTTTATATTTGTTTTCTTTTTGCAGTTGTTGTTTTTGTCATATGTTCCAATCACTTATAATCACATGTAAATCTCGGTCATTTGAATTGATTTTAATAAAACATACAAAAAAAAGAGAAATAGGCATAGAAAGATTGGCAAACATTTTCATTTAGATACATATTACAGGTATAAGTACATCTATCCATATGTATATCCATGTAATACATATATACATACACACACACACATATATATATAAATATATATGTATATATATACATATATATATTATATATATATATATATATAGAGAGAGAGAGAGAGAGAGAGAGAGAGAGGGAGGGAGAGAAGGAGGGTAAGGCAGACACCTTATAGATATTAAAGATCGATGATCAAATCCATAGAGAGAAACAGAAGGAGACAGTGTTCAAACAAAAAGCGGGTATGAAAGGAAGAATTTAAACACAAGGAAGAAAACAGAGCCAAATTACGCAAATATAAGACAAGGATTAAAGGAAGGAACGGGTAAAAAGGGCAGAACGAGAAAGACATTGAAATAGAGAGGGAGAGACAGAGAGCCAAAAGAATGGGAGTGTTAAGGGAGAATTTCTCTGAAGGAACGAAAATAGAAATGATGAGCAAGAAACGGATTCATGGTTCGCTGTTTATCCCCGGCCATTGATGAGAGACTAAGAACTCGCTCAGGGCAAATACTGAAAAAAAAAAATCCATTAATACACTGCACTCTAGAAAGGAGATCCATTCTTCCTAAAAGCGATGTACCTGTTTGTACCCATGCACGGTGTATTAACCTCAAGAACGTTGGATCTTCTTAGAAAACCGCTTGGTGTATTTACGTGCACTTCGCTTTAATGCAGTCGTCCCATGTTGTTTCTCTTGAGGTTTTTTTTTTCTCATTCACTCTATTTTTCCTCTCCCCTCTCCTTTTTTTTTTTTTTTTTTTTTTGCTTTTCTAGCGGTGAGAGACATATATACGAACTTCCGACTGACTGCTGGTTTCTCTGGATCATGAAAGAGAGAGTGACGTTGATGCCTCGATCTGTTTTCCTCATTTCTCTCTGCTCATCAGGAAGGATGCTGTCTGCTTGTTTCAGCTGATTCGTAAGAAGCTTGCTCATTGAGAAGTGTTGTGCAAATGACAAGTTTTTAAAACCAGCGGCAAACAAGCTTCCGGTGAATTTTAGATGATAGCAGTGAACATTCTGTATTCACCAATGACGCATCACTACCAACGAACATGGAAATGCGTTTCCCTTTCTTCATTCCAAACTTTTATAATATGCTATTTTGACAGGCCAATGAAATTCATATATCATTCATTTTACTTTGGATGACCGCAACCACTAATGTGAACACTTTCTTAATCATAATGCGAATATCAACCACGTTGTTATGCAATCTTTTATGAAGAGATAAACAGAAAGTGATTAAAAAAACAACGATATGAATATATCATTATGTGATATTAGCTTCCCTACACACTGTGGTTTAGACCATTTGTCTTAACTTCATGGCGGATTCATTTCTGTCTCTCTGTCCCTCATAATTAATGTTATAATGTCCCTCTAATACGAATGGAAACGAGAGACATGGATTTAGTTTTATTGATATAAAAGTGAAAGCGAGAGTGAAGAGCAAAGATGCGAGTAAAAATAAGTGACCGGCAAAGACAAATGCCTCACTAAAAGCTATGCGAAAGAGTTTTGATGGTGGAAGAAAGGAGGTAGAAAAAAGAGGTGTATGAGGAGTGGGAAAAAAGTGGTGAGATGGAGTTAGGGAGGAGGAGGAGGAGGAGGAGGAGGAGGAGGAGGAGGAGGAGGAGGAGAAGGTAAGGAGATGGAGAGGGGAAGAGGAGGAAGAAGAAGAGAATAAGGTGAGGAAAGAGATAGAGTGAATGATGCGGATTAGGAGAAGGAGGAGAAGAAGGTAAGGGAGATGGAGAGGGGAGGAGGAAGAGGAGGAATAGAGTAAGGTGAGGAGAGAGAGTGGAGGAGGAGGAGCAGGAGGAGGAGGAATAGAATAAGGTGAGGAGATGGAGAGGGGAGGAGGAGGAGGAATAGAGTAAGATGAGGAGAGAGAGTGGAGGATGAGGAGAAGGAGGAGGAGGAAGAGAATAAGGTGAGGAGAAGGAGGGGAGAGGAGGAGGAGGAAAAGGTGAGAAGGAGTAGAGTTAGGTGAAGAGATGAAGAATAATGGAGTATGAGGAGCAGGAGGAGGAGGAGAATAAGGTGAGAGGAGATGGAAAGTGAAAGATGAGGAGCCGGAGAGGGAGGAAGAAGAAGAGGAGGTGAAGAAATGAAAAAGGTGGGGACGAGGAGTAGGAAGAAGAGGAAAAAGAGGAGAATAGGATGAGAAAATCGATGGAGAGTGGAAGGAGAAGGAGATGGGGAGATGGAGACTTATTTTCATTTTTTTTTTTTAGTATAACGAATGAACACCTTACTCATTTCTTTTAGAAGGTAGTAGGCAATGGTAGGTATGATATATAGCCTACTGTGTATACATTACCCTTAACATGATCATGACAGTAACAATTTGAAGGAATGTGTAATTTTCATTTAAGGAAAATGGAATTGTGCGGAATTCTCCTTCACATTTTCTTTATCGTTGCCCTATACTGTGATATCAACGAATTGTTGGAGTGTGCTTATCAAAGAGATGTCAGCATTCTTGAATTAACGTGCATAGATTCTTTTGGAGGTAAATGCCCCTTTAAACAAAAGGAATCTTTTTTAGTAATAATGTAGGCCATCATTTGCTAAGCAACATAGGACTCTCAAATCAACAACACCACCAACAACAAAATCGCCCAGCATATAAGCATATAAGATCCAGTAGTGTGGTACACATGGAGTCATGAAACACTGAATTAAGAAGCCCTCCCCAAAAGTTTGAGATATCCTATCGGAAACCGGACGCTTTAAGTAAAATTAGAAGGAACATTTACCATGTTAAGCAAAATAAATGAATAAATAGAAAATAGATGAGTCAGCAATTAGACAAAGAAATAGACAGACAGATAAGTAAGCAGATAAATAATTAGGTCAATAATAGAGAAAATGAGATAGAAAAGTACGAATTGTCATTATTGTCTGAACACTTTGGCCGATAAATCTGCACACGCCCAAAGCGTTTTTTTATGGTTATTTTCAGACAAAACAACAACCACTACAAAAACCCGGTAGGATGATGATCAGGGCTATGCCACCAGTTGTCTGATTCACTTCGTCCGATTTTTACGCCACCAATTCGGTCATCAAGTCGCCAGGTAACCAGGGTCAGCGAACGCTATCAATTTTACCGACAAGCCACGAATTTTCGCCCAATAATCATGATCTCTTTACTCCCTAATGCCCTTGCTACTAAAATGCGGTTTTTCTTTGAAAGTGCACGTCATGTCAGATTAGTTTCGAAAATGTGCTTATCATATCGACATCAGAGCGGCAGGGAAAGAAAAAGAAAAAGAAAAGACAACACAATTCGTTATGTCCGAACCACTTTTACGATCCGCGACCCAATTTTTGAGATCCTCTCTTGGACAAACAGTAATCAACCGTGCACAAAATATGACCTAAATACAATTTCTGGCCTAGCTGGCACCGTCGATAATCTACTCGAGCGAGAAACAGAGAAACAGACACACAGACAGACAGACAGACAGGAAGAGACAGAGCGGTGGAGGGAGAGGAGAGATGGAGAGCGAGAGAGAAAAGATGAGTTCGATGTCATCAAGTTCAAGTGGCGATGACATCGCGTCAGAAAAGATTTGACGAACGTTAAAACGATCTCTTGATGTAAGCGTGTGCATTTCTGTTTTGATGCTCGTTTTCACTTTTGTCCCCCCATCTTCCGATCCCTGTGGGAGATTGGTAGGGAGGAGGATGGAGGGCCATGTCATGTGTTGTTAGCTCCACCTGAGAGAGAAAAAATGTCTGATCCACTCAGCATTCTTCCAAGTGTGGATAATTGAAACGATGAAGCGAGCGGGTTTGCTAGGAAACGCTCAAGGCAAGACAGATGAGAATGGTGATTTTGGTATAGGTGTCAGTGCAAAGTGGTCCCCAGAAGAGAAGCGATAACGGGAAGAGAACAGATTAATGATGGTTATATGAAGATGATGATGGTGACAACGAACATGACAATGAACAGAAGAACACAGCAGGTGTAGGAGGACGAACAGGTGAGGGGAAAGGAGGAAGTAAAAATGAAGAAACAACGCAAAGAATAAGAGGCAACAACAACAATAAAATGTCCCTTTCTATCAAGATACAATCACAACACGCCCGAATATTATAACAAGGTTTCCTTAAATAAGAGATAGAGGTATTCATGAATCAATCGTTTGCAAATACAACTATCTGAAAATGTATAAGTGAAGAATGACTACAACGTAGTGTTGTTTTGTATACTCCTTTGATACTGATAAGAATCTTAGTGAGTTTATTGTCTGTTCTACTTTATCAGTCATTATATTTTTATTACGCTGCATTATATCTGCAAAGGCTCTCTTCACATACGATTTACATAAGTGTTGAGAGCTCAGTATTATTGTAAAGAGATGTCAGACTGTCTCGTGTAGACTACTCTTTCTACTCGCTGTCAGTGTTACACTTGACTTATTCAAATTCTAACACTTAGGGGACATGATGAAGTAACTATTTTGAATAACGATTAAAAAAGATCGACGCGGCAATGACAGTAAACTTTCTGGTTTTGCTGCTGCTGCTGATGATGATGACAATAGTGATGACTACGAAGATAATGATAACACGGCTTAGGAGGAGGTGGAGGAGGAGGAGGAGGAGGAGGAGGAGGAGGGGAGGATGTGGTGGTGAATAATTGAGGATGTTGTGACAGCGATGGGGGTGCGTAGTGATGGTATCGGTAACAGCAGAGAGGTGGAATAGATGAGAGGGGTGATAACGTGGAAATTCAAGACTTTAATGGTGTAGGGACCGAAAAAAAGAAGAAGAAAAAAGGGGCTCTGGGGTACGATGACGTCGTTGTCGGTAAAGTCAGGTGGGATGATGAAAATGCAGAAGACAACAGTTTTGACGATAGCATCATTGAAGATCATGACGTGGTAAATCACCAGCCCATCAGCACCATTCATCACTGTGATGATGATAATGGTAATGGTGACGGTAATGGTATTGATGACGACGATAATGACGTGGAGTAAGAGAAGGAGGAGGAGGAAGAGGAGGAAGAGAAAGGAAGAGGAGGAGGAGGAGGAGGTGATGGTGGTACTGTGAGTTTGACAGCAATTTTTGATGCCTTGTGAAAGTAGCTGCGACGAAGATAGGATTCTAAGAGTCCGCGATAACCACGGCTGGGATGACGAGATTAATACTGTTAATGATGAAACTTAGGACGTGAACGTGAGGAGTTCGATGACACCAATGCGGATTTTGATGACGGCGTTGTTGTTTTAGTAAATGGTTATGATGAAGATGATTATAGCTTCTCTACTGATCAATGAAAGCTACCATACAGAAAAAGATGCTTGCGAGATGGTAACGATGACGTAAGTCTTGATGGTAACAATAACAGTGATGATGGTGATAATGACGGGATGATAGTGATGATAAGAAAAGGAGATAGTGGACAATTTCGGTGATTAGGAGAGTGTTGGTAAAAGCTTACCTGTTGTGGCGGCGACATCGACGACAAAGGTAACACGTGACCAATCTCTTAGTTTACCTAAGTTACTTTTCACAGGGCGTTAGTGTAATGGTATAATGATCGGTAACAAAACACTCACTCGTCTTTGCTCAGCTGCACCGTCTGTGTATGATAAATGCATTGCAATTGCTTGTGTTAACTTGGAGCTGGTGTTGGTGTGGGAAACTTACGAAAATGCGCTCCGTGGAATTTAAATCTTCCCACATTATTATTTTATAAAATATAATGCACACTATGTGGTCAGGATCAGAGTAAGCAGAAATAATCTATCCACCAAGTTAATCTATTCAACATTACTAGCACTTATAAATATGTAACGTTTAACTTTGATATATATGCAACTTTTGCTAGGCTGTAGCTCGTCACATATTTTCATACTTACTGAAGCCCCTCTGTTAGACTGTAATATTTCTCTTTGAGGAATATCTCATTTTAATATTGCCATGGGAACTATTATGTTTTTGTTGTTTCTTGTGTTTGTGATGTAATGTATTTTGTTAGGCAGCTCACCACTTTTTTGAGGTTCTGCCTTCCTTGTACAACCTTATGTATGTGATTTACAACATGAAAAAGATGGAAAATAAATGTTTTACAAACTTGAACTTGAACTTGAAGGGTGTTTCGGGCTATCCCAAAGTAGCTATCGGGAAAATTTTTACTATGCCATGTGTAATATGCATTACTTGTATACTGATAACACCGGGTGTTGTCATAACAGTTTCTTTTCTTGCTTGTTAAAACATAGTTCTCACATTGGAGTGATGTAAACTTTGCTCTTGACGATTACACGGCAACGTATTTCATGGTTATGATAGCAGAAAATATAAAATGCAGTTATCTCCCCCTTAAAAAAGGAAACAAATAAAGACTTATTAATTCATAATGAAGCAAAAAAGAAAAAACACCAAACAAAAACAAGACACCTATGACAGGACCGTTTTGAACACACTGTTGAATAAAACGGCATGTGATAGCAATCAAACTAAACATCATCAAATGTACTGAGTATGTAATATCCTTCGAATGACTCTATTGAGAGACAAGTATACCATAATCTATAAACGGTCAAAAAGAAAAAAACAAAAACAAACAAACAGACAAACAGGCAAACAAACAAACAAACAAACAAACAGACAAACAGAAGAAATTGTCAAAGACAAATCCTAGGTATAATGTAAAATCATTTTATTGTACACGCATCGACTTGTTTCATCAGAAAATAGTCGTATTTTCGAAATGATGGAATGTACCAGTAGACAGTTAAAAGCCTTGATGTAATATTGTAAGCATGATTAATGCACCGATTCCCACATAAAACTAATTCGTGAATCCATGGAATCAGTAAAACACCATAACCCGATCAAGTTGCACCATCAGTGAGTGAAACTGGTGGCATTCTTCGCATTAAAGAACACAGTGTCCCACAGTGTGAAACACAATGGGAAACACACTGTGAACACATTGTGAACACACTGTGAACACATTGTGAACACACTGTGAAATCTCTTCACACTGTTACATTCGAGCGCTTTAACAGTGTGAACACACTGTGAATCATTAATTCACAGTGTGAGAACAGAACATTAAAATGTGAATACCCTGTGGAAAACCACACCACAGTGCGAAATGATCTTCACACTGTTAAAGTCGAGCGTTTTCACATAGACTAGTCGACACTGTGAACACACTGTGAACACACTGTAGGACACTGTGTTCTTTCCAACAGGGTATTACGTAGATGAGTATGAAGAGTCATTCATCTATTACAAAGTCGATAAGTTTTGGTATGCCGTAAAATTAGCACAGATAACACTCGCCGTTAAGACTGCATAGCAGTAAAATGCAAAGATGTCCTTGTCTGATGGTTTCTCTATCTTATTTGTATACCTTATTAGGTCCTATATCAAAACATGCATGCATAGCAGTTTGATATGATATAAATCAAAGGTACAATCTTATGTACTCTGATCAAAAGTCCGGTTGTGAAATAGGTGCATCTCAAAGGGAAAATGTAAACGGGCTTTTTTTCGTTATTTTTGTTTAGGGGGAGAGGAGGTAGTTAAAGTCAGCAAGGAAAAGCTAAGTCACACTGTTGACAGCACCCTTGATGTTGGATGTACCAAGCAGGTCAAAATATCTAGACGCTGTGTATACTCACGCTAACAGCGATAGAGCTATTCAGATTTTCAATCGACTAAATCTCAATCAGACTTTTCAATCGACGAATTAATTGGCATTGCCACAATGTTTTTGTTAGGAAAGAAAAAAATATCACGGCTACTGCGAGATTTGTACCAAAATCTTGCAGAAAAAAAAAATGAGGTAAACGAAAATATGATAGAAGAGATAGGAAGATGCCACGACAGCTAAGTACAATGTCATACCACTTTCTTTGTTCGTACAGACACTACTGGATCTCCAACGGAAATAGGCGTCTTAATAATCGTCATTCATCACTTATGCTTGATGAAAGTATAATTTCGTTGTACTTAGGCGGAATATATGGAAAGAAATTCCTCAGTGTCACACTAAAAACACAACGAAAAGTTTTGATGGCAAACAGCACCACTGTAGAAAGAGAACTTCCAGCGTGTAAATCCCATTTCACTTGACTGCATCAGATTCTTTTACTTTTGAAAATAATACTGAACGCATAATTCTGTTCGACATTAAAAATGTCTGTCTCATACAGCAGATCTAAAATGCATTTACTTTGGAGTCATTTTATACATGATACATGGTATGATTTCAGACATACATATAAGTAACTAATAGTGGTAATGCAGCTCATTTGTAATTTTGCAAATTCTATCTCTCAAGGCGGACTCTGGTGACAATACTAATCACGAACAAAGAAAAAAAAAAGAGACAAAATAGATTTAGATTTTGATCAGTATGACAGAAACTCACCAGGCTATACAGGTAGCGAGTACTAGGTGTACAAAAAGGCAATCAACATTAGATAAAGCACTTATTGAATTTAGAATACAGCACACGTCGTTCATGAAAGACTCAATACTCTGACTGTAAGACTATGATAACATATTTTCTTGCAAACAAGCATGAGTAATAAATACTGTACAATCGAGCATGAAAATAACACTGTACAAATAAAAATGACGTCATCTACCTGAATATGAAAAAGCAGCTTCTGAATCGAACCCTTGAATAGATCAAGCGTATTGCGTAAAAAACGGAGAAGCAAGCGAGTGTTAAAAGCTGATTAAAAGCAATTTTTGCTGTCATTTATATTTCCCTTTCTCGAGGTCCTCACTCGATTTCATTTGCTCTAAAATGAGAACTAATACTTTTTCTCCACCCATATTAAATAATAATGTCCAATTAGTCTCAATTTTTGTATCATTTAAATTTAAATATTATGCTACATTGTAATGCGAGTCACTTGTAGCACTTGTATCTATTCGAGAAAAATGAGTAAACAAACTTAAATCAAGTGCACATTATATCAGTCAAAATGTTGCAAGTATCAAGCATGCTCAACCTTGCAGCATCTTCAGTTGTTTCTGTTTTATGTTTCTTTCAGATCAATCGCACTTTAAAGAAAATATGATATGTATTTTACTCACTCCAAACCAATTTTTTTTTTTCAACAATACAATACGCTTTGTCTTCCTGAGGAAATGACATGCTTAAAGCGATGGTATAGTTCTGGTTGAGACCTGGCTTCAGGCTTCTAACTTTTTTGGTGAGATAATGAGAAACCTCTTATACAATATGAAAGAGCATGTAATTCCAAGAGGAATTCAACGTTTGTTTGTTTGTTTGTTTGTTTGTTTGTTTTTTACTGAAAAGTGGTTTTGAAATGGCTAAAAGGTGGGACCCATCTTTTATTTGGATCTCTTTGTTTTACTCTGTTTATGGACATCTCAGCCATTTCAAAACCGATTTTCATCGATTTGAAAGATACCAAAAGAATACCCAAAAGAATGGATACAGCTTAGTTTGTGCCTTTCCTATACTAAAACATCTTTGACGTGTTTGTTGCTTCATTGCAAGACCAATACAAACAGCGTTCGCAGTTAGATTGCATGAGAGATCAGACGTCGCAGTGATTCGCCAGCATTCCACATAACTAGCAAATCGTCTGATTCTTCAGGAAATACTCTTTTTTTCTAATGTAGAGGTGACTTCTTTTCAAGAAAAGTCAAGAATCCTGGCTTGGCGGATGTATGTTCCCTTGTTCTGATCTGTTTGTATTTTGTGAGGCGGGGGCGTGGGGGGGGGGGGGGACGACGCATAACGCATGTTATCTAGTGACCACGGAATACGAGTATCTCTTCGACTCCGAGTAGTTGCTGCTGGACCGCTGGTTGATCGGCATCGACGACCTCGAACTCTGCGACCTGTTCGGCAACCTGCCCTTTTGCACGTTGGTCGAAGTCAGCGCCGACCGCGAGCCCGAATGGCCCGGTGCCGGAGGTCGTAGTCGTCCGTTGTTTCTCGTGAGGGGGTCATTGCCTGTCAGCGACTGGTTATTGGATGACGAGTTTGGCGAGCCTTGACTTCCTCTGTGGGTGTCAGAAAATGAATCAAGGGAGAACAATAGAAAATATAGTGTAATCAAGATCACTTGTGTTTTCGAGTCCCATGTATAGCTGTAACTCCTTACATTTACATGCCTGTACTTTTTGAGTTATGTCCTCTTAAAGAAGGGATTGGTATGTTAGGGAAAACTAAGGAACTTAACCCTGCACCGTTATATAGAGCGTATAAAAAAAAGGAAATCCAACTTTCGAGGGCTGCCATTTCTTAATTATCAGTTATGAAGAGCACAATGTTAGTTGTAAGGAAAGGGGAACTCTTCCTCTTTTCATTGATACCTAATTATGTTGATAATTGTCATGCATGACTGAGCACATGGACTTTAAAGACAACAATGACAAATTGCACTTTTTCCAAGTTTGCGTGTTATCGTGAAGGAACAATGCATGTCTCACTGCATGGATGAGATCTGTCAATGAAAGTTGCCAAATAGGCCCGCCTGTACGAATGCAGGTTTGTGTTCAGGATTTGTGTTTAGGTTTTCTCCTAGCATTTTATGGTCCATAACCTTTAACATGGCCTTTTGTCCGAAAACTTGGTCGCTCCCACAGAGGCCAACCCACACAATCCATTTTTCTCTGTTCAGATTCAACACATAGCCCCCAATGGCAAACCATGTCTTGAATATGAAGAGAGTAAAATGGATAATGATTTCGCCTTTGAATGGGAAGGACCAAATATCGACAACGTGGCCATGTTGAAGGTTATGAACCATAAATGTTAGAAGAAATCATAAAACACGAATCTGCAGCCGTGCAGGCTGGCCTGATGATTTGACCACTTTCATTGACAGATCTCATCCATGCAGTGAGACATGCATTGTTCCTTCACAAAAACACGCAAACTTGGAAAAAGTGCAATTTGTCATTGTTGCCTTTAAAGTCCATGTGCTCAGTCATGCATGACAATTGTCAACATAATTAGGTATCAATAAAAAGAGGAAGAGTTCCTCTTTCCTAACAACCAACATTGTGCTCTTCATAACTGACAATTAAGAAATAGCAGCCCTCCAAAGTTGGATTACCTTTTTTTTTATACGCTCTGTATTATGGGCAGAAAGAATGGGGGGGGGGGGTTCTCAAAGTTTGGAAGCAGAATGCGTGTTGATGACATAATTTTGATTCTCGATGCGATAAAACTATTTTCAATACCATAAAGAGACGTGTACAGATGATCTGAATATCGTTTGCTTTCAGTTGTTACATATCTCGCCCTTGTTACTTGATCCATTTCATTTTATTACATCATCCATATCAAGTAAGTACGATAACTATCTGTTGGCCTGTGCTTTGGGAGTCGTCAAATAAAACATCACTTTGACCCCCAACCCCGAAAGAAAAGAAACATACACTCACACACACGTTTAAGAAGCTACGCTAATCACCACTGACTCTTAAAAAAAAACACACTTAAACAAACTTAAACTTAAACAATTAAACAAGTAAATTAAACGTATCCATGGTATTGGACAAATCGTGCAGATCAACAAAAGTACTTCTCTGCTTTTTATTTTAAGTCAACATGGTTTCAAAGGAACCTATATCCTCTCTTGGAAATGAATAATACCAATTTGTTCTTTTCCTAAGTTACAAAACTAGTAATTACGGAGTGAATAATGATAAGGAATTAATGAAATCATAATAAATTCCCAATTGACGATACTCGCGTAATTGCTGGAAAACTATAAGGCAGTGGTCAAGGCATGTGTATTCTTAATAAATCGCCATTCCTTTTTTTTTTCGTTTTTACCTGGTTGTACCTGTTGGTGTTTTCTTGGTCTAACTAATTCGCCTGTTTCGTGAACGCGTTTCGCAACACTTCCTATCTTTAAACACAACCTCGTCATGTTCATTCCTGTCGAGCCGGTATGACAGCTACCCCATCTATTCGTCATTCCAAATTCTATGTTTTGATTTCGCGGACTGACTAATGGCGAAAACTGCAATCGAAACGAGGAGTAAAATGTTTACATTGAAGCCAATTTCTCCCTCTAACCGAGTGTAGTCCTCCTTGCCCGCCCCGCCAATCTGTGCGTTCAAATGACGCGTACTATTTACATAGCTGTCACCGCAAACGATGCGCGTAGCGTCGGTGCGGCACCGCCTGATTTGTCCGTCTCAACTATTTTTGACATCGTGGAGCAAAGTCCAAACACGCATGGGGTAAGGTCTGTACCAAGTTCAACGCGCTGTCAGAATGTTTATGTTGGCTATGTGCCGACGGGAATATGATTACTATAGCGCTGACGAATAATGAAGGAAAAGAAGGAATCGAAAGCAAAAACAAATACACGTTTCTCGCATTTTATTTCTTCCTGCGAGAATGGTCCAGCAGCTGTATCGCATCGATGCTCTCTGGCTGCCATGGTGACGATACTCACCTTGTCATGATGTTCCTCTCTGCTCTCCTCTTGCTCTTCAGCAGTTGCTTCCAGCGGATGTTGAAGGACTCTTGATGGTCTACAGACGGCTGCCGGCGAGGGATGACATTCCCTTTACCCCCGGTCCGGGGCGATGACTTTGGTGGGGGACCAAGGCCTTCATAAATGTACCGTGAATTCAGCGCTATTGCATCGGTATCTGCCACTCCCCCTGTAAAATATTTACATCGGTATATCATATATATATATATATATATATATATATGTATATATATATATTAAATATACATTGCGTAATATTTTAAACTACTTTACTTTATACTTGAAATTTATTTATTTATTTTCTATCAAAGTCAATTATACCGAAATATGGTATCATACAAACACCAGAATAGATAGATCGATCTAGGGCAATTACCCCGACCCTTCCCCTGGCCCTAATCTGAATCCTTATCTTAATCCTGAACCTCCATTGCAGTACAACAGTCTTCGTCTCTGAATATATTCAAAACAAATTGTTTAAGATTTATCCGCATGCTTTAATTTTTGTCTTTCGATGAATCTAATAAGACCTCCTTCCTTTTTTTTTACATCGTCACACCCACAAGACTTTTTTTCTTTGTTTTGTTTGTGGTTATATACTCTTCCCTTTTCTAAATTGTTAAAGCTTTATTTTTGATGCATACATGTAACAGAAGTGTAGTTAAGTTTATTTCTTTTGTTTGTTTATGTCATTGATCCGTAATTGTGTGAATCATGTTACTACGAATGTATTTGTTGTTTTATTTTGTGTATATACAGGGCGCCATTGTAAAGCAGTTAGCAAACTTAATGTGCCTACCTGTATTTTTAAAAGAAAACATGAATAAATAAATAATAGATAAACAAGCTAACCCTAACCCAAACTCTAACCCTAAACCTAACCCCAACTCTAACCCTAATCTTTACTCTAACCTTACCACTAACCAGTATTTAGTTGGGAGGTAATTGTCCTGGGGGGGGGGGGGGTAATTGCCCTGATACGAGATAGATTTATAAATACATAGTAAGAAAGAAAGATGAGGTGGACAGATCGATAGATAGATTGAAATTGGATAGTTGAAAGACATGGACGGATAGATCGACAGATGAAGTTAGGCAGGTGGGTACTTGAACAGAAATACACTCTTCATTGATAAATCGGTAGATTTAAGAAAAAAGAAAAAATAGAATAAGTGCAGCCCTAGTGCGGCACGTACATACACATCTCAGATGAATTGCTAAAATCGATTGTGTTTTCATTCACATAACCTTCTGATAGTGAAAAAGCACACAGACGTGATTCTATCATATGAAAAAAAAACCAACAATCTCATACTTTTTTTTGGTAGTATGCTAATGTGATATTTTGGACGTCGTAAGATGCTGCAATATTTCATTCTCTTCCTTGTCGACCGGGATGATTTCCCCATTATCATATTATCGAGGGAGAGGGGTGTTATTCAGTGTCATGACAAATGGCACATTTTGCTCGGGGGCTTTTTTGAAATTTATTTTTATTTCTTTTACACGGGTAGCTCTCTCACGCGGATTAGGAGTGCAAAATTTTCGCCGGTAAGCCGTCACTTAAGGGCGCGAAAAAGCGTATCATCATCACCAGCACAAGTGGGAGGAGGCGGGGGTAATATTGAGAGCTCGAAACATAATCTCTCTCCCTCTCCCTCTTTATGACTGTATGCCTGTCTGTCTATCTGTCTGTCGGTTTACCTATCTATCAATCAATCTATCTGTCTCTCGGTTTATCTATCTATCAATCAATCTATCTGTCTATCTACCAATCTTCCTATCTATCTATCAATTTATCAATCAATCTATCTATCCATCAAAATATCTATCTATCAAGCTTTCTCTCAATTCATCTCTCTTTCTAGCTATCTATCACTCGATCAATACATAAATCACTCTATCTATTTGTCTATCAATCTATCTATCCACCTAGTTATAACTATCTATCAATCTATTAATCCATCTAGCTATATATCGATCAATCTATCAATCTATCTATCAATCAATTAATCAATCTATCTTTCTATCAATCAATCTGTTTATTAATCAACCAATCAATCCATCTATCGATCAATCTTTCTATCTATCAATTTATTTATCTATCAATCTATCAATTCAGCTATCTGTCTATCTATCTATCTATCTATCTATCTATCTATCTATCTATGTGTTTATTACTTTCTCTCGCCATTCTCTATTTGTCTCTCTCTGTCTGTCTACCAACCTAGTTCACTAAATAATATCTTGCTCTAAGTGTTGAATGAGCCCCACTTATGTAAACGGCTTTAATCTTATTTAAATTGTCTTGATTTTTTCCTCAAGAAGGAAAAAGACTCTCCCCCTCCTCTTTTTTTTTTTTTTTTTTGCTTTTCTTTTGATGTTGAGGCAACCAGGAAATAATATGTAGAGCTCATTGTCTTGGCAACTCCTGCCGAAACTGCGATACTACATTTCTCTTGGGGGCTGTTTACTTTCCATTTCTCAAACATACATTTTAAGAGAGAAAGAGAGAAATAAAAGAAAGAAAGAAAGATAGGGAGGGGAGGAGGAGAGGGGAGAGCAGAGAGGGGGTAAAAAAAGGGGGGGGGGGGAGAGGAGGGAGGGAGAGTGATGGAAATTACTCCTGATGTGAAATGTATAGTGAGAATGAAAATTTGGTGGCATGTTGTTTGAAGTAGAGACGAAAATAGCTCATTGGGAAGTGTTTATTTTGTGTGTGTGCTTGTATGTGATGAGAATGTCATGACAGGTTTAACCGTTTGCTTACTCGGCAGTCTTCAAACTGCTCCCCATTTCTAAGAATGCCATCTAGACGACATTTGGGGATTTACCCTATCAATTTCCCATTATGGCATGTATGGTTAATAATACGGTATGACGCACTCGATACTCTATTGATGTTCTTTAATTTGTGATGATTATACTTGTCGACTTTAATGTTCCTAATTGGCAAGTTTGAAAGATCATTTTTGTGGATCAAACCCCCCACAGAAATTGCTTCGCGCATTGTGCTCTTTTGATTAACCATACACGTATTTGTATGAGGGAAGAAAAGTTAAGATGGACAACACATCATACATAGAGAAAACAAAATACCCACCTTGACGGCAAATTCAATCAATTATCTGTGAAAGTTTGGGATTATAAACCTTTAACTTCTTCTCTCTTTTTTCCGCTTCATTTTTATGCCGTAGCATAGACAAAGAAACACTCGTGCTTCGATGTTAAGATTTCTAGACATAATATTCATTCACCTCTTTCAATACTGATAACCAATATTCCATTGTCACACAAAACTTACGAACTTTAGGCTCTAAATTTCTTAATGCATGAAGAAAATCTTATTTGGATATTGACGTGATATTTCCGATATTTGTTTGAGTGCGTCTTTGTTTATTTTCGTTTTACTCACCTAAATCTAAGTCTTCAATTGTCTCTTCCTCCTTGGCTTTCTCCTCCACGCCGTAACGATCTTTCGGAGACAGGGATTCCCTTCCATCATCCTCCGCTTTTTCCTCCTCAACCTCCGGCTCTCCGAGACCCAGTTCGAAGAGCAAAGGCCGGGAGATGTCGTCGATCACCGCGCCTTTCTGTAAGAGCAGCTCGCAGCACTGCCGGTGACTATTCTGGGCCGACAGGTAGAGGGCGGTATGACCGGATGAGTCTGGAGAGTTGATTAAGTTCGTCTGCTCGGAGTTTCTACATCAGTCAACACAAAGACTTAGTGATGAGTAATGTTGATATCACATCATTATCTCTGAGTCCAGTCCATTCGTTACTTTAGAGTTCTTATATCATTATGGCTTCATAAAAAGGCAAGAAGTAGTACGAGCACCATCATTGTCAACCCTGGAAGATTATGCTCTTGTTTAGTTTACAAGGAAAGCTATCGAACTGCTTTAGAGGTGAGCAACAACAAGGACGACGGCAGCAAACTTTACTTGTCAACTTGGGTTTCATTCATAGACTAATCCTTTTATAGGATTGCTGCAAGCATCTTTAGCAATCACAAAACGAAAAACATAACAAGGTAACACAATGTCCGAACGTAAGAAAAATGCACCCTCTGTATTTGAATGTATATTGGGACATACGAAATTGTAACTGTCCAAGCAATTCTTAAAGCTTTCATCTTTAGTCGAAAAGAATGTTTATCAAAATCTCATAGTGAGACAGGAAAAAGATGGTGGTCTGAAAAGCGAACCTATGAATGTTGAAATATTTGATAAGATATAAGTATAATATATGATGAGGTTTTTCAGTCACGTTTCTTGTTATTCTTTGAAAGCTTACCCCTGATCTTTGCTGTTTTCAGGCGAGCTCTCGCTTTCCACCAAGGCGTTGACCATATCGAGTTGACCTTGTTCACTTGCATAGTGCAGTGCCGACCTGAAAAAAAAGAGGAAAAAAGTTTAATCACGTTGGTAATATATTTCCAAATCTACTTTAAGAAGAAATTTTAGATGTATTGCTAACGTCATAATATAAACGAGAATCTAAAGGTGGGGAATATTAGAAGATTTATTAGGTAACATAAAACATGTGTTCCTATCGCACAGCGCTCCTCCGTTTCGCGTGTTATCTTACACGTCGATTGGAGTGGGAAAAGACTGGAATCAAACTTCCGTTTGACAATTTCAAACGAAACTGACAAACGAATAACTCTGAATTCCTTATAAAGAAGGCTGTGTGTCTGCAAGATGTCACATTACACATACATATTTCCAAGTGATTACGAATTTGTGAATCTAGGTTCTAAAACTAGATAAGTAAATACCACAGCAAGTCGCAATAACTCCGTTTCTTATCAAGAAGTAACATAATCGTTAACAAATCGGGTTTGATTACCAATCGAGAATCAAGTAGCAGAGAGTTCTACATTACCTTCCCCTGTCGTCTTTGATATTTACGCTGCCGCTGTTGCGTCCGACGATGAGCTTCGCGATGCCGGCGTGTTTGTTGTTGACGGCGAGGAAGAGCGGCGACTGTTTCCTCTTCTCGTCCTGCAGGTCGGGGTTGGCTTTGTGGTCGAGCAGGAGTGCGCAGACGGACTCGTCCCCGCGCTTCGCCGCGTGATGTAACGCCGTCCACCCCTGAGAGGACCAGCGAGGGAAAAAAAGAGATTCAACAAAGGTTCATCAATTGAAATTGTTCAGAAAGTCTGTCTCCTTAAGTCCCCTTTCTTCTAATTTACGGCTGTTTGTTTCTTTTTTTATCAGTTTCTACCTACTATAACGTTGCTCGGGCCAAATTTCTGCAAATGCTTTCAAAAGAAAATGTGAAAAAGTGAACGCATACATAAATAGACATATTCATTGCAAACAAGCCTACTTTACAACAGTGATATTTTTATCAAAGTCGACACATGCAGTTAGGTATGTGTCTTTAAAATACTTTATCTAAGTGTTTTCTGTGATTGGATGAGGTAAAAATGATCGAAGCTCGTTTTCTGTCATGAAATGAAATGAAATGAAATGAAATGAAATGAAATGAAATGAAATGAAATGAAATGAAATGAAATGAAATGAAATGAAATGAAATGAAATGAAATGAAATGAAATGAAATGAAATGAAATGAAATGAAATGAAATGAAATGAAATGAAATGAAATGAAATGAAATGAAATGAAATGAAATGAAATGAAATGAAATGAAATGAAATGAAATGAAATGAAATGACCAAAGCTGGTCAACTCACGTTTGTGTCTGTGATGTCGATATTTTTACACCTCGGGATCATCAGAGCCAACATGTCCTTCTTGCCGCAGGCAGCGGCGTAGATGAGGGCAGTCAACCCCCTCGACTCGCCTGCTTCTAGCTCACACCCCTGAGGGAAAAAATAGTCATGAGATATTATTTATTGGTTCCTCTATTTTGGTGACGAATAGCTCTATCTCTATCTGTCTGTCTCTCCGTCAGTTTGTCAGTGTTTGCTAGCCTCTGTCTATTAATCTGTCCACATGTCTGCCTGTCTGTATTTGCCTGCTTGTGCGTAAATCTGTCCGAACGTCTACGAATAAAACATTGAAAAGGCTACATCACAACATATGTTGAAGAAAGTATCTAAGTTGAATAAAGATTGATAAGCGAAAGTATATATCGTAATGTTTGACTCTATCACTTTCACCTTCAATGCCAAGTTACAAATACTGAATACAATGTACCATCTTGTTGATCAATGATCAATAATAGTCACACTTTATTGCTGCTTGAAGATAGAATCATAACTTACAGCTGCTCCTTACCTGGTTGATTAGCAGCTCAGCGATATCGGGCCGATTGCTTTGTATCGCGTAATGTATCGGTCGAACACCGAATCGATCCGGTTCGTCGATAACCTTGGAGCAGTCTTTCTGTTTGACGAGGCTCTCCACCACTGATTCCTGTCGTCATGTGGGAGATAATGAATTATAGTCAGCTAAAAGGGTATTGCAATCACCAGCAGAGGACTGAGCATTTTTCTCTCTCGTAACTCGGGCTATCAATAATGACTGTGTCCGCTGGCAGCGGCGCTTGCTCTCGCAGGCAATGTACTTTATCCTGATTGCCTATTTATAGTCCCATAAAAGCAATCGGTCACGCTATTATTACAATAGGCTTGAAGTGTTGAACTGCTAAGTAGGCACCCTATATCTAATTGATTGCCGAGTAAAACCTAAATCCAACTCCGCTCAGCTGAGATATTGTCTCTGTTCTCTGTTCTACATTAAATCACTTGGTTGCAGTTATTGATATTTTCCTTGAATATTTTTGTTTTGTTTTGATTTGTAATAACAATCCTCGAGCAGGCTATATGAAAGAAAACCTATCACAAAATAATTCGTCGTATTTTGCCGGAGAAGAATCATATTATGCACTATCCTCAGGTGGCTCTCTCAGTGTCTGTTTAACAATGTCTATTGGGAAAACTATTGGGTCGTGTTTAGAATGGATTGTGCGAGCAATTTCATAGCAGGGCCCGTTTTATCAAAAGATAAAATCGATTATAAATTTCCTCACCACACAGCCTGCCATAGACTTACAGTTGAAATCAACTATATAATCAATTTTAATTCTTCATAAAACAGGGCCCAGAACTCTAAACTGCAAAATCGCCAAGTGACATCGAAAACTTCTCGAAATGTGTAATGAATACTAATTTCATGAAACTGAAGGAGTCATGAGTAATGGCTTCGTAATCCGGATTCTTCCTTTTTTTTCCCTTTGACAGGACTAAAATACATTTGGGTATTGCGTATAGCACCCCCAATTTTTATGCATGTGCTAAATTGTTTTGTTGTGTAAGCATTTGTTGTTGTTGTTGTTGTTGTAATTGACTGCGATTTTTTCAGTTGAATAAAGCGGTTACTTTATTCAATTTACAGGGAAAAAAATGACGAACAATGGTAGCAGCTACTCAGACTTTATTAAACAATAAAGTATGTCATGTGTGACACAAACCGTTGTTGAGTCGCCGTTCCGGCTTATCTGCGTGTGTGTACTATTACCTATGCATGAATGCGTACGCGTTTAATGGGGCAGGCATTATCTTTCATACTGAATGCCTTACTGAGACCTTGACGGTGGCAAGTAACCATGACAACAACGTACCATGCCCTGAATGACGGACCAGTGCAGAGCGGAGCGCTTCAGGTTATCCGTAGCTGTGACGTCAGCTCCTTTCTCAAGCAAATAGTCCACCAGTGCCTTGTTGCCCTACAAAAGAGACGCATGCGCACATCACATTGGAATTATTACAAACAGAAGATGAAGCAGAAACATATTATCTGGATGCAAAGACTAACTTTTGCAAAATGTCGACGAATTATAGATCACTATTCCCGCAGATGTTATCAAATACATCTTTCTGCAGATTGACTCTTATTTCTATAACAATCCTATGATAAGAAAACGTTATCGTCTATTATACGTAGAGTAATATTTGAATGTTGCACGTAACTCCACCCTCTTTTCGCTGTGAATGAGCGGCTGCTATCCTACCGGAGGATATAACCCTATTGTGTCGGGAAACTTAGCTTCAAGTGGATTATTTAAAGTTATCAGGTCCATGCACCTCAGAAACTCCGAGCCCTTAATGTATCGTTCACTTCATGGAGAAAAGATAACTATTTCAGTCTATACAGCATCCACGTATGTATAACATACAATTTACGTTTTTTATACATGGTCATTTAGTGAAACAGGTGTCAATGTCGATTACTGTGCAACCATAATTATGGTATAATGCACAGTGCACTATATATGAGTAATTAATTCCCGGTCCGTATACACGAGATGAGGGAACAGGCACTTTACCTCTCCAGCGGCCTGGTGGAGTACCGTCTGTTGACAGTTGTCGACAGCTTGGAGAAGTTCGGGGTTCTTCTCGATCAGAAGTTCGGCACATTTTGTGACCTGGATGCAAGCATCAATGGGTGTTTCATTTACCACAGTTATGAATGTGAAGGCAACTATTGTGATCTCTGATCATCCTTCGATTCATTTTTTTTTCTTGTAGAAACGGTAATACCAAATGAATTTATGTCTTTAACTAAAATTTGCTCTGTAGCCTGGAAATTGATCTAGACGTTTGTTAAATGCCCAGTGCGAAATGTCGAACTTTCTTGGATTGCTCTCTTTCACTCTTTCTCTTTTTCTCATCCGAGCGATAAAGATAATTATACTGAAAATATCATGAATATATACTTGGTTCGTATTTAATCCATATTTTCAACATCTTCAACTCGATAGATCCAATTCATGAAAAATTGAATACAAGCAGAATCAAGCTAATAACACTTTTAAAATTATCATCTGGAGTATGACGGAGCGGTGGACGCGGATCGTTGGCAATCGGCACTCACCCTGATTCTCTCCGTGCGATGGAGGGCTGTCTTCCCGTCTTCATCCGTCAGAGTAGTGTCCGCGTCTTTACTCAGCAAGAATGTCACCTGTTGATTGGATAATTTGGTAATCAATTAGGTAATTGACCCATTACCTTCAAGATATTATGTTATTTTTTCAACTGAGTTACTACGTGGTGTGTAATATCTGCAAGCAATAAACCAGTGAAAAGTTTGAAATAATGGATGAATTTGTCAAATTGGAAATTTCTTTCAGTAGCGAAACATTCTGTACAACGAAGGTGATGATAATCTACATCACGGAAATAAGCCAGTGATATACTGTAATGAGGTATACATTCGCATAAATCCTGTGCCATTGAAACTCAAGGCATTTCTTCTCAAAAACCCAATATGAAGTAGAAATCACTTGTGCTTGCGGTAAGCGTGTCTCCTTTAAATTATAGACTGATTTATAACAATAGCGAAAGTGATTGATAAAAGACTTCGGTTCCCATTAGTCTCTAGATTAAAAACACGAAGGTTTATACAAACCTAACGATAGTCTCTGTATCAAATGCATGGCATTGCTTACATCTCATTATGGCCAAAACACGTTGTCTGCTTGACACGAAAGTGAGGGCAAATCGATACATATTTCATTCAGCTCGAATAACTCCGCCGCAAATATTCGATCAGCAGACAAAAGAACCACAATCGAACAGGTACGCGTGTATCTACGATTGAGATGACATAATCAACATAAATCTTTACATTCGAACAGGGCCTATGGGCAGTCCATTATGATATTTTTATCTCCTCGCTGTTCGTTGTAGCGTTTTCTCCTTCAGACTATAATTCGGTTGGTTAATTCTAGGGAATGAGCGCATACCTACATCATCAATTATTAACATTTTTTGGTCGATGATCAACAAACTCTGCCATTTTTTGTTGTCTTTTCCATCATTTATCATCAGAATCCCCATATACGTCAAATGCCTTTTGACAAACTGAGAAAGCTTATCTATATACGAAGAAAATGCCCATTTATTTCGGTGGGATACTTACTGATTTCATATATAATAAACACGAAGAGGTTGAAATTGCAACATAATGGTGGTGGTGGTGATGATGATGATGATGATAATGCAGAATGATAATAGGGTCGAATAAAAATGGTTGCAATGAAAGTGCAAAAAGAAAAACAGAAAACAAAACGTTCTGATGGGCTTAGAATTCTATATAGGGACTACAGGGACCATATGCAGGGACTATACAGGGACTATACAGGGATCATAGGGGCTTCTATCCATGGATTATATAGGGAGTCTCTGTGTTTTTGGTTATTTGTTCATTCGTTTGTTTGCCTGTTACTACTCTTCTTTCCGCCATTTCGTCCTTTCACTCGGTATTCGTTCATTCGTACTTTTCTTTTCTTTTCTTTTTTCCTTTTAAAATCTACATGTCAGGTTACCTTTTCTTTAGCTCCCGTTTCGGCAGCTATCATAAGGGGCGTGGTCTTTCCTTTCCCGCGTTGGTTGATGTCTGCACCTTTCTGTAGCAGGAGGTTGAGCGTAGTGACGTCACCATTTGCCGCTGCGCAGAGGAGCAGAGGTTGGTCGTTGGCGTCTTTCTGATTCACGTTGGCACCGCCCTCCAGTAATTTATGCAGGATTTTGTTGTTGGCTAGACCGCCTTGGCACGCCTCAAAGATGTCTTCATCAATCTTCATGGAATCAGATTATGACAATTCTAGAATTACAATAGCCATGTCTATGCAATATTACTTCTGCCCATGTGTGTAGGAGTCCTGAACATTACAATGCTGTAAGTTTCTGACATAACATGATGCATTGTACACACCAATATCTCAAAACGAGGTATTTTTTTATATCCCTTTTAATCGTAAAGAAATTCTATTCTGCTCCTCAGTTAAAACATTACGTGACCCAAATGGCTTCATTAAACTCCATTTATGGAAAAGAAAACCCTCTGGCACAGCCTTGTTATTCATATAGGGTGATTTTAATGTGTGTAGAGATTGCATGATCACAATGATGGACATATAGAACTGAAAGAAATGAATGTTGTTCGTGTGACACGAGACAAAAATCAAGCAATACATGTCGATCAGTTGAGTGCCAGACGGTCATCTTGGTTGGCATGCATTGGGCATCTAACACAATGAAGCATGCGTTGGTTAGAAGACTGCAGGATAGCAAGTCCAAAAATATCTAGTTACGCCGGAAATTTACTAATCACATCATATAATACATTTCATGACCTTGTAGGCATAGTTTATCATACTTCATTTCATTTCAAGACAACAAGCCAATGACAATTTAATGCTATTAAAAAGCTTTCACAAAAGAGGAAACTGTGGCACAATCTCATGTATTTCTGAAAGCTTTTCGCCACGCTATAGAGGACAATGCTCATCAGAAAGATCTGTATCAGTCGATGGCGGCTATTTTTTTTTTTTCGTTTCATGATTGCGTTTGCGACTTTATTTTAGACGAAATATTCGGGATGTATTACAGAGGTAAATCGTGAAGTCTTCGTGCACTGTTCTTTGGGTTGTTTGCGATTGAATATTTCAGTTTTTCCTGTAACCATTAATCATAAATCAATGAACGATCATCGGCGCCCAACAAGTAACTTTTAGCAACTTTTCGAAATCCAGAAATGTTGTTTGCTCATGGAAGAACCACTACCCTTAACCAATACATGCTTCCTTTACCATTCTGAGTGCGTCCCAAAATCATACCTCAAACAGTCCTGCAGTAAGTGGGAAATTATATAATACTCTCAAATGCATTCTATGAGAGATGATAAACTAGCCGTAGAATTCTTACCTCCTCTTCGACCACTTCGCTGCTGTGCTGGCCCGACTTCTCCCCATCCTCCCCCTTGCCGTCCTCGTTGTCATCAAGCTGAACGAGCATCAGGTTTGGAGTTGTCTCCTGCGAAGGCGTAGAAAACAAGATATTGTGGTGGATGCTGTAATAACTACTTCAGTGAATATATCGACGATCGAATAACATCGGCAAATTATGGAGTGTTGACAAGAATAATGGTTGATTGAATATTATGAATAATATCGATAAAGCATGCCAAATAATATTACGATCATGACGATGTGTTTGCGCTGTGGTTTCTTGCGAGAGTTAGTACGGGATACTGAGAAACTCGCGTTTTATGCGCACATAATATCCGCATGTCACTAGATAAATGTTCAACAATATTGCAGCTGATTTCACGCATATTGAGCAGCGAGCTCGCTGTCTCTGTGACGACATAATGTGAACATATCAATCTGTCGATCTTGAATATTCTAGAATCTTTCATGATTGATGAGGCACTTAGGTTAACGATATTCCTCTCATTATACAGTGTAATATGCCGGTAGTTAGTTTCATTCATAAATAATTACGCTTGAAGGTCAATGAGCACAAAATATACAATGAAAGGCTTCTACGTTGATATTTCGGCGCTCATCGACAATACAATCATTGGCTATTCATAATCAATTTCCAACCATAGCTGCGTGTGGTATAGTTAGTCCCAACTACGACGCTCATGGATCATTGATCTTCACAGCTCAGTTACTGAGTGATTGGATATTTCTAGTACACTTTGAATTCTGTGCGAGCAATGCCGTCATTTGCGTTACTGTTGATTGTAATCCCGATAAGTGAATTGCTGAAACATTTATAGCAAGTATGTTCTGACGTTAACTCTGATATTTGCATGGTCGTGAGTCTGTGAGTAGGATGGTGTATGGGTCAAATGCAATAATGAACAAGTCAGTTCACAGTTATAGCAATGGTCTGCCATGGCATCTTAACCAGACTTTTCAAAACATGGATTGATGTTTTAATTTAGAAGAGAAGATGAAAAGAAGTATAAATCTGCATGTAATTGCTACATGAATACGCTAAATCATATTCGCATTTCCCTATGTACATTCCGTGTACCTAGTGGGCACGTTTATGTTGTACAAAATAACAGTTTTCATGAAGACCTCATATCCGTTCATAATACCTCTGTTACATTAAGTCAATTTTGAAAGAAGCTCTGCAATGACCTTTATCTGCACATGCTCAGATTGCAACTGTTAACGCGTTTGTAGTCTTGACATACTTGTTCCATGTTGTCAATTAAAGGGAACCGCTGCATTATTTTCAGACTTTCACATTTGAACAACTATAAATCAGTTAAACTAAGTTAGAGTTTCAGAATTTATAGTGATTGGGATGAGGAATGAGAATGTCTTCAAAATTTATGACAAATTGCAATGACAAGGATGATGACATGGCGGAGTCACCATGAGAATGCATGAGTTGGGGCTCAAGGAAGCAGAACAAAAGAAGAAGGCATGCATAGATTCTTCACAGGTGAACGTGTCGAGCAAGCGGTATTGTAATGAAATTACTCTGCTACATTTCTGAAATATGTGAGGCTCTGATGTCATCAACATTGTTCAGTGTGATTTGCTTTAAGATTTTCAGTTTATTGGTTTCTCTACTCAAGGACCACAATAAATTCCACGAATCTATACATGGAGCTGTCCATTTATGTACAATATGATGTGAAATTATGAAAATCGTCTTTACTCTCTAAAAAAAAAAATCGAGTGAAAATATTCACTCTTGAAGGAGTGAATAAAAAAAAGAGTGAATTTAGAGTGAAATTGGAGTGAATTTTGAGTGAAACTGTTCATTTTCACTCATTTTGGAGTTACCTCAGGGATCACGCGAAGATATTGGAGTGATCCCTGAGGTCACTCTAAAACTAGTGAAAATGAACATTTTCACTCAAAATTCACTCCAATTTCACTCTAAATTCACTCTTTTTTGTATTCACTCCTTCAAGAGTGAATATTTTCCCTCGATTTTTTTTTTTTAGAGAGTAGTGCCCCTTTAACTCACCCTTCCGTTTCTTTTGGCATGACACTCGGAGGAACAGAAAACAGTTCTTTCCTTTTGGTAGATGCTGTAGAATTTAGCTGGCTTGCCGCATTCGCTGCACTCGTTGCCTGACTTCGTATTTTCGGCTGCTTTCGATCCATCATCGTCCCCTGTCGGCTGCCCATCGCCCGCCTTCGGAGATGATTCGGGCGTCACTCCCTCTTTCTCGTTTTCTGGCTCCGCAGCTGGGGAGGAAATTACAGGTGACAATTAAACAGATAGTCCCTTATAGGAGCCATTCAAAGCTGCCTAGGCTTCCTCAGGATGGCTTTTAGCATTGCAATAACGACTGCATACTTTTAATCCAACGAGTAAGAGAAATGGATATATTGTGACAATAATTATATGAATGACTGTAAATAGCAGTATCTGTCTCCTCTTTAATCCGCGTATGCGTATTCACTGTGAACATTATACTAAGTGTATGGATCGAGGCTATTGCATAATTATTATCTATAGAATGGAAATTCAACGGTCGGATGCATACTTTAATGGAATAACTGCATTTTTTTCAATCCAAAAGAGTTAGATAAGCGAGTATTTCGGAACACGGTGGATGTTTAAATCGTAATAGTAGGCCCCTACATGTATTTGTCACCTCTTGAAATGCGTATGCGTCTTCACGGCGTACTAAGTCTATGGAGGTGGAATGGATGGGAAGGGGGGGGGGGGGGGCTCTGAGGGTGTCCCACACGAGGGAGTTTTAACTGAAATTCAGCGACCTGGTGCACACTTTTGGTGCAATATCTGAAAAGTCTTCTATCTAAAAAATGCTATCATTTGAACAGGTTTGCAGGCACAAAGTCTATTAAAAATGCTAACAAAAAAGAGGAAAAATTAGATAATTGAGCTTCAAATATCGAGGATTGATGATTCCCCCCCCCCAAAAAAAAAAAAAAAAAAATATATATATATATATATATATATATATATATATCCAGGGGAAGGGGGACAATAACCGTTCTACCCTCTCTATGACTTTATCCCTGCTGGAAAGAGCGCAGTGTCTCACAGTGTGTTCACAATGTGTTCACATAGTCGACTGTGTGAAAAAGCTCGAATTTCACAGTGTAAACAAGATTTCACACTGTGGTGTGGTTTTTCACAGAGAGTTCGCACAGTAATGTTCTGTTTCACACTTTAAATTGGTGATCGCAATGTGTTCACTTCATTGTTAAAACGCTCGAATTTTGTGAAGTGTAAAGATATGATTTTACACTGTGTTCACAATGTGTTCACAGTGTGGGACAATGTGTTCTTTCCAGCATGAATGGTCTTGATTAAAGCAAAAATGACTTCACTGTCAATGATAATTAATGGTATCGTGCATGGCAAAAAATACATTGTTATATACTTTGCTGAATCTACGGAGAAACAAGTAATAATGTGGTCACTCTAAATTAAAAAAAAACACCAAAAACTCATGAGGAGCTGTTTTTGTAAAGGGACTCCCCCAAATCAACCACAGCTAATTAGCTCTTCAGTTAGTATACTTAATCTATTTCTATCCCTGTTTGTAACATCTGATTTAGTCCATTAACGGAAGCCTTTATATATTTACTTGATGAAATCAGAGGGACCAGTATTCAGGTATTTATACCATCATTGTTTGACATCATAAAATGAAACATGAGAAGGAAAATTTCTTTCAAAAAGACTCAGTTTCTTCTCTTTTTAGACGGCCAACATCTACCGGTTCTGTCTTAGGTGTTTTTATTGTTTTCACCATTTTATCTGCCTGCAATCGAAAAGTTGTTTCAAAAAAGCAATCATAGCAAGCTGAAATCCAGTCTCGCTTGTGACCTCACAGCGAGGACTCATAATCAGCTCTGCGATTACGTAATGCTGTCTGCTTGGGACTGCGTGCAGAAACCATGGCAACGGATAGACCGGCATGAGTTCACAACACCAGAGATGTTTCTGCCCCATAGATACGTTATAAACTGTATGAAATCATGTATTGGGGCGAACTAACACTTTCCTCCTACCAACCACCATTGTTAGACTTTTTTTCACGCAGCCCCCACCCCCCCCCCCCTGCAGAAAAAAAGTTCAAGTCTTTCTTTTTGGATTCATATCCAAAATGAGGGAATATGGTGAAGATGCTATATAACGTCATCACCTACCGTTGTATTTTAATCTGTGACTTGCACGTATACAGTTGCGACTAACACGGCTGTTTGGCGTAGGCACCTAAGCATGACTTTTGAAACATTCAAGAACTACCTTCTTTTAGATCCGAGTCTAACGAAATAAAGCGCTTCCAATCATATTATGATTATATGCATTTTTGTCATATTCAGGAAAAGCAACTTGAGTGAGGGGTAGATTTGTACTTTGAAGTCCTTCAGATTGCTAACATAAAGACCTCTCCATCGTCTAATTTAGAATGCAGCTGTCACTGTCGTTGAAAAAAAAATGATGCAGTATACAGTTCTGGAATTAATCCAATGTCTGCCCCAGGGCGAAATGCAGGGACGAACTAACATCCAATCTTGTAGCTGCATGATACATGCGGTGCAAATTGCGTACAATATCTTTTTCTTTTCTTTTTTTAACTTAGAGGTGAGCTTACATTACAAATCCGGCATACAATTATTTCTGCATGTACGAATGCGAAAACCTGTCCCCTTTTCTGCGGCAAACGACAGCAGTGACGTAACAAGATTCCTTTCAGATGAATGGTTTAATAGCGTCCCTTCGTAATATTCGGTTGTTGTTTCCTGTATAACGTGAGTGGTCGGTTCCGCTCGAGTGCGACTATGCGCCAGTTTATAGGCTATGGTCCGTTGCTATAGAAACACGGTGAGACGCGTGTTCATGCAGTGAGGCATGAAGAGCAGAGTTATTCGATTATCGTTTATTGGTGTTTGTCTTTTCCGTCCTTCAAGCTAAACATTATCTTTACATGGTCACAGCAATTGGACAAAAAGCAGTTACATTCGTTGTATGGTCGATATGTTAACAATACGTTTTCTACTTGCATCTCTAATGTATTCATAAGCAGATGTGACAGCTATTCTTTTTCCCCTGTTTGGTATCACTGCAGGGTGTAATTGGATTTTGTTTGTTTGTTTGTTTGTTTGTTTGTTTGTTTGTTTGTTTGTTTGTTTGTTTGTTTGTTTGTTTTGTTTTGTTTTGTTAGGGAGGTAAAGGGGTCTACGTTCCACGACAGGGAAATTTCAAGGTTTCCAACAGAGAGTCATCACTTTTTTTTTTATTGTTGAAAATGCACATACACTGTACATGTATATTGTATCTTTGCATTTGTTTTCAGAATTAAATCATCATAACTTTGTCTGGCTTATATGGTCTACTCATTTTCTTCCCCTGTAACTGAAGACTTGGTTTGTAAGGTCTCCATTACAATATCAAGCAAGTGTCAAATTCATGTGCACTCAATGGATTTCATGGTAAAACCTATGCCATATCAAAATAATCAAAAACTAGATACAGCTCTCATCCCACATAAAAATCAATAAACACTAAGAGAAACAAAGGAAGAATACAGTACACCCCAAATTCAATTATCTATTTATCTATCCATCTATCTATCTAACTATCTATCCATCTATCTATCTATCTATATATCTATCTATCTATCTATCTATCTATCAATCTATCTATCTATCTATCTATCTATCAATCTATCTATCTATCTATCTATCTATCTATCTATCTATCTATCAATCTATCTATCTATCAATCTATCTATCTATCAATCTATCTATCTATCTATCAATCTATCTATCTATCTATCTATCTATCTATCAATCTATACCTGTCTATGTATCTATGCATCCACCCATAATGAGCAATAGCAATCTAAATCTATCTATTTATCAATATATTGATATTAATATTATATATCTTCTATCTGTCTGTCCACCTGATTATCTTTAGAGTACTATCTGTCTATCATTCACCTTTTTTTCATACTAATTCCTTAAATGGCGTTGTAGATAGATTCAACCACCATCCTTCTTTTGAATTGAGACTGACGAAAATCCTGAAGAGAATAGATTGTCTAGAAATGGGTCATTAATCGGTCATCCTATACATTTTAAAAAAGAGGGTCAGTCTTTCCGGGCAGACCTCTTCTCTGAGCTCCCAAACAAAACAAAAATCTAGTTAGATGCCCCAGATATAATAATGGGGCAAACTATTTTCGACAGTGCTCTGTCCACAATTATCCGAGTTATTTTTTCTGGGCTGCACTATGCTACAGTAACAGGCAATAACACCATTCAGAGAGGGAGTGAATTCCCCCCCCCCTATGTTTAATTGATTTGTGAACAAATAAAATGCAAAGAAAAATTGAACGGATGTGAAATATCTTCAAATTCAGACACGCTTCATTCATATCAATCCATCCATGTACACATAAACTTTTGCCGTCTTGGAATTAAAAGAAAAAAAAAAGGATTGGATCACCGCGATCAACATGAGAGAGAAAAAAACGAAAGTGCGGCAAGAGGTCTACTTTGTGATTGAAACACAATTCTGAATAGTATAGTGGTGTTTATTATTTCTTCCCAATTAGATCACGCGCTACCTTAATGAAAAGCCAAACAGGATTTAATATAATGTAATGCCGATGCATGTCATCTGTATTGGACGGCGAAAAACTTGCGAAGCGATAACATCATTATATACTTCATCTATTTAAGATATCAGCGTAATGATTAGTGATGTACGATTGTGACCAATTTTTATTTTTTTCGTGAAAACATGGCATTCCTTAAGATCCATGGGCGTCACCAGGGGGGGTGCGTTGGGTGCGAACGCACCCCCCTTCAGATCCTTAAAAAAAAAAAAAAAAAAAAAGCAGTCTGCGAGCGATCTCAACGCCGGACGCTAAATAATTACTCTTTTCTATTTTTTTTTTTTTAATATTCTGCACCAGGGACACACACACACACACACACACAAATTTATTCGCACCCCTGGTTCTGGCAGCACTGATTTTGTACATATCTATTAGTATTCTACAGTGTTTACTATTTATCGACAGTACTGTACATCCGTACGAAACGGAGCACTTATACACGTTTGCCCCATCCTACATAATCATAATTCCCGCGATGAAAAGATTTTCTTGCTTTTTTGTTAGAATTCAAGAAATCTGTCCAATTATTTCACCCAAAAGCAGTAATTCAAGTGTTAGTAAACTGCTTTTGAATGAAAGGGTGATCAAGAAATAAGATATTTTTCTATGATTTCTTTTAACCATAATTAGATAGGTATATAGTGTGAAACATTGTTCAAAAAGACCGGACCCGACAAAAGATTGTGATTCAGCGTGATTCCTGGTTGGCATTCTGCATATAAGCAGGATGTGCGCAGTGTACTCAGTACATCCGAACGAAGAGTCGCTACAATGTTGCGCAATGTGATGTAGAATGTACACCTTTGTACCTTATACGCTTCGTTATATCAAAGCTAGATCATTGATTTTGCAGTGTTGCTTTACATACTAGTCTATGTAAAAATGTCTTGCATTGCCAATAAAAAGACTTGACCTGGGCTAATTCCTAACTTTTCCATGTACATAAGACACACACAAAAACAAACACGCACAATTAGTTTAGGGGATGCTCTAAAGTGCAGATTTTGGACATCCTTTCCCTGCTTGGTCACTTCGACGCCACCTCGCTGGTCATACCTCCCCCAGTCATGAACATAAACCCACACCCTTGACTACCAGTGGCGGATCCAGGGAGAGGGGCGCACCGGGCGCACCGGGCGCACCGTGCGTCCCCCCCCCCCTCCCTCGCTCGCATTTAATCGTTACGCAATTCACCTGATGTTGCTGCCAGTAATTGCCAGCAGTTCCGCCCGGTGCCCCTCTTCCCTTAATTTCCAAAGCGAAAAAATATGGCTAAGAAAAGAACGGCAGTTTTTGGACTGTAAAATGTAATATTTTCAAGCTCGCTCGTTCCGCTCGCTCGAATGTAATCATTATGCTCTCCTGATATTGCTGCCAGTATTTGCCAGCAGTTGCGCCCGATGCGCCCCCTTAAATTCTAAAGCGAAGAAATATAGCTACAAACGGCAGTTTGTTTGTTTTTTACTGTAAAATGTCAAAATTTTCAAGCTCGCTCGCATTTAATTGTTATACGCAATTCTCCTGATGTTGCTACCAGTAATTGCCGGCAGTTGCGCCCGGTGCGCCCCCCCCCCCACCTCCTTTATTTCCAAAGCGAAAAAATATGGCTCCAAATGGCAGTTTTGGGACTGTAAAATGTCAAATTTTCAAGCTCACTCTCTTCGCTCGCTCGCATTTAATTGTTATGCCATTCACCTGATGTTGCTGCCAGTAATTGCCAGCAGTAAGATGCGCCCGGTGCGCCCCCCTTAATTTCCAAAGCAAAAAAATACGGCTACAAAAGGCAGTTTTTGGACTGTAAAATGTCAAAGTTTTCAAGCTCGCTCTCTTCGCTCGCTCGCATTTAATTGTTATGCCATTCACCTGATGTTGCTGCCAGTAATTGCCAGCAGTTGCGCCCGGTGCGCCCCCTCCCCCTAATTTCCAAAGCAAAAAAATATGGCTACAAACGGCAGTTTTTGGACTGTAAAATGTCAAAATTTTCAAGTTCGCTCGCTCGCTCGCTCGCATTTAATTGTTATGCAATTCTTCTGATGTTGCTGCCAGTAATTACCGGCAGTTCTGGCCGTTGCGCCCCCACCCCTCCTTTATCTCCAAAGCGAAAAATTATGGCTCCAAATGGCAGTTTTTGGACTGTGAAATGTCAAAATTTCCAAGCTCGCTCTCTTTGCTCGCTCGCATTTAATTATTATGCCATTCACCCGATGTTGCTGCCAGTAATTGCCAGTAGTTGCCCCCGGTGCGCCCCCTTAATTTACAAAGCAATAAAATATGGCTACAAACGGCAGTTTTTGGACTGTAAAATGTCAAAATTTTCAAGCTCGCTCGCTCCGCTCGCTCGCATATAGTCGTGATGCCATTCCCCTGATATCGCTGCCAGTAATTTGTCGTTTCACACCGTCATTCCATAAGCCATTTATAAGGGGTACAACCCTCTCCGGCGCTTCCACACCCTCCCCATCCCCCCCACCCTTGCTCGCTCCCTCGCATACTAACCCCCCCCCCCCCCCCCCAAAAAAAAAAAAAAAAAAAAAAAAAAAAGATGAAATCCTACCTACCGGCGCGCCGGTGCCCTTTCCCCGCTTGGTTTCCCTAAAAAAACAGTAAAAGTCTAGGAATTGAGAGCTTCCTATATTCCAAATGTCTGTCCAAAAAATCTCGTAAACATTTAGTGTCAAAACGCACCCCCCTTGAAAAAAAGCTGGTGACGCCCCTGAGATCTCTTCTCTTTCCTTGTTGATTCTGGTTGTCCTGAGACCATATATTATTCTTTTGGCTAGATTTTACTCTTCAAATGCAGTAAAAGGCAATTTGAAGGTGAAGGTGAGCGTTTCTCTTTCTACAGAGATTTAGAACTCGAGTCCCGTCCATGGTGGACATTCTTGGATAGAATGTTTAAACACGTTTAAAGAAAGTCGTGGACTGGAAATGATATGCATTTTGATTATGATATGTCAAGACAAAATTAAAAATCTTGCTCTCTCTTTCTCTAGCTATGCGATAGCTCATTCACGTGTTGCCAAACACTGAGATTAGTTAATAAAAGTGGGTGATTGTCAATATGAAATCACTTGCATAGATTCCATCTTGGCACTTCGCAATTGAAGGAGCAGTTACGTAATCTCCTTTGCTATCGGGATGTGACGACGTAGCAGAGGATCAATACATTTGTTCTTTTTTATATAGCGGACCGTAATCATAATGGCTTACTCAATACATGAACTATTTGCGGTTCTGAAGGCGTTTCGGTCGCAATCGATAACTCCGTTTCATTACTTCTGCCGATATCAAACGTACACGAACTGTATACCAGAGTAATTTGTAAGCATACTGTCTATAGCGTATGTTATGTGCACAGTCTATATAGGTCACACGAGCTGCACTCACATTCATCATTGATATTACAGCATGTTCGTGACGTGGTGGATTGCAACCGAACAATTAAAGAGAAAATATGACTAGTGTATCATCCTATACACACCAAGGAATTGGCAAGTCTCGACGATTTAAAAATAACTAATCATATCATAGCTAAAGTGATAGTACCAGCAGTCGCATTGGACTTATGATGGTGGTAATAGCAACAAAAATGATGATTATGATGATTAAAAATATAATTATAACAACTATTACTTTAACCAATCTATTGTGTTCTTTTAGCACTTTTCCCCCTATCTTTGCTAACTTGTCCAGGTTTATTGTTGAATTTCCCTGTCATTTCCTGGACGAAACTATTTTGATAGTAGCAATTACACGTGTAAGAGTTTAGAATAATGCACTGACTTCTTGACAGAATTCATTGCATTTCAAATTGACACGGAAGTTCATAAACAAGAGACTATTGGCAAGGAGGCTATCCACTATACTTGTTAATTTGATTCAAATATTGTGCATACATGTATATGAATTCACCACAACTGTATTGACTATTATACTATGATCGTCTGAGACGTGGCCAACAAAAAATGTTAAACCAAAAACTTCATGAAAAGAAGAATAAACAAAATAAAATAAAAGATCGGTATTACAAAATGGTTTGTCCTCGATGTAGCAACTCCATGACTACAAGCATCCACACACTGAATACAATTATTACACTGGCATATAACTTGTATTCCGCATGACATGTTTTCTATAATGCAGTTTCTGGTCGGATTGTAATGTATTATGATTCGTCGCTGCTTTGGAATTTTCATCACTCCCCACAATCTTTCAAAATATTTCCGGCATGATTATTTTTTTTCCGTCTAATAGTATATGAATTAGACAGAGCGAGAGAAAAATAATAACTTGCTCTCATCCGTGCATACGAAGGTCAAAGCTACGCACTCAGTTGCGTTCTTGCATAATGAATTAAAGGTTCTGTTCGGTATACATGCTCATGCAAGCTACTGTCATAATGTCACAGCGTTTGATCGCAGATCTGTTGAAATGACCAAATCACTAATGTATTATGAAATGTCTGCCAAAAGAATCAAAACCCCCAAAACACACAAACAAAGAAAAACACGTTTTTTCGATTGTTCTGCGTTTCAGGATTACCTTGATTCACGGTAATTCTTTGTCGACATTTCTAACTCTACCAAATAAACATGAAACTACCTTGACTACCTGTTTTCTCTTTCCCGTAATATTGTCGTCCAACGTTTGGTGCTATAAATGAACATGCTATATATAGTTGAGGGTTGGGGTTGGTTGCGAGGAACAGAAATGAATGGAAGTTTAAAGTTTCTACAACACCTGTGAAAAACTTTGATTCTGACGCATCGATAACTTGACAACCTACACATTCGTTGGTGTGACCTCTCTCTGATATTGTATCAGGTGGGAATTTGGCACTTTGGTGACATATCGACAACGTGTGAGAGAATGTTTAATATACTCCTGCATGCATATGTTCATATTTTTCTAAAAACGTCAACATTATCACTTACCGTTCCTTTTACCATCAAAATGTATAATTCGTCCTTTCTCTTCGATGCAGTTTACTACAC
The DNA here is from genome assembly GCF_040938485.1 of Diadema antillarum. Taxonomy (NCBI): domain Eukaryota; kingdom Metazoa; phylum Echinodermata; class Echinoidea; order Diadematoida; family Diadematidae; genus Diadema; species Diadema antillarum. Next base: position 1,474,324 of record NW_027270959.1, read on the forward strand.
TGTATACATCAGCATTTCCAATGATCACTTTAGTGAGAAAAAGATGAGAATACCTTTATACTGTATAACTTAAATAGGAGGAAGAAAGTTCGATATACGCATCAAAAAATATATATTTGTGTAAAGTTCATGATGGCTTTCGTCATATGGGTGATCTGCAATAAAACTAATATAATAAAATCAAAACCAACTATTACCACCTGAAACGAATCTCCTAGAAATAGTGTTTATAATTATACTAAGCATGTGCCGAGTGTTTAACAACACGTTGTGCTAGTTTCCTGTCCCAGCCACCTGCGGGAAGCTCTCAGCACAGCGGAACAATACTCCATGAACTTTAAATTTTGATCCAGACTCATTTCTTCCCTATCATTATTTAGATACATACAAAGCAACTCACCCATTTCATCTCCCACCTTGCCCCTATTTCAGAGGCAGGTGTTCCAGCGATTTCCTGCCGCCACGAGTATACAACGCGTTGGGATAATCCGTGTTGTAGAGTCAGTTACTATGCGAACGAGACGCCATGTACACCCGCCTAGGGGCAATACGCGGTGTCCCGCATGCAGACGACACACCCCAAGGCAAACGATCTCTCAGCGATACACCGTCGTATTTGTCGTATGGACGTCGAGGTGTCGTACCCTGATTACATCTTGCGTGTGATCAACTAATTAGCGAGATATCCACAGCGATATAAAACAAAGAAACACGATAAAGGGTCCGTCACGATCATGACGTAGGCAAGAGACAGCCCAAAGTTACGGACTGGTACGTGGTCTCCTCTCTCTGTTTATTCATCTCACAGCTCATTGCGTGCATTTCGCACACTGTGGCGATAAATCCTGTTTCCACGCTATTCCTATTTTTTGTGTTACGTAAACCACAGCGCCAATAAAAGGTGTTCTAACCCAAAAAGAAAAGATGGATAGAGAAAACGTAGGATAGGATCCAATACTGTGCGCTGTCAAGCGTAGTTAATCCCCTTTTGAGAACTCCGTAAGGACACCCTTAACCACGTCGTAAGAGGCATGCTATCATATCTGCTCTTTCTATGGCTTGTCGACTCCTCCGCCTCAATGTTTGCGTTGGCTACTCCAAATCCAATTTGGAATTCATGAATCAAGTTGATGATTTGCAACGGTTTCAGAGTTACTACCGTTTTAACGCTGACCTTGCGGACTCTGATCCGACAACGGACAGATCCTAGCGGACAGACCGTAGTTGTTTTAGTCATGGTTATTATTTTGAGGGATATGACATTAGCAGTTGCCATGACGGCAATTGTGGCTGCCCGAGGCATATCGCCACACGCGCGCCATTATAATATATAATCTTCTTCTTTTTTTTGTGTGTGTCTTTGACACCGCAGAAATTGAGCGATGGTTACACATGAGTGATTGATATGTTTTCATACTGATTTACATGACAAAGATTATAATATAACTGCCATTTCAAACACCAGTCGTTTGAAGACATACAATAGGTAAGCTAATACAATGTAACATTATACGTATATACACACACACACAAATATAGAATGCATACATACATATAATCACATTATATATATATATATATATATATATATATATATATATATATATATATATATATATGAGAAAGAGGGAGGGAGAGAGAGAATGAGGAGAGATAGAATCGTCATGGTTTGATCAGGAATCGGATGGGAGCAGGATATTTTGAGATGAGAGATTTTCAACGGAACATGTGTTCATCAGATTGTCGTACAACCATTATCTACAAAGTCTACAAACCTTGTATGAAATCATTCCATTCTCACTGAAGGAGGTAGCTTTGATGGACTTACGAGTTTACTGGCAAGGAGGGAGTATTCAACCGTAGCTTGCAATTCAATGCTTTGACAATTTATCACGTAGTCCACCCGACACCCTTAGGCAGACTTTGCCTTCACATGGAATGATGTCACTATTCACATATTTTGAGCACATTAGTATCTCTTACAAGTTTTAGTGAAATAAAACGTGCTGTCAAAGGTGATGCCAACGTGTGTCTTCGATTGAATATTTCTCTCCCCCCCCCCCCCCTGCCTCCCCCTCTCTCTGTATACACGCACACACATATATTACACATACAAAATTATACTGTGTGTTATTTGATCACCAAAAAGATGCAAAAGTGAACTTTACTGTGACCGGGAGGAAGCAGTTTCAGATACACACGTGCACATGCAGACCATTAATGTAACAAAACAGACTCATGTTCTTATACCCAAAAAGATTAGAGCGTGGTGAGATTTTACAAGTTAATATCTTTTAAAGGGGAAATCCAGTCCAAATGTAAGTTAGTATTGTAAAAAAGAGTAAAATCTTATGAGTTAAACGGTAAAAGATGTGACTGAAATCGGTTGAAAAATAAGGAAGTTATGACATTTTGAAGTTTTGCTAATTTTTGCAAAACAGTTCTTGTACCGTGGATATGAATATGAGTGAGCTAACCATGTCATAACCTCACAGTTTTTATTGATCGTGTAAAAAAAAAATGACGAATATTCAATGTTTCTGTCATTGAAGTCTGAAACATGATGATGTAATTCCTGGCTGAATAACTGCAGAAGAGTGATCAGTTAGATCAGTTAGAGGATTTGAGCCTCGGGCATAATAGCGTTTGAATGAAAAACTGGAAATTTCGAAATTTTATGTACAGACTGTATGGCAAGTTGTGAGGGAATGACATGTTCACTTTGACATTTTGCATATTCATATTGACCCTTCAAGAACTGTTTCCTGAAAAATTAGCGAAACTTCAAAATGTCATAACTTCCTTATTTTTCATCCGATTTCTATCAAAATTATACAGTTGTACTTGTAATATTTACTCTTTCTTATCAGATTAACTTATATTTGAACTGGATTTCCCCTTTAATGCTCACTTACAATGCGGTTATAGAGAAGAGGGTAGACATTTAATGTCAAAGGTTTAAATTCTTTATGGGGTACTTGCTAACAGGTGACTTCCATGACTTCCGGCCACTTCTGGAGGTATCATGACCTAACTCCCTTGGTATTTAGTTTTCGAATTCCATCTTACCACAGAAGTTTATTACGAACATTAGTGCATGCGCTCGAGTTTGTAAGGTTTCAACAGTCTGTCTAAAACGTTAAGCCAAAATAGTTACTCTCAGTGTAGCCATGAATCGTAAGGACTCTCTTTCACCAGAGTATGATAGGGTCTACTCGATGATCAGGAGATTCTACGTTTATCCGGATTGCAGGTAATCTTTTCAGACTCTTCAGGCTTCAGTAGCTGTAGCTGATATCTATTTCCTCCTCCTCTTCTTCCTCCTCCTTCTCTTCTTCTTCTCCTCCTCCTCCTCCTCTTCTTCTTCTCCTCCTCCTCTTCTTCCTCCTCCTCCTCCTTCTCTTCTTCTTCTCCTCCCCCCTCTTCTTCTCCTCCTCCTCTTCTTCCTCCTCCTCCTCCTTCTCTTCTTCTTCTCCTCCTCCTCCTCCTCTTCTTTTCCTCTTCCTCCTCTTCTTCCTCCTCCTCCTCCTTCTCTTCTTCTCCTCCTCCTCCTCCTTCTCTTCTTCTCCTCCTCCACCTCCACTTCCTCCTCTTATCCTCTTCCTCTGTTCCTCCTTCCCTTCTCCTCTGCACATCTTCTCCTCTACTGCCTTCTTCTTCCTCCTCCTCCTCTTCTCCTCCTCCTCCTCCTCCTCTTCTTCTTCCTCCTCCTCCTCTTCTTCCTCCTCCTCCTCTTCTTCTTCCTCCTCCTCCTCCTTCTCCTCCTCCTCCTTCTCCTCCTCCTCCTCCTCCTCCTTCTTCCTCCTCTTCTTCCTCCTCCTCCTCTTCTTCCTCCTCCTCTCCTTCTCCTCCTCCTCCTTCTCTTCTTCTTCCTCCTCCTCCTCTTCTTCCTCCTCCTCTTCTTCCTCCTCTTCTTCCTCCTCCTCCTCCTCTTCTTCCTCCTCCTTCTCCTTCTCCTCCTCCTCCTTCTCTTCTTCTTCTTCCTCCTCCTCCTCTTCCTCCTCCTTCTCTTCTTCTTCCTCCTCCTCCTCTTCTTCTTCCTCTTCCTCCACCTCCTTCTCTTCTTCTTCCTCCTCCTCCTCCTCTTCTTCCTCCTCCTCCTTCTTCTCCTCCTCCTCCTTCATCTTCTTGTTTTCTTCTCTCGTTGTTTTATTCCAGAGTATCTTTTAAAGATTGCACCGGTGATCCAGCTAGAACGCATGTCATGTTTCAGTATAGTATACAATGCTTGTGCATTTAACCAGGGAGGTTAGTTTAACCTCCCTGATTTAACAGACTGCGCGGTAAAAATGCAAGGGGCTGCTAAAATATCCAATGTTGATAAGACGTTTCTTTCTGGTTTCATTGTAATACTCTCATATTCTTTGATTGAAAGTATGAATTGATAAAAAGTATGACGCATTTCAAATTTCTCAAAATATCAATTCCGACCACTGAATTATGAAATGGTTATATGTATATATCACATACTATGAGTGCAAGAAATATGCAGATGTTGATAAGAAAATGGGATAAAGAGGGAGAGAGAGAGAAAGGGAGAGAAAAACAGCGAGTGCAGTGTGTTTCTTTTTATCCTTACATCTTTTAAGGCAATTTTCACATAGTTGTGTTATAGCTCAACAATTTGGTATCGTACACGAGGAGACTATAAACACTGATAAACTTAAAACCCTGTTTCCAACAGTCCCTTATTTCAGCAATTTTGATTCAGCGTTTTGTCATAAAAGTCACAACATATTGCACTTCAGCTCACAGTAATTTCCTTTATCATGCTTATTACAATGATTTCAGTGTTGTACCGTTAAATTGTGTTGTTTGTATTCAAGTGTCTTATTGTGATTGCATTTTTTGTTGGAAATGAAATAAATGAAGTGAACAGTAAACAAAAAGGCGAGGGGAGTTGTCGAAAGGGAGAAAGGTGTATTTATAGAACAGAAAAAAACACACCTTACACAAGAACAAACAAGCCATGCAGAGAGAATTGCGCGCTTTTGAAATCAAAGCACGCACTTTGCCTGTTTGCAGTCGCATGAAGTCCTCTTAATTATTGGTCATCGGCTGTTTGGCTGACGTACTACAATGTATATGCCAAATATATCATGTGCAAAAGCAATGATTATAACGAGCAATCGATTATGCTTTGCTTGTGTGTACCGACGGAAATCCTATTATGGATACACACAGACACACAGACACACACACAGACACACACACACGCACGCTCACAAAGTTGGTTATCATCAGTGCTTTCTCTGATTCTCACACGATCAATGCGGCATCGTGTTGCCAGGACAACTGCATCCGCCCCTGATGAATCGGCGGGACTGACCATGGAGATAATAAATAGGATAACCGACTAGAAATCTGTTGATTGCAGCTCTATACTAGGCGATCGCGGCAAGGACTCCTCAGTAAAAGTCACTGCAACGAATCATTTCGACTATTTGGATACCGTGGATACTGATCATTATACACAAACATTAAACAAGAGAAAGAAAACGATGATAGGACACTGTGATAGTTGTATAGTGATAGTGCGAATGTATAAATACATAACGTATCAATTTTAGCTGAAATGCTAAGAATGTACCTACAGAAGTAACAACAATAGGTTCGGTATTGAAAAAGTGCCAGAATTTCCCCCTAGTGCATAGTGATTACGATTGCATGGATGTTGTTAGGTCTCTGTGTCTTGCAAGAATTTAACTGAACAGAGGAGATAAAAAAATTCAACGCTTCTTTAGGCTTCATGTTTCTTTTTAAGCAAATCAAACCAGGCGGTCTATTCGGTAAACTATATCACAAAATGAATCTGTGAATCTGCAACTCGTGAATCTGCAACTCAGCGTCTCTAAACTTGTTTAGATTATAGTCCACATTGCTAAATTATGTTCAAGATCTATAACGACTTGACGTGTTTGACATGAAGTAAAATTTCATGTGTATATCAATTTATGGAAAAAATTTAGCTTTGTGTTTTGATTTGTGTGCGAACTCACGTGAGTCTTTGTTGATGTTTTGATGAAATTAATGCCATGAGAACCGGTTTTCATATAAAAGAATATCATCGTTCAAAAGCGCTACAAAATCAAAGTCCATGTAAGTCTGTTTGTTTGTTTGTTTTTTGTTTTTGGCCATCTTGGGTAACATTATTCGTACATCTTGGATCGAACTCTGTAATACTCCTGTACGGTATATGTACGGATGTGTTGAACGATTTTCATTTGAATATGAGATGTCAAGATGTGCAACAGAGTTTTAAGCATAATAAGAAATAGAGTTAAACATAATATGTATGAAAAGAATTGATTTACAGTAGAAAAATATTTATAGAAACAAATAATTGCACCAATCCAAGTAATAGAATCACTCTATCAATGTTGAATGTTTAGAAATTCACATGTTCATATGAGACAACTTAGTGCCGTCTTTAAACATTTCACAGTACATGTATAACTTCATCATCATAAAGCAAAATTAAACCTTTCCAGTCATTAAACCTCACTTGTAACAAAACGAGGAATATTCTAAAAGATATGTTTAAGAATATTTTGTATTTTCCCATGATTTTCTTTGTTTTTATCAGGTTTAATCGCAGATATCTCAACTTAACAAGAGTTAGCTCGTTTTTGCGATAAAACTCTTCATAAATATTCATTCATTTCTTTCTTTCTCTGAATCTATCTATTCATCTATCTTTAGTAATTTCCATCTCTCTATCCATCTATCTATCTATCTATCTATCTATCTATCTATCTATCTATCTATCTTTTATCAATACATCCACCTATCCATATTTCTATTACTTATTAATTTACTCACTTTCCATCGGTGGCGAAATGAACACCAACAGGGTCAAGTCCCAAAGCAATACATTTAATTGTACCGCCTAACATAATTGTTTTTTTTTCTTCGAAAGAGGGCGGTCTTTGACATCTGTCGTGTGCGATGATGCTGTGTACCAGGGAGGCTCCTTGGTTGTAACTATTGACTGACTACAGTGATGTTCCAAACAGTGTGGTCAACTCATGGAGCTGTGCTCCATCGTGTGGTCGATGTTGATAATGTACTGTGTTGCAAAAAACATTTCCCACTTTTGATCCTTAAAGGACAAGTCCACCTTTATTTACATGTGGATTGAGTGAATGCAGCAATATCAGAAGAACACATCAGTGAAAGTTTGGGGAAAATCGGACAATCCGTTCAAAAGTTATGAATTTTTAAAGTATCTGCGTAGTCACTGCTGGATGAGAAGACTACTACAGTGTATGATGTCATATGCGTACAACCATATAAAGAAAGTAAAAAGAGAACTTCACAAAACTTTACTTTTTGAATAAAGTGCACATTTCTTCGACTTGTTACTGACATAATTATGTTATGGGTAATATTATTCTCCCTGCCTTATAAAAGAGGGAAGTCAAGTGTTCTTTTGTTATGCGAGAAAAGTGAAAATATGTTGAATTTTCTTTATTCTTTCTTTATATCGTTATACTCATGTGACATCACAAGCTATAGCCTAGTAGCCTTCTCATCTAGCCTTGAGTGAGCAGAAACTTCAAATATTCAGAACTTTTGAACGGATTGTCCGATTTTCCTCAAACTCTCAATGATGTGCGCTACTAATATTGCTGCATTCACTCAACCCACATGTCTATGAAGGTGAACCTGTCCTTTAATAGTTCAAAAACTACATATCAAAAACACTGACGATGATATGAGCACAATTTTGTTAGAGGTAATTTAAAAATGAAAGCATTGTTCACTTTTCATTAAATTCATGATTTCTTTTTTAAGTTTGGGTTAAGACTTTGCTCTATTTTCAACGCTCTGTACAAAACTTTGACTTTGCACAGGGGTCAATTGGTGTGTATGGGAATGTGTGGTTAGCAGTATACCCTGACAATTAGTAGAACACATCAGTGAAAGTTTGGGGAAAATCGGACAATCCGTTCAAAAGTTATGAATTTTTAAAGTATCTGCGTAGTCACTGCTGGATGAGAAGACTACTACAGTGTATGATGTCATGTGCGTACAACCATTATAAAGAAAATAAAAAGAGAACTTCACAAAACTTTACTTTTTGAATAAAGTGCACATTTCTTCGACTTGTTACTGACATAATTATGTTATGGGTAATATTATTCTCCCTGCCTTCTAAAAGATGGAAGTCAAGTGTTCTTTTGTTATGCGAGAAAAGTGAAAATATGTTGAATTTTCTTTATTCTTTCTTTATATCGTTGTACTCATGTGACATCACAAGCTAGTAGCCTTCTCATCTAACTAGCCTTGAGTGAGCAGAAACTTCAATTAATTCAACTTTTCAACTTTAATTTAAAAATGAAAGCATAGTTCACTTTTCATTAAATTCATGATTTCTTTTTTAAGTTTGGGTTAAGACTTTGCTCTATTTTCAACGCTCTGTACAAAACTTTGACTTTGCACAGGGGTCAATTGGTGTGTATGGGAATGTGTGGTTAGCAGTATACCCGGACAATGGTCCTGAACAATGGCCAGGGTATGAATGCTCTATCACAATACGGTAATATTCATGAGAAATTCCACTATCACAGCTAGTCTTTATTCATCCTGAAATGTAGTGTATATATGCAAGCACATGAAACATATGTTTACTTTTTTTTTCATGCGCATGCATTTTGCACTTTACCATGAATTCAGACTATAGCAGTGCCCAGGGCAGTCTATTATGAACTATTGACAAATCGTTATCACTCAGGGAGGTATGTGTTGGAGCAAGAGTCCAGACGGGGAGAAGCCTAGTCAGCAGAGTTCTGAAAAGGCAGTATTCGAGGTATTCAATCATGTTTATTGTTCAGGGTCATTGTAAGCACACACCCAAATACACATCTTTGGTTTCCGTGTAAAGTTAAATCTTTATACACTGAGGGTTCAAATTTGACCTTAGCTTTAAAACTAATCACGGATTTAATGAAACTGATTCATGCTTTCATGTTCAAAATCACCTCCAACTAAATTGTATAGACTGTTCCACTATTATCATACTCTTATCAATGACAGAGTTATCTGACATAATTTTCGAACTATAAGGAATCAAAATTGGGATTTTTTTTTTCGGTAACACCTATAGTTACTCCTGCTGGGAATTCGGAGCTGTAACATTGTGGCCATAAAATCTCCATGTTGCAGATTACACTAAAAGTAAGTATTCGTGATACGCTTTCAAATTCGTAAAACTTTAATGTCATGCATGACTGTATGAGTAGGTATACTATGGGGATAATATTGATGGCTTCCTTTCCCTTCGTCAGGATGAAGCATGCATGTCATCATTTGAACCCATCTATAGCCGCAGTATTTAAAAAAAAAAATAAACACACTTGTATTTGAAGGAATCGAAGAAATGACTTTTTTATAGATTTTGACATTTGGCTTGCCTATTACGTTGGAATTTCGCCAATAAGCAAACAAGACAATGGTATATGAATAGCTTTTGCGTCAAATAACCACTAGTGCTACCCGAGTAGCCTAAAATACATTAACATTTTGTCTAGAAAAAGTTACTCTCTAAAAAAATCGAGTGAAAATTTTCACTCTAAAAAGAGTGAATACAAAAAAGAGTGAATTTCGAGTGAAATTGGAGTGAATTTTGAGTGAAAATGCTCATTTTCACTCATTTTGGAGTGACGTCAGGGATCACTCGGAGATTTTGGAGTTATCCCTGACGTCACTCCAAAATGAGTGAAAATGAGCATTTTCACTCAAAATTCACTCCAATTTCACTCGAAATTCACTCTTTTTTGTATTCACTCTTTTTAGAGTGAAAATTTTCACTCGATTTTTTTTTTAGAGAGCACATGGCTTAATTGTTATCCCCGAAATATCAATCAAATCCCCAAGATTGAAACATTCAAAACATTTTTTTTTTTTTGATAGGACAAGTTGCAATGTTCTTCTTAGTCTATGCATAAGGTAGTTACAGATAGCAGAGACTAAATTCATCACGAAAATGTGCCGAGCCTGCACAAGTATTGTCCCCGCAAGTAGGCCTGCAATATCCATAGATACGTACAGAAACTTTCAGGATGTTTATTTTTTTAGATGTTTTTGAACGATTGCTTGGGTATTTTATGCCTGTCTATTTTCCCATACCATCACGGAAATATTTTTCCATATGAGGAAAAAAAAATCTGCCCAAGGGCAATCATAACACTGAAATGCCCAGCAGTTCAGATATCATCTACTCCGAATCCTATAACTGCGATGGTTAAACGACGAATGATAGCAGATTTGGGGTCTAAATTCTAAACTGAAGACAGAGAGGCTTGAGCGACTACAGCTGTATTATTATCCTCCTTATTATGGTGATTAAGATGGAGAAACAAATAAATTAAAAGTACTGTTTACTATTGGTAGCAGTGATTTAAAAAGTGTTCAAGATATCACATTCATTTTGATGCATAGCCCCTGTGTGGTTAATAGGTTAGTTGTAACACAAAACATCCCACCATATACAAATTTCGCCTGAAATAATTTTAAGGAGCTATCACTGTTTTTCTCATTAAACCATGACTGTTTATAGACGATTTAGTCTATAGGCACATTTTTATCATAACTATTGTTGACATTTTGTATATTTAACAATACTTATATCAGTGATTAGGTCTATTATAATACTGATTCAAATTTCTTCTTCTTCTTCTTCTTCCGATAAAGTGCTGCCCTCAAATGGTCGAGGATGAACGCACTGCGAGAACATGCGCATACGCCGCACCGGGGCAACAGAAATTTGAAATCAGGTGAAAAATATTTACAGGTGCGAGTAAAAATCACTGGATGAAGAGTTACATCCTACAGAGTTCCCTCAGCGCAGTTTTGAAGGCGATGAGGGATGGGTATGTGGCAGGATCAACAGGCAGGCTGTTCCAGTCCCGGATGGTGCGTGGGAAGAATGAGTTGGCATACGCTGTAGTATTGGTGTGGGGGATAGTGAATCGGGAACAGTGTCCTCTGGTAGATGTTGAATTGGTTGAATTGTTTTTTATCCCTTTCTATCTCACTCACCTTTAAGAACTATTTTGATGCAATAATAATTAATAATTATAATAATTGGTGTGATTTATATTATGGCGCCAAATTCACTCTGTAGAGTGCTCTAGGCGGGGAAAAAATAAATATAAATAATAAATAAAATAAACAACAAAGTTGGGTTCTTGTTTCATCTGCAAATGGTAAATAATGCCTTTAAATGTAATTCATTCATGATTTTGAAATACACAGCTTTATTGAAAAAACAAACAAACAGACAAACGCAGAAACAAAAACGATCTTCGTTCGCACATCCATGAGACATTCAAGGCCAGCAGTATGAGCAGAAGACTGGAGTAAGGGACTCGACTGCGCAAGCAAGGGACCGCGCTACTGATCGGTTTTGCACCATCATAGGACCTTGAGACTGAGCGAGCGGCCGCGAGACTTCTTGTGTGCTATACAATCTTTGACCATATGGTACATACACATCACACCCGTAACGGCGCGTGCTCGCACCACACATTTGCTGCATGCATGCCGATCAATCAGCTAGCTCACCGGCACTTAGGCACGGCAGAGATTGTACACGTGAATATCTCCACCACACTAGCCTCAGATCTCAACAAAATACTGCAACTAACCGGGTTTTAATTTCTTCCTGGTGTGGACTAACGCAGAGCTACAAGTCGGGACTAACATAACTGAATTTATCACATCCTTTGTCACATTCCTGAAAAGTGAGAAACCATGGCATCAAAGCGACAAAGAACCTCCGAGGAAAATGGATCAAACGACGTGGATAACTTCGTGCCGTTTCCTGGCTTCGGCACTGCCGCTATCCACGCCGGACAGGAGCCCGAGCAGTGGAACTCTCGAGCCGTCGTCCCGCCGATATCCCTCTCGACCACGTTCAAGCAGGATTCGCCAGGAGTTATGCCGGGGGTAAGTTATCCAGTTAAAAGTCTGAACTTCTCATTAGCATAGATGTAGACTGTTAAACGATATCCAGCCCAACCCTCTCAGCGCATAAAACATATAAGTTTGTTAGTCACCGCTTCCAGATGGAGTGGGAACTGGGTACCGTACCGGTACTGCATGCTAAGCTCAGACGAGGTCGAGAGAAACCACGTAGACGTAGAGCTCCTAGAGTACTACTGTCACGTACTGTTGTTGTTGTTTTAGATTGTGGAGCTCTCTGCCGGGTGGGCAATTTGCTCCAAAAAAAATAATTACGTCACGTACTGTAACGTTTTAGACTAATTAAATACTCGTTTGAGTCGTAATGCATAATGAATACTGAGTAGTGCCAAGTACATAAGCTCGCACAGCATCATGATCTGGTCGGGGTAATTGTAATTTTGTAGACATATACCTGTTACTCAGTGTTAGGTCTACGTACATTTTAATGTACATTATTAAAGAAAATTTAAGCCAGGATCAGGAAGTCCCTGCCTTTGATACTTGTATGGTACATTAAAAAAAGAAGAGGAGATGTTGAAACATTAGGAACTTGTAATTTCACTTTCAGTGCACTTTCAGTGGAGGTTTATTTTTTGGTCCTTTTTAAAAAAAATCACAAATCACAATCACTGTGAGTGTGACACATGTCACAGTGAAAGGTGAAACCTCAGAATACATTACACTTCATCCCTTGGCAATGTACAATTCAAAGTCCAAGACCAAGTAACTTGATATCATACAATGTAAAATTATATAGACCTAGGTCTGTTTAGACATAAACGTTGAAGTATTCATGAAACTAGGCTATATACATGTATATAACCATGAAACTTTTCAAAGTTAATTTGACGTTTGTTTTTGCTGTGATTTCCCTGCTCCTTTCAGGTAATATCAAGGAGCTTCTTGTGTTGAAACTTCTTGGTAATTAAATATAAAAATCTGTATTTCAATCTTTTAGCTCATAGAAAATACATAATACTTCTAGGGATTAACGTTAGTTATGTCAATCTAGACTTAGAGCTTGATAAGAACAGCTTATGAAGCCTGAGTTGCCAGATTTGTTCTTTTATGACTGAAAAAGTGGATAGTCTATTTATCTGTTCAAATGTACAATGTATAAATGTACATTGATTGTTGCATGGCTGCAAAAATGAGCACATAATATGAGCAACAAGGCACCATGCACTGTATAAGTATTGAACAACTACATCACTGACATTGTACTTTGTTACAAATGCAGAATTTTATCTTTGCAGTTTTCCATTATCTTTACAAAGAGGGAGCAAATCTCCTATTATGATGCAAAAGAAAAACCAGCAGCTCAGGAAGCAATTACAGTCCATCTTGTTTATAGACATGTATCATTTCTTCGATGTCGTACTTTGTCGTACTCAGTTAAGTACAGGCCAAACAAGAAGCAGTGATCGGGAATTACAGGCCAACGCCTTCTTCCTGTACCAGATGATGATGATGATGATGATGATTATTAACCCGTTGAGGATGTGTTCCAAGTACTGTACATGTACTCAGGCAGGTGTCTATGGGAAATGCATGTTGTAGCAAAATCAAACCGTCCTCAACGGGTTAATTACAGTGTATCAGGTACCACTTGAACAGTACCAAACACAGGTAAAGTCCAATGAATACTTTTGGAGTAGATGTTCCCTGGGATTAAGTATGCATAGCGTGTGTTTTTTTGTTTTTTGTTTTTTGTTTTTTGTTTTGAATTGTACATTAAAGCTGACTAGGCTAATTATATTATCATTAACATTCCAATGCGTTTGAGTGTTCAAACCACCAGTTATTGTAGATATCACCGTTAGTCAAACAATGGGTCTTTGAAAGTAGGAAGGCTATGTGATAAGCAAAAAGCAGTATTGGAGTGATCAATATTGCATTCTAATAGATATATTGTACAATGCTATCGTGTGGGTCGCAAAGTACAGTACATGTGTAGCTGCAGATAATGAAGTCTATTAGTACAATTGTGTCAGCGTAAAATTGACTTGATTGTGAAATGGTGGGTGGGGAGGGGTAGGGCGAGTGTGGTCCAAAACAAGAAAGGAATGGGAGATAATCTTCATACGTTAAGTATACATTGTACATGTTGTATGTATGCTTGCAAATCACTGTCATACATTTGTACCCCCATGTATGAAAGAGCTGCAGTATTATTATCATTATTTTTAAAACATTAATTGCAATGTATCAACTACAATGTGTATTATGCACATTGTAGGATGTCGATTGATATCCAACTTTGTACAATGCACATTGGTAATTTGTTCCTTGATCACCATCAAAAACAACACTTTGACAGTGAAATCAAATGCAACATGCTGGACATGCTGCTGAACAGTGCTACAGTGTACATTGTCAATTGTTAAAAATCCTGCTTTTTAAAGCATGCAAGTAGCCTTTCAAAAACTGTTAAATGATAAAAATATTGATCAGAGACTTTATGCTGTTCTGGGTCAGACAGTTTCATCATGCCTAAAAAAAACAACCCAAAAATTGTATCAGGCTTCAGTAAAAGGCAGTATTTCAGTCAGGATGCATTCAGTTCTAGCCGAGCTGTATTGTTGATTTGACAAAATGTAAATCTTTATATTCAAATACATATGTACTGTAGTATTGGGACAAGTTAAAGTTTACATTTTATTTATTGCTTTATTTCTGTCATAAATTCATGTACAAAATACTTTAGAAATTAGAGGGGCAGTGGCAATACACATGGACTACTGAATCACTCTGGACTTTGGTATTCACTTATAAATCTGAATGGGCAAGTATGAAGAATAGTGACTGTCCAATAATATGAGGACCGTGTGTGTGTGTTCTGTGCAAACAATGTGTAACATGTGATGAATCTGCAGAATGCAGGGTTTTTACAATCTGTGCTTCCATGGATTATGGCTCAATTCCTAATATGTAGGGGATCATGAACAGAGAGATCAAGTGGGAAGTGGTGATTCTCATTTCTAATTATATTTTCTTCCTATCATATTGCTGATTATTATTTCTTTAATGTTCATTTCCCCTTGGAATAGTGGAACTGTTGTACAATGTAGTCCTGACAGTGAGCTCTTGGGTTGTTTTAACTGGAAACTTTCTTAATTCCTTATCATTAAAAAAGAGATCCTGAAGTCATGCTTCCCATGCATTGAACTGTTGCCCAAATTTGGCAGACTAGAATAACATATTGTGGCTGCCTTCCTTGGTGCACTATCTCCTTTTGGATACAGTACTCAGTATCTTGGTACTGTAAGCAATAGGATTCGGTCACTGGAAATCAGTGTACACTGGAGGAGGTGGGAGCAGGGTGGGGACGTGTCTCTTTGCTCTGATTGGAGGACTTCCTGATACTGTGTAGTGTGTACACACTCTTGTCCTCAGGTGACATGGCTGCACTGTATTCCAGTTCTGATTGATTACAGTCAAACAGATTCCAAAGTTCAAACACAGGTACACTCTTTGCTGCATATCAAATTTCATGGGGGGGGGGGGGGGGGGGGGGCAAGTTTTAAGCAAACTGTCGTGAGTATACTATTTCAATGTGAAGAATACGTAATTTTGTACATGTCATGAAAATGCTTGAAATAGACAAAATTTATATATGGGCAAGTCCAAGATAAGGTCCCCTAAGAAGGCAAAATTTCATCTTTGCTCAATATTGACATGTTTGGTATCATTTTGAAGTTTATGAGTTGAAGTTTTGATTTCCGTGGAGGAAAAAATGATATCATGTAAATTTATGCAAATTTCAAGGGCTTCATTTGCATATATGTGAAACACAGCGTTACGTATGGGACATTTATAAAAATTCATATTAATTCAAAGGAAAGCAAATAATATTAGATTAATATGTGGACATAAGAAGTTCATCACATAGTTTAACTTGGTATGAAAATTTAGGGATTATGCAAATAATTATGCAAATTAGCTTGTGTCCTATCATGAGATGTCCCATACGTAACTAAATGAGGTCATTTTTTTAGGTTTATTCTGAAATTGCTAAGGTTATTTTAATGCCCTTTTGGAAAGTTCTAATTTATTGTTTAGAGAAATTAAATACCAGAGAAAAAAGAAAAAAAAGTAAAAGAAATATTTGTTATTAGGCATTGAAATAATGTTACCTATGGGACAAATGCGTTACGTATGGGACATCCTCATACATATTGCATGTGAATGCATGTAGCTAGCTGGGAAGGTCTCTCAGTACACAAATGGTCAATCATCCTGAAGAAAGCATCCCAACATTGTAGCTACTTTTTGAGTTATAGACACTTGAAACAATACATGAACTTGACTGAACAATTTTCAGAAAGGGGGAGGGGAAAATGGCAAAATACACAATGAAAAATCAGCGTTAAAGGGATGGTATAGTTTTTTGTAGAAATGGGGATTCAGTTTTCAACATTTAAAGAGATGATTGGAAACCAATTATATGAATTACTTAGGAGCATAAAATCCTAAGACTAGACGAATTCAAAGTTTATGTGATGGAGATCCAATTTGAAATGGTTGTGATATATATAGAACAAAAATAAATTGTAAAATGATTTTTTTTTTATTGCAAGTGATACCCAAATTGTCCTTATTCAGTTTTCAGTAGTAGCCACAACAAAATTCATGGGTATACATACTGAGGTGTGACTCGAATCAATGACCTGACTGCTAGACAGACATCATATACAATGTATCTACTCGATCACTGGGGTTCCACGCAGCAGGTATTGCTTATTTATTAAACTTAATATTTCTTGTGTCAAGTTGTTTTTTATTGAAACTAAATGCCAAACTGCCCTTCATCAATGGAAGTAAACACTTTAAAGGGGATGGCTAGTAACTGATCAGTGGGAATCAGTGGGAATGCTGGAGGATGATTGTTCCAATCCTTGTGGGATTCATTTGAGAGTACATTATATATCTATTGTGTGAAAATTCTTTGCTTCAGAATGGTCTCATATTCAAGTAATGTGCAGTTTAATGTTTCCAGGTTAGTGTGCCTGGTCAGTGACGGGGTATTAATCTGCACATTACTTGAATATGAGACCATTCTGAAGCAAATAGTTTTCACACAACAGTAGATATATGTACTCTTAAATGAATCCCACAGGGATTGGAACAATCATCCCTCAGCATTCCCACTGATTCCCACTGATCGGTTACTAGCCATCCCCTTTAAACTACCAGGTATTCAATTTTTCAGTAGTAACTATCCTGATAAGAATAGGGCATACATAGTCAGGTTGGTCATAAAAAATATAGAATATGATTGAATGTGATTATGATGGTAAATATCTGGGGAATATTGTTCCCTTGTCTATCTGGATCAGTACAGTATTTGAGTAATTTCAACCGATTCCACCTCAATAATTATTAAATGCAAAAATTTGTTTATGGGTATTTTGCAAATTTGCAAAATACCCATAAACATGCTTCTCCACACACTTAATGAATGGGGGACAAAGGGCATGCATACCCAGGTTGGTCATAAAAATATAAAAATATGATTGAATATGATTATGATGGTGAATACCAGTATTTGGGGAATATTGTTTCCTTGACAATCTGGATCAGTATTTAAGTAGTTTCAACTGATTCTACTTCAATGATTATGCAAAATACCATAAACATGGTTCTTCACATACTATCAAATGAATGGGGGACAAAGTGTCCCATACGTAACTGTCCCATACGTAACACGTCATGTCTGTCTTTAATTAGAACCTGTAATTAGAGCTTTTTGCCTAATGACATGAAACTTACCTGTGATAATCTTGAGTGTTGTGACTTTCATCACAGTGAGTTACAAGTTGTAGAATGATATACTTTCAGAGAGTTTTGAGGTTGAAAAAAATGTTCAAAAAAACAAAGTTTTTCTGGTCCCATACGTAACGGCACATATTTTCTCTTCTAGAATATAATTGTCAAGGTCATTTTTCTCAATTTTTTACAAGATTATACTTCTCCCAGATATCAATCACCATGATGAAGTTCAATATGATCAAAGGCCATTAACACTATTTTTCAGGTCATAAAAGTCTCTGAATGTCCCATACGTAACGTGCGTGTTATCTTGGACTTGCCCATATCTAAGTTTCCTTTCAAGACTACATACTGTTTCTTGAGCTGCTTCTGTAACCTTTTCTCTGTGGTATTTTTTTCTAACGAGTACATGTAGATATTAAAAATAAGAATGTTTAGTTCGTACATTGTAGGTAGTCATTGCAATTGTCATTTTATCACCTCCCATTTAATTACTGATGAATATGATTTGTATACATGTAGTATAATCCCAAAATAAAAAGCAATGATTACACACACTGTTACATCGTATCATGAAACAGAGCGTGTGTGTGACCAACCCGACGGTGAGCACTACAAGATGACAAAGTGGCAGGTGGATGTAAAACTCTTCCTGTACTTTGAATTGGATTACTTCCTAACTGAGCACCAGTATCTGTGAACTCAGTGTCCCTAACTCGTAGGCAGCTGAAGGGTTTCCTGCAATTGTACCTGGTCTGACAGTAACTTTCCAGTGTTATTGACAGTTGTACTTTGATCACAAAGTTCTACATGAAAATCTCAGTGTTGCATGTACAGTCTATCTTACAGCTCAGTTCAGTCTTTCTATCTCTGTCTATTTGAGTTACCGTCAGTTAATAATTTGAGATCATAACGAGACATTTAACCCGTTGAGGACAAGTCCCGAGTATGCTGTACATTGTACAGTACATGTCAGTACATGTACATGTACTCGTCAAGTGTCTACAGGAAGTGTGTGTTGCAGCAAAATCAGCCCATCCTCAACGGGTTTAAGCAGTCACCGTGTTCAAGTGAATCTGTTAAGAACCAACTCTATCCCCTGCTCAGAAAAATTTGTGTTAAAAAAAGAATATTATATAGTTTCTAGAAAAACATATCATTGATGTACAGTATGTACACAAAAGCTACAGGTTATTGTTAGTATTAGATAAACAATTAAGTTTAAAAATTTGTCTGGATTTGAGTCTGGTATACTCATACTGTACATGCAATGCCTTATTCTGTTCTGCTTTCCTAGCAAAAGAAAAACCATTATCTCAACTGTAAAGTTATGTACTTCGTCACTTGGATAAACTTCTACTAAAAATATTGAATATACAGGGTATTCATACACTATCTCTAATTTGATGTTGATTTTATTTTTTCCAGAGGGAGAGAGAGATTTTGCTTGTTGTATTGTATTATATCTACATGTAGGACATTTCACAGTAAAAAAGCTATCATTTTCATGAAAAGGGCAAGTCCAAGATAAGGTCCCCTCAGAAGGCAAAATTTCATCTTTGCTCAATATTGACATGTTTGGTATCATTTTGAAGCTTATGAGTTGAAGTTTTGATTTCCATGGAGGAAATAATTATATTACGTAAATTTATGCAAATTTCAAGGGCTTCATTTGCATAAATGTGAAACACAGCGTTACGTATGGGACATTTATAAAAATTCATATTAATTCAAAGGAAATCAAATGATATTTGATTAATATGTGGACATAAGAAGTTCATCAAATAGTTTAACTTGGTATGAAAATTTAGGGATTATGCAAATGATTATGCAAATTAGCTTGTGTCCTATCATGAGATGTCCCATACGTAACAAATTGAGGTCATTTTTTTAGGTTTTTTCTGAAATTGCTAAGGTTATATTAATGCCCTTTTGGAAAGTTCTAATTTATTGTTTAGAGAAATTAAATACCATAGAAAAAAGAAAAAACAGTAAAAGGAATATTTTTTATTAGGCAATGAAATAATGTTACGTATGGGACAAATGCGTTACGTATGGGACATCCTCATACATAATGCATGTGAATGCATGTAGCTAGCTGGGAAGGTCTCTCAGTACACAAATGGTCAATCATCCTGAAGAAAGCATCCCAACATTGTAGCTACTTTTTGAGTTATAGACACTTTAAACAATACATGTACTTGACTGAACAATTTTCAGAAAGGGGGAGGGGAAAATGGCAAAATACACAATGAAAAATCAGCATTAAAGGGATGGTATAGTTTTTTGTAGAAATGGGGATTCAGTTTTCAACATTTAATGAGATGATTGGAAACCAATTATATGAATTACTAAAGAGCATACAATCCTAAGACTAGAGGAATTCAAAGTTTAGTGATGGAGATCCAATTTGAAATGGTTGTGATATAAATATTTAAAAAAAATAAAGTAAAATGATTTTTTTATTATTGCAAGTGATACACAAATTGTCCTTCTTCAGGTTTCAATAATAGCCACGAAAAAATTAATGGGTATACATACTGAGGTGTGACTCGAATCAATGACCTGACTGCTAGACAGACATCATATATCTACTCGATCACTGGGGTTCCACGCAGCAGGTATTGCTTATCTATAAAAATTAATATTTCTTGTGTCAAGTTTTTTATTGAAAGGAAATGGCAAACTGCCCTTCATCAATGGAAGTAAACACTTTAAACTATTCAATTTTTCAGTAGTAACTATCTTGATAAAAATAGGGCATACACTTGTACATACTCAGGTTGGTCATAGAAATATAGAATATGATTAAATATGATTATGATGGTAAATATTTGGGGAATATTGTTCCCTTGTCAATCTGGATCAATATTTTAGTAGTTTCAACTGATTCCATTTCAATAATTATGCAAGAATTTGTTTATGGGTATTTTGCAAAATTATTTTGCAAAATGCCCATAAACATGTCTCTCCACACACTAAACGAATGGGGGACAAAGGGCATGCATACTCAGGTTGGTCATAAAAATATAAAAATATGATTGAATATGATTAGGATGGTGAATATTTGGGGAATATTGTTTCCTTGACAATCTGGATCAGTATTTGAGTAGTTTTAACTAATTTTACTTCAATAATTATGCAAAATACCCATAAACATGGTTCTTCACACACTAAATGAATGGGGGACAAACTGTCCCATACGTAACTGTCCCATACGTAACACGTCATGTCTGTCTTTAATTAGAACCTGTAATTAGAGCTTTTTGCCTAATGACACGAAACTTACCTGTGACAATCTTGAGTGTTGTGACTCTCATCACAGTGAGTTACAAGTTGTAGAATGAAATACTTTCAGAGAGTTTTGAGGTTGAAAAAAATGTTCAAAAAAACAAAATTTTTCTGGTCCCATACGTAACGGCACATATTTTCTCTTCTAGAATATAATTGTGAAGGTCATTTTTCTCCATTTTTTGCATGTTTATACTTCTCATAGATATCAATCACCATGATAAAGTTTAATATGATCAAAAGCCATTAACACTATTTTTCAGGTCATAAAAGTCTCTGAATGTCCCATACGTAACGCGCGTGTTATCTTGGACTTGCCCAAATCTGCAAATCACTCTTGGACCGTGAAGTTAACCCGTTGAGGACGAGTCCCAAGTATACTCGGGCAGGTGTCTATGAAATGCGTGTTGTAGCAAAATAAGCCCCTCCTCAATGGGTTAAGAACATGCGAAATTATTGTGAATGGACAGGTGTACACTGTAAGTGCATTTTGGAGAGCCTCATTGTCAAATTGCGAAAACGACCTTGTGCAAAAATATCCGTGACCTCATTTGTGAAAACATGTATCTGTGTGCAAAAATGATAGCTCTTATACAGCGTAGTGTATATGTACACATGTACAAATTGTGTCATCCGAGACAAAATGTTATCATGTCACTGTGTACGGACATTTGTTGTCAAATTCCTCTACTCTAATGCAGGCATTGCTTTTGTTTGACACATCTGTTTTAACATACGAGTCCATGGTTTTAACAAACAGATTTAAAGCTTGTTTGAGTTGGCATGTGTTATAGCTGGAAAACATTACTAGTATTTCCTCCTGGCAGTAAGATGATTTCAACATGACTTCCCCCAATTGTCTTTATCACAGGGATACGAGTACAGCCGCGGGGGAAACCCAACACGGACCTGCCTGGAGTCGTGTGTTGCCGCCATCGAGGGAGCCAAACATGGTAATAAAACTGACTCCGCCCACCTGTCTGTTCTTGACCGAACTAGATTTTTCAGTGTCAACATTCATCATGTGTTTGGAACACTACATGCTTGGGTGACTGCACTCTAAGGAGGCATAGCCTTTAAAAAGTTGCATAAGTATGGCATGAAACTTGTACAACTGTAGGTTTTTCCACCAGCACTCAACACATTAAAAAAAAACACCAAAAAAACAAACAAACAAACAAACAAACTTTTTTGCATGCACTTTACTTTCGCAAGTCTTGGCTCCTGAAATTTGCGCAAGTTTCATGCGTGCAAAATTTCTTGTTTTACAGGTTGTACTGTAATTCATGTTTGAGAGTCATTGCGATAGAAAGGGAATAAGTATCATCCTTCTTCGGAAAAAAAAACAAAACTGTGATGTCTTCTATTACAATTATGAGTACACTGCATTTGTATTATTGGAGGAAATACTTTTATGAGCTAATTTTGCAAATATCAGTTTACTCACTATTATCAAGTGCTGTCAAGGAGTGATGATACTCATCATTAGTGTTACCAACATTAAATGTAACATACAAGACAATTAAATCAGGGCAGAATATTCTTTTGTGCAGGAAAGGTGCAACAAGTAATAATCTCCACAAGAGAAAAGGGTAGAGGGCTTAGAGTAGATACTCTGAATACTGTCATAGTCTATATCAGTACTTCAGTATCGTTATAAGTTCACCCTGTATGTAAAGTTCTTTTTTATTTCTTGTGTATTTGCCACACCAATCATCATGTTTTATCTTTCTATACTGCATGTGTTGCTGTTTTTGTATGTGAAAAATTTTTATCATTTGATTTTATCAGTTCTGCACTTTAAAGTGCCAAACTCTTACAGCATACCAGAAGAAGATAAAAAATTTTGCTCGTAACCGAAGCAAATGCAAATACAATTTGTATAGAAATCATACACAATGGTGTGAAATAGCAGTGATATACATGTAGGTGTCAACACTATAAATTTGTTTGTATGAGGGATATAGGATTTGGTAGTATAGTATGTAGTGCTAGTTCCTGTTTTGTGGTGATATATTTGATGTATTATTGTGGGTACTAACTTTAAAGGACAAGTTCACCTTCATAAACATAAGGATTGAGAGAATGCAACAATATTAGTAGAACACATCAGTGAAAGTTTGAGGAAAATTGGACAATCGATGCAAAAGTTATGAATTTTTAAAATTTTTGTGTTGGAACCGCTGGATGAGGAGACTACTACAGCTTGTGAGTCATATGCGTACAACAGTAAAGAAAATGTAAAGAAAATTCAACATATTTTCACTTTTTTCGCATAATAAAAGAAGCACTTGACTTGCCTCTTTCTAAAGGCAGGGGGAATAATATTACCCATAACATTTGTCGATAACGAGTCGGGGGAATGTGTACTTTTTTCAAAAGATGAAATTTTGTGAAATTCTCTTTATATTTTCCGTATATTGTTGTACGCATGTGACATCTAAGTTATTCACACATTGCAGTAGTCTTCTCATCCAGCGGTTACTGCACAAAAACTTCAAAAATGCATAACTTTTGAACGGATTGTCCGATTTTCCTCAAACTTTCAATGATGTGTTCTACTAATATTGCTACATTCTCTCAATCCTTATGTTTATGAAGGTGAACTTGTCCTTTAATGCATGTAATGCTCATTATAAGCTTATTTAAAAAAATACAAGCACTGTATTTAAAGTCAATTTGCATATCATACATTTTTCTGCAACATTAATTGTTCCTATTTAGCATCAAATTAAGAAGAATGGTTTGCTGTTCTCTACCTTCCTATTTGTATTAAATTGAAGAGGAAAGCCACAAGAGTTATTTGTTAAAATTTTGTAAAGCAATATTACTATTATCAGTACTGTTATCCATCATCTTATATAAGTAATTGTGTTGTTGCTGTAGTTTAAGCATTTACGCGTAAGGTCTTTTTTTCCCCCTCTCTTTCTTCTTCTTCCTGTGACCCATACAGCATTAGCCTTCAGCTCTGGCCTCGGTGCTACCATGGGGATCTGTCACCTGATGCAAGCTGGTGACCACCTCATCAGTATGGACGACATCTACGGAGGCACCAACCGCTACTTCCAGAAAATCCTCTCAAAGTTTGGCGTCGAGACCACGTTTGTCGATGCCCGGTACCCTGAGCGGGTAGCAGCAGCTATGCGGCCAAACACAAAGGTGAGAGAAAGTGCATAATCAGCTGTATTTATTCTTGACGAGTTTTCAAAATTTTGAGTAAAACTTTTTATAGAAACATAGAAAATAAATATTCACAAACAAGTAAAGGAATGATACCACTAGCCCTACTGCCCCCTCTAAAAATAGATACAGTGAAACCCCGTTATAACGAGTTCGGTTATAACGAGGAACCGCTTATAACGAGGTGATCGCGTCGGTCCCGTTTTCCTTTGCGTGTAAACCTATGGCAGAACGAATCGGTTATAACGAGTTCGGTTATAACGAGATTCCAGTTATAACGAGGACAATTTCGGTGCACCATGACAAAGAAAAACATAAGCAATTTGATCGGATATAACGAGGTTCCATTTCTCGACTAAATTGTCGCTTTCAAACACGCAACAAACGAAACATTGAAAACCAAATTCACGCTATCTACGTCTTTTCCCCGTTTTGCAGAGAACAGTTCCTTCCATATTTCCTTCTAAACCACGCAATAAGACACAGGAATGCCTGCCGATGTTCCTACTGAATTATTGAAGATAATCATTCGATTTTCTTTTTCGCGAGATACGCGTGCGTGATGTTAGGTCAGACTACAGCGCAACGAGGAAAAAAAAAAGGATAACTCATCCCAAAACTTTTCATGTAGCGACACTTGTAGCCAAAAATGGACAATTGGAATGCGTGTTTATCTCATCATTATATCCTTTCCATTTTTAGTTCCGACTTCCAGTCCTTTTGCTGGTTAGCAAATATGAGTGCGGATGATTAACGCCGAAATAATTAATGAAATCATCGCGATCCCGCCGGGTGACAGTAGCGTAAAAATTGTTGAATAACGCATGTTAACCTACTTAATCGGTGTTCAGAAAAAGAAGCAAACGCATTTATTAGTTTGAAAAGATCTGAATTTGTTCATTATCATTTAACAAATGATAATTTGAATATGAATGTGCATGATTAAAGCCGAAATAATTATTGAAATTATCGCGATCCCGCCGGGTGACAGTAGCGTAAAAATAGTTGAATAACGCATGTTAACCTACTTAATCGGTGTTTAGAAAAAGAAACAAACGCATTTATTAGTTTGAACAGATCTGGATTTGTTCATTATCATTTAACAAATGATAATTTAAATATGAGTGTGTATGATTGAAGCCGAAATAATCAGTGAAACCATCGCGATATCGCCGGGTGACAGTATAGCGTAAAAGATAGTTGAATGACGCATGTTAACCTACTTAATCGGTGTTCGGAAAAAGAAACAAACTCATTTAACAGTTCAAGAACGGAATCTATGTACAAAACACGAAGAGATTTTCGGAAGAACATAGAGAACGCATTATAAATCCCTTCGGGCGCAACGATCATACATTGTATAAAATTGCAGCCGAAATGATTCATGAAATTATCGAATTCCTGCTGGGCACCAACAGCGTAAAATACCTCGCAAGTTAACGGTAAACAACGCATGTACGTTACTCTGAAATCATCGCAATCTCGCCAAGTGACAGTAGCGTAAAAAAAGTTGAATGACGCATGTTAAAATCAGAAAAAGAAACAAACGCATTTATTAGTTTGAATAGGTCTGGGTTTGTTAATTATCACAATTTTACCACTGCATTTCACAATGAAGATTTTTCTTTTTTTCAGAATGGTCTACCAGGTACAGAATTTGCGTAAAAAGGATCACAACCTTCCACATTTAGTCCTGTCGCGTATTTTTCAAGAACGGATGTACAAAACGTGAAGAGATTTTCGGAAGAAAATAAAGAACGCATTTTTAATCCCTTCGGGCGCAACGATCATACATTGTATAAGATTACAGCCGAAATGATTCATGAAATCATCGCATTCCCGCTGGGCACCAACAGCGTAAAAATATCTCCCAAGTTACGGTAAACAAGGCCTGTATGTTACTCTATTTGCGCTGGTGCTTAGAAAAACTTCACAAACAAGGTTATTACAATAAAGATTTAACTCATTTCAGCCCCTAATTTTTCGTCTAATTCACAAATAATTTCCCTTTATTCTCTCAATAATAATGATCCATAATTGTGTAATAACAACGCAAAGGATGTTCTTCAATTTCATTGATGGGTACATGTATATGATGTCGTGCCTATGTTTTTCTTTGTTTTTGATGCGTACGGATATAACGAGGTACCGGTTATAACGAGGTAATATCGCCGGTCCCACGGACCTCGTTATAACGGGGTTTCACTGTATACAGTGCACTCCCGTTATAACGAACACGGTTTAATGAAATTCTTGGTACAATGGAGTTAAAATTCAGGCTTCAACATTAATCCAATCTATTTTTATTTATTGTTTATTTGTTTGCTTATAACGAAATTTTGATATAATGAAAGAAAACTGCTGATGCTGAGGATGTCATTATAATGGGAGTCCACTGTATAAAAGAGTACATTTTTCAGAATCTTCTGGAGGGCTAACATTACAATATCTGAATCAGGAAAGGTTTGGTAGAGAAACACTGTGCAGTATCTTATTTTTGCTCAAATATGTAGCTGAAGTCAGCAGTGTCATTTGCATTACCGCTCGTCCTCATAAATATAAAAAAAGTGTATGAATATTCTCCCCATTGTTTAATTTACCAATGTATGCTCCTAAGATGGCCCTTCCCTTTTGCATTCCTTCCCAAATAGCACAGAACATGATATATTCCACCAGAATGACAAGACTGTTGTAAATCTACATTTCTGTGATATTTGAAGGTTGTTAGCCGTTATAAATACAAATAATGCTCCAAACGCTCGGTCTGTGCTAAAATGTCACTTTTCGATGAAAGTGTATTTCATCCAATAACTTCATGGTAAATGAACTATTCATCGCAAATTCCTACCATTAATTGTGGGAAAAAACACATATTACAACAGTATTGTTATCAAAGCAATGGTTGTGTGTACTTTTACTTTTCCTGTACAGATTGTTTGGCTGGAGACACCGACTAATCCAACCTTGAAGGTGGTGGACATCAAGGCGGTCAGTGACATCGCCCACCGACAGCCGGGAGTTGCCGTGGTGACTGACAACACATTCAGTTCATCCTACTTCCAGGTAGGTTTGCTTTCCACTCTATGCACATAGCATACTGACACGCGAGTGTTCCGTGTAGCATTCGTTAACCCATAGTGTGCCCAGGCACTACAGGCCTCGAATTAACCGACTGCCACCGACGGCCATGGCCGTCGGTGCCCCTCTCGTTGGCCGCAATGCCTTTTTTGTCCCCGCCGAACGAGTTCGAGCAGGGGACTATGAAACGGGCTCCGTACGTGTGTGTGTCCGTCCGTCCGTCCGTCCGTCTGTGTGTCCGTCCGTGTGTCCGTGTGTGCGTCCGTGTGTGATCA
This sequence comes from Diadema antillarum, assembly GCF_040938485.1. Classification (NCBI taxonomy): domain Eukaryota; kingdom Metazoa; phylum Echinodermata; class Echinoidea; order Diadematoida; family Diadematidae; genus Diadema; species Diadema antillarum. The sequence continues at coordinate 1,501,890 of NW_027270959.1, forward strand.
AAATCTTCAATTTGCTACTTCTCTGTCATTTATGAGCCAATTTTGATTCTGTTTGCTTTATATGATAGCACTACATGGGAGCTTTGAAACTTCTACACAGAATTTCAGTCGTGACCTTTGACCTTGAACTTTGACCTATATTGTACATTTTGCTACAAAATGCTACTCCTTCGCCATTTCTAACCCGATTTCGATTCCGTTTGCTTTATATGATGGCACTAGGTGAGGGCTTCAAAACTTCTACACAGAATTTTGACCTTTGACTTCTTTGACCTTTGACCTTGATTTTTGACCTTTATTGTACATTTTGCTACAAAATGCTACTCCTTCGCCATTTCTAACCCGATTTCGATTCCGTTTGCTTTATGTGATGGCACTAGGTGAGGGCTTCAAAACTTCTACACAGAATTTTGACCTTTGCCTTCTTTGACCTTTGACCTTGATTTTTGACCTATATTGTACATTTTGCTACAAAATGCTACTCCTTCGCCATTTCTAACCCGATTTCGATTCCGTTTGCTTTATGTGATGGCACTAGGTGAGGGCTTCAAAACTTCTACACAGAATTTTGACCTTCGCCTTCTTTGACCTTTGACCTTGATTTTTGACCTATATTGTACATTTTGCTACAAAATGCTACTCCTTCGCCATTTCTAACCCGATTTCGATTCCGTTTGCTTTATGCGATGGCACTAGGTGAGGGCTTCAAAACTTCTACACAGAATTTTGACCTTTGACTTCTTTGACCTTTGACCTTGATTTTTGACCTATATTGTACATTTTGCTACAAAATGCTACTCCTTCGCCATTTCTAACCCGATTTCGATTCCGTTTGCTTTATGTGATGGCACTAGGTGAGGGCTTCAAAACTTCTACACAGAATTTTGACCTTTGCCTTCTTTGACCTTTGACCTTGATTTTTGACCTGTATTGTACATTTTGCTACAAAATGCTACTCCTTCGCCATTTCTAACCCGATTTCGATTCCGTTTGCTTTATGTGATGGCACTAGGTGAGGGCTTCAAAACTTCTACACAGAATTTTGACCTTTGCCTTCTTTGACCTTTGACCTTGATTTTTGACCTGTATTGTACATTGGCTATAAAATGCTACTCCTTCGCCATTTCTAACCCGATTTCGATTCCGTTTGCTTTATGTGATGGCACTAGGTGAGGGCTTCAAAACTTTTACACAGAATTTTGACCTTTGACTTCTTTGACCTTTGACCTTGATTTTTTACCTATATTGCACATTTTGCTACAAAATGCTACTTCCGGCGGGGACATACATTACGCACCGCGTAAGTTCTACTTTTCCTTGTTTCCTTGATCAAAGTTACGGCCAAAAAAAATGTGCCCTTTTTCTTGTGGCCGTGGTGCCCTTTTAGAATGAAGTTATTATTTATGATGTATAATATGCCCTTTCTCAAAGTCTACACTTTAATAAGCTTGAACAACTTTCCTGATCTCAAATATCATACCTTCAGTTCACTCGCGTCCTAATATATCTGATTCAAACTCATAGTATCTTTCCGAGATACGAGACGACGTGTAATAGTCTACGTACATGTACGCCCGACCGGCTTTTACCGTCCCGACTGCCTCCACAGCGCAGCGGCCATAGCGTTACTAATCTAGGCAGCGGCGGGCCGGAGCAAGTGGTCGCAAGCCATGCTAAAAAATGCCAGGCCTGTCGGACGGCTGCGAGCATTGCCATCTCTCTCGCTCTGCATTCATGCCCGCCCGCATGCTCAAAGCAAAATGGCGCCGGAAGTGCTCCAAAGCGAGCGCGGCGTACGTGTTGAGAACGTACTGTATTACAGAACCTACATCGTATTGCGTATGGCCTACTGCCTCACGTCGTCTGCTGCGAAGAGATCTTATGCGTGCGTGCACTGCTGGAGTGTAGCAGCACGGTCGATAGCATACAGCTCTATGGGGCATTCACATCACGTATAAACACCCAACATGCCCTTTCCAATGTGACCGTGGTGCCCCTCTGACAGACCTAAGTGCCCTGGCCTCTTGGAAAAAGTGCCCTTTTCTAAATGGCCTTGCCCCTCCAAAAATCCTATTTCGAGGCCTGCACTACTTGAAAGCTTACCTGACCAAGCTTTTAGAATTCAGTAATCAATCCAAACTCGATCTACCGGTAGTTGTAAATTAGCGAGTCCACTCAGAGGCGGCGATGTGCCTTCGTCCAACAGGAAGGTTGTGGTGATACAATAAAGGGGACCAGGGGAATGAGATCATTTCTAATCTTTGAAAATTAGATTCCAGACACATGAGCCTATTGCCAAACAAAGCACATCTAGTTTGAAAAAAGACTGCAACACGGCAATGGCCACTTGCGTTGCTGCCTGTGTGGAACGGCCAGCATCCTGCAACATCCACATAGGTTTCCCCATTTCCAAGAAGCTCTGTAGATGTGAAATGATGATAGCTTGTTGCAAGGTCTCTATCTCTTTGTAAGTTATCATCTGTAATCACTGTATTACAAATGCAATGGTAAACCTGCTTCTTACTTTAGATGCTGTGTATTTTGTGAACATCACAAATTGCAAATTTGGATTTGTTAGGTAATTTTGCATTTGATTGAATTATAACATTTGTAGATTCACTGCATGGGAATGAGAAATACGTATCATTCCTCATCAAAGAGCTAATCAGTTGCAATTCTTTCACCTTGGAAGCAATTTGCATTACATTCGTGTTACAAATGGCATTTTTTGTGTATTTCTTTAATTTTGCAAATATTGGTCAACTCTGGTAGTTGGTCAAAATTTTCGAAAAAACTCAAATATCTATGCGACATGGTGTATACAGCTATTGACAGTTTCTTGTTTTTATCCTCCTGATTGTCAACTTCAGAGGCCTTTGGACCACGGGGCGGACATTGTCCTGTACTCTGCCACCAAGTACATGAATGGCCACTCAGATGTCGTCATGGGATTGGTTGCCTGCAACGATGAAGACATCTTCAAGAAACTCCATTTCCAGCTGTATGGTGAGATTTGTAGAGTCAAGTAGAATCACTGATGTTTAGTGAGCAGTCGGTCTGTTCCTCTGCAAGGTGCTACATAACTTTTTTTTCACCACTTGCCCGGTCATGCAAGAAGATTTTCGAATTGTTACTAAACACTTGCCCAAACATGAATTTTACTTTCAATACTTGCCCCATAGAAAGTCCAGAAATATAAGAAAATGATGAAGAAAATCACTTGTAAGTCAAGGGCTTAAAAGTCACAATCATTTGAATAAACAGTACACATTCATTCACATGCTTAAACACATTAGATTGACAAGCTTGAGTTTGATTGGATGGTGGTGTTGCTTTGCATCGGGGTTTCTTCATGTAAGTGTTGGAAAGTTGCTGAAATTAGTTTTAGTGTGTTGCATCACTAAACAGTTATCATCTGTGAGCATTTGTCTGATTGACTTCATGGGTTTGTAGGGGGAAAAGTATAAAAAGAAAAGATGCGGCTTTAATGCTTTTTCTTGCCCAATTCGGGAAAGTGTTTTCTGCCATTGTTCCAGAACACTTGCCCGACTTTAATTTTCACTTGCTGCGGGCAATCGGGCAAGTGCTTATGTAGCACCCTGCCTGTGTGACCTGAATACCACTACAGACCTTTTGTATCACTGTTCAATTGTTTGTATTTGTGACGGGAAATTCTTAGGGCTCCTAATGTCAGAGAAATACATACTGTATGTTTGATTCCTTGTATCATTATGTAGAAATGATTACATATCATCTATTCTGTCACTGGGTGTTCACAGATATTCCATTTACTAGTAGCCAGCATGGGAAATGTGCTATCGTTTATTGCTTTAATGACAGCCAGGCAGTGCAGTAAACTTGAGCCAAAAAGGGGGCCTGAGCTTTCAATGTTAGCAGTAACTATGTCAGAGGCAAAATGACAGACACAGAAAGCAAATATATATTATATGAAACACAGACACACGACAAGACAACATGCACCAACTAGCAGGGGCCAGGGATGCAGAGTAGTGAGAACAAAAGAGGCAGGTGGGGTGTCAGGAGCAGCTAGCTATAGGAAGCCAATCAGGCATGATGGGGGTATGAAAGCTATGGAGCAAGCAAACACAAAAGACAAGGTACTGAAATACCAGCTTAACCCGTTGAGGACGGTGTGATTTTGGTACAACACGCATTTCCCATAGACACCTGCCCGAGTATACTCGGGACTCGTCCTCAATGGGTTAATGGTCTCTATAGAGGTCATGGATGGGCAACCTGTAGAGGATATAGATGAACTGAGATGCAACATCCTGAACATAAGACAGAATTATAGATATTGACCGATTCTGTGATGCACTATGTGTATTATTGGCATGGGCAGCGCCATTAGTGTGGCGTCTCAGCCGACCCCCCCCCCCCCCCCCCCACTCCCCCACCCCTCTCCCTACATAAGCACGCGCACAGAATGAAAAACTGATGCATGGTTGTTTTAGCCAATAGGCATCTCGTACTGAGTGCGCGAATGCTTGCTTTAATAATGCGCGAACCTTTGTTACAAGTGCGCGATAAATATGTTGTCCGGGGGATGGGGGAGAGGAGGGGGGGTAAGCTGGGACACCGCAATTTGAGCTTATGGCTGCGCCCAGTGCCACAAATTGTCTGCTGCCCTCAACGAACCCGAATCGGTCTACATGGAGAAAATACAGAGTGAAATGAAAGAAGCTGAAAAAATAAAAACAGTGCAGAATTGATTGAAAGGGGGGGGGGGGTGGACAGGGATTGAATGGTCTGACCTGAAAACAAGGAACAGAACACAATGTGAACAAACAGTACAATAAAACTGAACATTTCAACTTTGGAAAAGAAGCATATAAAACACAAAACTGGAACGAAACTATCAGACCAAACGAGACAAACAAAACACAAGAGGATAAGGAGGATCACGTGAAAGTCATGCAAGAGCAGATAGGGAACTAAAGGCTGGGACAGAGCTGGTGAATACTGCTTTAATGTCCAATAAAAGTGAGCCAGTGTAGTAAATCTGAGTGAAAAGTTGTTACACTAGTCCCTGGCCCCCCATATAACTCTTGTGGGCGCACAGTGTGTTTTTGTGTGTAAGTGGTCCATGTGTATGTATGTTTCCTTTCTGTGTTTGTCATTTTACCTCTGACAGAGATTCTGCTGGGATCGGGTCCCCTTTAAATCAGTATTGATACAGTGTACAGAATTGGCATAAATATAGGGCCATTTTAAAGTTAAGAGTACGTCTTGTACACTGGGCAGGAGAATTTGACTTTAAAGGGATTGTATAGTTTTGGTTGAGACCTAATTTCAGGTTTCTAACATTTCTTGGTGAGATAATGAGAAACCTCTTTTGAAATATGAAAGAGCATGTAATTCTATGAGGAATTCAACGTTTATTTGATGAAAATTGGTTTTGAAATGGCCGAGATATCCAAAAAAGAGCGATTCTAATAAAGTGTGGGACCCACATTTTATTACGATCGCTTTGTTTTACCTTGTTTTTGGATGTTTCAGTCATTCCAAACCCGATTTTCATCAAATAAACTTTGAATTCCTCTTAAAATGGTATGCTCTGTACTATATCATAAGTGTTTTCTTGGTATCTCGCAAAAAGTTGTAAGCCCAATTCTCATCTCCACCAATACTGTACCATCCCTTTAATCAAGAAGTGAGCAGCCTGCAGAGCCAGATTTGAGGTAATCCTCTTGCACTATGGCCGACATCTTCTAAGATAATATCTCTAGGGCCTCTTCGGGGTATTAAAACAAAGCTCTCTTTTAATAAGAGAACTATCTGTCAGTTGTTTTGTAGGGGGGTATCTCTCTATCTGCACCTGTTTCAATATTCATTCACAGTGTTATAGACCTCTAGAAACTTGTAATACAGGCATTCTGGTAAACAAGGCGTTGCACTGTGTTTTCATCACAGTGACAATGAAAGATTGGAGAATCAGAAATTACTTGAGTGCAATAAAAGATGTTTAAAGAATTTTTTGTTTGTTTGTTAAAGGTGACATAAGCATGATGTGGAATGGAACTGCAAACAGGAAAGTGTCATCTTGTGATACTAGTTATGCCTTGGGAGTGTTCAATCGTTTTTCGTCTAAACTGTTGTAAATTTTGTGTCTGAATCGCTCACAGCCGGTGGCAGTGTACCATCACCATTTGACTGTTTCCTGGTCAACCGTGGTCTGAAGACGCTTCACGTCAGAATGAAGCAGCACTACAAGAATGGCCTTGCCGTTGCAAAGGCCCTGGAGAGCAATCCTCGGGTCAGAAAGGTCATATATCCAGGTGGGTCTAATCAGCAGAATGGGTTTCAGACAGGATTGGGTGTTCTCACCAGCAATTTCCTGAGATGTTGCGAGACCAATCCTTCCTTCAATATACAAAAGATATCTGGTTAGATGTGAACTTGGTGTTGCTTCCTGTGGACTCAAAGTCATCCTCAAAGTCATCAGACAATGGGTAATACCATTATTGATATTAACCCATTAAAGACTTACTGTAGAAGTAAATATTTTTGCAGTGCTGAAATTTTCACACATTTCGTGGTACCAGAAGCTAGTGCAAAAATAAAATCATGCAAATACTTTTGCTTGCTATACCTACCACTATTATATGTCTTGATTCTGTGGAATTAAAAACATTTGAAATTCATCTTGCCTGGCCCAGCGCTGAAAATTACTCACATGAATATATCCACTTTTACAGTTAGTTCCGAGTATATTGGGGCAGGTGCCTATGGGAAATGTGTTGTTTTTTTTTTGTTGCGAAATCAGTTCATCCTCATTTGGTTAACTCTATAAGGGCAGGCCCTTCCGCTGTTTGGGAATGTCTTCCTCTACCTTGCAATGGCTGTGCCTTTTTTTTGTTGTTGTTGCCAGTAATCTTTCATTATTTTTTTCTTTGACATTTCTGCACATATTGATACATGTACCACATTTCTGGGCCTTATAGACAGTTATGTGTTGGTTTGCAATGACCAACATGTGCTTATCAAAACATGGATATTTGGCACTTGCCTAAATGCAATCCTATATTGCAAAGCAATGCTTATTTCCACCAATCGATGTTATTTCTACTGATGATTGGACTTGCTTTTAGAAATCTCTAAGATGTGGTGCTACACGTGTACTTTCAGTCGGTCAAGTAAACAAAACTTGAGGACGGGCTGATTTTGCTACAACGCGTATTTCCCATAGACCCTTGCCCGAGTACACTCGGGGACTCGTCCTCAACAGGTTAAAAAGCAAACTTGGGGGAGATGTGATGTCTGTGCTTGGACATCAATTGTAGAATTGTAGAAAGACTTCATGTCACATGTTGAATGTAATAGTCATGTTACGTTGAGATAAGATCTTATCTCATGTGTTGAAAATAATGGTCACATAATGTTGAGGTTGGTCGATTATAAACTTGGCACAACAGGCCAATCGTGTCCAACACTCACAGAGTGCCCAATTAGTCCCATTGGTTTGACAATCAGTCTCAAAGAATAATTATAAAGTTGGATGCTGTCAATTCCATTTACTAATCTGATCTTTGTCTTTTTATCACTTTCGAGGATAAATGTTAACTTTACCTGACAATATGCACTGAATTAAAAACGAAGAAAAAAGGTTGTCCATTTTAAAAGCTGTGTTGACGTAACCCACATTGCTCATTGCTAGAAGTTTGACTATGTTCTTTTGTACACATTTAAGATTGATCACTGGTAGGTCATAAAAATTTGTTATGACCATTCTCAATTATATTCCAGTCAGTCTGGATGCAGTTTGCTTCAGATTTGTAGATTCTTTTTTTTTCTGGAAGTTTCAAGGTACTGTTAACCATTGGGAGCAGTGATTTTAAAAATGTTTGAGATATCACATTTTATTAATATGTGTAGGTCAGTTATATCACAAAACATCCTAACATATAAAATTTTTGCAATAAAGCCTAAAATATAAAGAGATATCACTAATGAACCATAACTGTAGACATTTTAGTCTAGAAACACTTTTATTGTAACTATTGTTCACATTTTGTATATTTAACAATTATACTAAACATTTGTGTACTGATTCAAATTTTAACATTGATTGTTTTTATCCCTAACTCACATTTTAGAACTATTTTGAAGCACTAAAGCTGGGTTTTTGTTTCATCTGCAAATGGTAAATAATGGCTTTAAGACAAAATTGTCCATCTGGACCTTCGACCCATCCCCAGGTCTTCCCAGTCATCCACAGTATGAGGTCTTTAAGAGGCAAATGAAGGGCTTTGGAGGCATGGTGACGTTCTACCTCAAGGGCGACCTCGAAAACTCCAAGGTCTTCCTCAAGAGCCTTAAAGTCTTCACATTGGCTGAGAGCCTCGGGGGTTATGAGAGTCTGGCCGAGCTGCCGTAAGTATAGCGTGAGAGGCGTGTCGGCGTTATCTCCAAACTCCTGGTATATGGCAAGCCAGATGTCCCCAAAATCAAAAACTTTGTTTATCAACCAATAAACTTTAGTTTGTTGCTGAAAAAGATAAGTTTATCAGTGGTTGAACTGAGTTTTTCAATTTATGAGATATTTGGCTTGCCATACGCAGAGCCATCCATAACACGTCGTCCCAGTAACTGCTAGGCTTAAGACTGACATGCACTGAATATGTTTAAAATGTTGGCAAAAAGATGCATTTTCATGTCTTATATGCCATAAATGTTGTTTATGAAATTGTATTGTATATTTTTTTTTTGTAAAAAGCATGTCAACAAAACAAATATCCATGATATGGACAATAAATGATTGAAATGAAATGAAATGGAAAAGAAACTTCTCTTCAGGAAACAATAGGATAAAACTCATCATAGCTTTAGAAAGTGCATGAAGTTTACTGCATAAAGTCTGCTGAGTGTAGTGGTTTACAAGTTCCACAAAGTTTTCACCCTTTAGGTTGTTAGCTAATTTTCTGGGTTTTTTAGGAGCAAATTGTTATATATTTTTCTACTTGTTTAGCTTCATTGTTGCTGTTTGTTATCACCACCAGGAAATGCATTATTACACAGGTGTTCCTGTTTTTGTAGTAAGTAGTTAACTTGTAATTTCATGCACATAGAAGACTCACACGTGACAACACTGGTAAACTGCACTCTCTGCAGTCTGCCTATTGGATTTTACAGCAGTCAGTTTAAATTATAAGAAAAAAATACTGTAGAATAAAAAATTATCAGGTACATGACGCTTACGTAAATGCAAATTTTGTGAGGCGCTGATATTAAGATGTATGTGAAAAATTAACAAAAATCCCTGTAATATACCCGTACTCATAATTTTTTGTCTTAGACGACAATTTGCAAAAGTTTCATGATGAAAGTGTTTCTGATTTTATAGCAAGAAATACTATTGATGTACATCTCTGATTTTTCCAACAATGAGGTTTATCAAGCATGTTTCCGTGGTGTTCCCATGTCATTCACAGTGGTGTCATGACGCATGCATCTGTGCCTCCTGAGCAGCGCAAGGAGCTGGGCATCGACAACAGTCTCATCCGACTCTCTGTGGGTTTGGAGGACGTCGAGGATCTCATCCAGGACTTGGAACAGGCTCTCAAGCTTGCGGTGAGTATAAAGGCACCTGATACCGACCTGGTAGAGTCCAATAACCAGTAGCCAGTGAAATACACTGTTAGCCCATTGGTACATGATACAGAGTATGTCTTCGTATATATTATGTAAACAGATAGATAATAATTTTTTCTTTTAAAGCAAACTTAATTTCCTTGTCGTGTGATGTTCAGTGACCTCCGTTCACTGCTTGAAAATGTGTTCTTTGTTTTTTCCTTCCTCTTTTTTGACATTTTTTTCTTTCTTTTAGCTTTAATCAGCCCCATAAAGTACTAAAGCAGATTTCCTAGCAATCACAACTGAGCAGTATTTTGAGTAATCATTCCATTCCCTTTAGTACTATACAGAGTCAAATCACTTTATTTTTTGTTAAAGACATACAGTAGAGGCCCCACATTCAAGAGAGATCCACCTCCCACTTCACTCCTTGCAAGGTATATGGGCCAATGTAGTGAAATTGTCCACCACACACACACATATAAAGAGAATAATGCCACATGCTGCTATGCCAACTCTGCATGATTCATACTAAATTGGGAACAACTGCAGAATACCAGGCACGACGAGAGCATGTTATAAAAGTGAGCCAACGACCTACGATGTGAAGTGGAAAGGATTGAATAGCTGCCAACGAACCAACGATGTCCAACGATGCATCTATGACTTCACTGTCTGCCCCGTAAATAGCTGCCCAGGAGCCAACGACCTATGATGTGAACTGGAAAGGAATGATTATCTGCCAACGAACCAACAATGTCCAAGGACGCATCTATGACATCACTGCCCCAAGATATCTGCCCGCGTGCCAACGACCTACGAAGTGAGCTGGAAAGGATTGAGTTAGCTGCCAATGAACCAACGAACCAATGATGTCCAATGAACCAACGAACCAACGATGACCAAGGACGCATCTATGACATCACTGCCTGCCCCCTAATTAGCTGCCCACAAGCCAACAACCTACGATGTGAGCTGGAAATGATTGAGTTAGCTGCCAACGAGCCAACGATGTATAATATATTGTATACAACGATGTCCAACGAACCAACGATGTCCAAGGACGCATAGCATGACGTCACTGCCTGCCCCCTAAATAGCTATCAACGAGCCAACGACCTACGATGTGAACTGGAAAGGATTGAATGGCATCAGCAACACCTGCTGAACTTATTACAAAGCAAAAGTGATATGATTTCTACTCCTATTTATAATTTTATGTATATGCATGCATGGGGGGGGGTGTTAACTGGAGTCTCCATAGAGATCATATATCTAAATGACGCGCGTCTTCTTTTTGCTATACAGAATCGTTTCCAGGTTTTGAATTATGACCATACACTAATAGCAGGCATGATATTCTGTAGATTTAAATCTGATTTCAGATTTTTTTTCCCTCAAGTCTATGCACATTTTGCTTTTTCCATGTATCAAAATCACCTGTAGATTTTGATTTCAGATTTTTTCAACAAACCTCAATAACATTCCTGTAATAGGTATACTGTTTTCACAGTTATAGAGAAACAATCTCTGTGGGCATCACTGAAATTTAGGTTAATATAATGAATTCTCATTTCAATTATTAGTACTATTATCAAATTTCGACCAAAAAAGATGTACTAGGCTAACAACAAACCCAGGACACAGACTGAAAAAAATGCTATAAAAGGTGTTTCTTGCAGGGTAACATGTAGATACAGAACTGATACAATGTATTCAAACAGATAGCAAAGATAGTACATTGTATACAAATCATACACATCTACCTTTTAAGTAAATGGACATTCGGGACAGTTCGAAACAAAATTCGTGAACAAAAATTGCGCTCTTGATTTACGTAGAGCACACCGTAGTTTTGATTGACAGTGATTTGTGCAAGTATTTTCACTTGCCGGTAACTTCTGACACTTTCTGATGTACTAAAGATACAAAAAGAAACAAAAGCTTTATGTGTTACATGACATGATGGCGAATCGCCATTATAAGTCGCGTGGTAGTCTTGAAGTACAGAAGACATTGGTTATTTGGTAATTTACCTTTGCTTACCGTTCTACAGTAATCCTCGAACAAAAGGCCACGTTGTTGACCGTGAGATCAGAGCTATACAACTTTTCATTGAACTTCTTAGAAGTAAGGGTATAAATAGGAGTAATGAGGATAGGTGTAATCATTTGTTTCATAGTTGGGCACAGTTTAATCTTGATATTTTCGTGAAATTTCTCTTCTAAGTGTACCATCATGTCTCGCATGACCGTGGTGGCCACTCAGAATTGTAAGACGTGGGCTAACCTTCATTCAAGACTACGAGCATCACCTTTTGACTACGGTAGTATGTTTCCCATCGGCGTAAGGGGCTACTTCAGAGATCACGCACTGGCAATTAGTACCTGTGAGGGGTACTTAGTTGACAGCATCTTGGCCACAACAGTGTACCTCATCTCGGAAAGATCAACGATCAAATACAGCGGGATGTCGACGAACACCAGCATGTACATTGTCTTCGTAGGGCCTCCCTCGACTGGGAAGTCCCAGGCCATTCAAGTGGGAACCACGGACCCTCTCCATGCAGTGGCAAGTGCACGGAATGACGCGAACTCCCTCATCATTGGGAAGGCTACGTCAGCTGGACTGTTCATGCGTCTGGTGCAGGGGAATGGTGTGATGGTGTCCAACGAAATACATGACGTTCTCCTGAAGATGGCCAAGAATGACGGAGACAATGCGACCAGGGATATTGCCAGGCTGTGCCACTTGTTCAGTGGTGAGAAAGTCTCGACCACATACGCAACTCAAAGCAAGCGAGAAATAGAAGCTGGACGTGCATTCTCCATCTTGGGTGCAACGCAACCAGGACCAGCAGCCCACCTACTGACCACCTACTGAGAAGCACGCCGTCGTCTCCTCAACTGTGGATCGCCAGCAATTACACATGTTCTGCAGATCGTGGAGAACCTTCATGAGAAAGGAGTGAAGTACTCTTTCACACAGGAATGTGAAGAGGAACTGGACAAGCTGAACGAACAGTACATAGAATCAATCAACCAGGCCATTGTTGAAGGACTGACGCCGCCACAGACCAAGAAGTTTGACCTCATCGTCCGGCTGGTTGCACCAATCCATGTCCTGACATCAGTGATCGAGGACCTGCTCAATGGAGTTATGCCTGCTTCACCGGACTACGTGATCGGCATGGAAAGCCTCGTGGCAGCTCAGAAGTTTGTCGAGTACGTCGAGGGACAGAAAGAGACTTTTCTAACGGTTAGTAATATATCTAAACCTAAACCATTATGTAATTATATTGCAGATATCATGCAATTTTTAAAACTTATACGTACTTTTAACCCTAATCAGGCTGGGCTTTTTTGGCTATGCTATATCGGGGGGGATTCCGCCCCCCTCCCCCCCCCCCCCCCCCCCTTCAGATCTCGCCTATGGAATGCGCGATCGCGCCGAAAATCAGCACACACGACGCTGCGACATATTCTATCAAAATGTATGGTTGCTTTTTCCGAAAAATTTTTCTTATATTTTATATTAATTAATTATTGTAATTTATGCATAAAATCAGTTTTGGGCTCTAAATCACTTATTAATGCTCCAATTAATTTCTTTTTAAAAATGTTTCTTGTATCATTCTTCTGAGACATAGGATAAAAAAAAATCTGTATCGAAATTAATTTCTTGTTTATTTTATTGTTTTTTGAATTTTCTTATGTATTTCGTTGTTTTTTGACCTTTTGATTTTATTTGTTTTTTGGCCAAAATTTGTCACCAGACATTTTTCGAAGCATTATTATGCTAAAATAAATTAATTTCGGCCATTCTAAGTGAAGATATGAATTTTTATGTGAATTATTGAAAAAACACAATTTGCATTGGATTTGTACACAAAATCACGTTTTGGAGCAATTTTGGGGTTGACAAATTTTTTTTCGAATGGGCGTCGCGTCAAAACGGTACGCGCGGGTTGCAACAATTTGGGTCTCAAAAGTTGCGCGATACTTGAAAGAAAAAAGTCATGAAATATCGCGGCGGGAGCTTATCGCGTTGCGAAGATATTGCGCGAAACATCGAGGGGGGGCGGATTCCGCCCCCCCCCAGCCTGATTAGGGTTAAAGATATGGAAATGTTAACATTTTTGATTAAATTCATTCATGATTTTCACATTTATTATTTTTAATATACTACATGTATGGATTTGAGAAATGGACAAAATATTAATAATCGAAATACATTATTGCAAGTTGATTGTAAAATAATTTTTCAAGTTACATTGCTGTCAATCACTAAATACATGTAGTACTATGTCTATATAGCAGGTGATTATTTCTTAAATCTAATTATTTTTTTCTTAAATTTATTTATTTTTTCAATTTAATAGAAGTAAATCACTGATAGTACTGTTTCCAGTTCAATTAAAGCAGGTAATTATCTAATACATCTAATGATTCTTTTTCTCAACTTTATTTTAATGTTTACAGGAACTTCAAGATTCGATTGCCACTCCGGCAAAAGAGCAACCAACACCAACCACCGTGGCTGCCGCTGTTGCGAGAACACCGGGGAGCGTGCTAACCTACCGTTCCTTCAAATCTACGTGCATCAAGTCCATGAGGAGCGTAAGCACTGTCGAGTTCTGCAGGGCGCTGTCGGACCTGAAGGACGTCGGGGAGGTGACGTCGATTCGCAGTGGATCACGCAGCAAGTCTTCCGTTGTATTTGTCAAGCGCAACCCCGAGGCCATCGACTGGGACAATTTCGACCTGCTGAGCAGAGAGGATTACAGCGCAGCGTACCTGAAGAAAATTCCATCCTGCGTGACTGGTAACATGAGGAGTGCACTAGTTGCAAGTGGAAAGAGTGAGGAGTCAATCTTAACTGAGTAAATGAAGAACTGAAAGAATAACTCCCTAGTTTCTGCTATGGCGAGGTGCGCCGTGCAGCTGGAAGTTTATGACCTCTCAAAAGGCTTCTATATTGGGGAAATCGGGCAACTTTCAGCACACCTGAAGAACAAGATTAGTGGTGGAAATGAGCTGCATGCTTGGTGGAGGTCTGCGCTCTCAGAGTACTTCTCTATTTTTTTTTTGATTGTCCAAAGAGGGATCTGAGGAAAGAGGAACATTCTTCAAACCCTTTTTCACCTTCTGTGCTTTTTTATATACTTTAACCTCCAGAATGAACTCAGTGTTCAGAAAACTTGCGCTTGTGTTTTTCATAATATTTTCTTTATGGATTCTCCCAGTGTTATTAGTTGAGTTGTTGATTCCATCTGCTCTACCTTACTACCTCTAATTCCTTTAAACCACAGGTCCCCGAATAGGAGATGGATATCAGATCAAAACCACGAGCTGTGAGGATGTGGTCTCGCCTAGAAGATGCCTACAGATGCCGTGCTGATTGAGTCTTCTTCTGTTTCATTTTCAACATAGAATTAAAAGGAGTGTAATAAATTTCTATTAAAATAACCCTTGTTTCATAGTACAGACATGACTCTTAAATTTGAAAAGAAATAAAGCTTGAAGTACTTTTCTTTAAAGCATTACACATACTGATCTTTAATATTGTTCGATTTCTTCTCTCTATCTCCAATTTTGAACACATTATCTTGTTGGTCTTTTCAAGATCTGCATTTCTAATGTATGAGATACAATGTACTGTATCTGGTAATCTATGATGATGGGGAGGGGTTATAGACTCTGCATAGAACTGTGAATTCACATGGTACTACACATGTTTTGAGCTTTGATATACCTAGGTGTGAATGATCATATTCAAAATTGTGAAGAATTAGAGTGGACTTGGAATGAACACAGTACATTAGAATCAAAGGGCAAAAATATAAAGAGAATTTATACAGTTGTATTTCAAAGAGTATGTGCAGTATTTTGAGATCTTATTAGGAGCTGTGCAATTTTCCCACATAAATCCCAATAGGTCTGGAAATACTCCAAAGCACCCTGTTCAGGGTTCCCAGCCCATCAGGGATATCAGGGAAATCAGGGAAAATTATTGTACTGTTTTTCCAGTCAGAAAAAAGTCCGGGAATTTGATAAAAATGCCTCAAATCAGGGAAAAGTCAGGGAATTTTGATTGGCCCAAAAATCGAAAGTAGTCAGTATTAAAGACTCTGATATATGAAAAGTGGATGTGAAACTGGAAAAGAGTTGAAATAATTATCATGGAAATTTGATACTTCATCAGGGAAAAATATTGGAATTTTCTTGTCCCATTTACCCTTTAATGCCACCACAGCATTCTTGGGTCAGAGAATGTCTTTTGGATGGGTAGGCCCTACACAAACTTTCGATTTGTTATTATCTCTACCATGTAAAAGTCAACTGCCATATATCCAAGAGATGCTCTATTGAATTGCAGTTATATGTCTTGTACTTTTGTTATGTTTGATTTGGTTTGAATAAACTGAAACTAAACCTAAAAAAAAAAACTAAACTTATTTGTATTAAGACTAACACATTCAGCCTTCAGTCTCTTTGTCATACAGAGGGAAGTGATATATTCAGGATAATCATTTTAAGGTGGCATTCCCTCTATAGACTGAAAGAGACCAATATCAATCGCTAGGGCATGACTTTCTTAGGTAATGGTAACCAATCTCTGGCTTCTCTGGGTTGAAGTGACATCACAATCTAAGGTATCAACCTCTTTGTAGACATTTATTATGTGTGTTGTTGTTTTTTTCTTGGGGAGGGGGAACCTTTTTTGTGTGTTTGTTTTTTCTTTGTGGAAACTGGGGGGGGGGGGATTAAACATGTGATGTTTTAAGAGGGCCATTCAGTTTTAAATAGTGATCCATTAATTGACCAGTCAGCTGCTAAATCTATTGAGATCAGCTATGAGAAGTCTAATGAAAACTGATTTTAGAAGAGATAATGGATATCAAACTGAAAGACTTTTGGGAAGAATTTGAGACTATTTCCAATCTTGTCAGTTGGTTGGAAACTTATACTGACTCTCCTTGCACAATGAGCTCAATGAGAAATACTTTGCTGTAATGTTATGAAATAATATGCAGTGTGTGCAAGAAGAAAATTAGAGTGTTATATGCATTCCAGTACATTACATAGTAGTATGCACTTTGATAGATTTCATTGAATTGCACAATTATGCTGGTACCGTCAGTTTAGTTCTTTAGGTATTGTTTTGTCAGGTTTTATTGTAGTTTATCTAAGTATTTTAATCCATTTTGGCACATGTATAATGTGGGATGGGGATGAAATTCATAATGAAATGAAGATACTGGAGAGCCAATCTTATGTCTGAAGCAGGGGCTGCTACTTTGGTTGAAGGCTATTATTTTGGGGTGAGAAGCAGTCTCCCATTACAACCGTTTCTATTTGCATTTCCCAATCTTTGTCGAGATATTGTGATAAAACACATACCGTAATTACGAAATTAGTGTTTTAGACGGAAATTAGAGTGCTGTAATTGTCGAGTATCTGAAATAACACATTTTTGTAAATGGGGAAATATGTGATTATAACACATTGCTTCATTTACTTGCATTTGTGCAAGCTTTTCTGTTTGTAATTGCATAATGACTGCTGGCTATGTTTACTTAGTAACGGTTTTATTCTATCCATGTCAGTATAAATGTGTTTGAACCATTCTTTATCAGTGTCAAGAAATTTTAAAGGAATGTTTTCAAATTTCATGGTCACCAATACTCTAAGTGGAACAGAAACTGCTCATATTTATTGATCAAGCTTCATCGTTCTTGTATAGCAGTCTTTCAGGATATTTATCATGCAGTTGGCCAATCTTATTTACAATCTGAGAGATGCTTTTTTCTCAGAGGTGTGGATGACTTGGGGCAAAGGAAGGATATCGTGGAAATGCTGTCTGACTTCTGTTATCCGGCCACGTCGGGACCGGCACCGATCCAGATAATTTGGCTGGAATTGGGAGAAACAATGTTTATGTACACGTAGCTGCCAACCCAGTGGTACATGTAGCTAGGTAGGTAGCATACACCACAACCACACTGACTACAACAGTGGTATTAATCTTATGCAATATCTAGCCTATCTAAACTTACAGTCTGTTTTTTACAGAAATTGAAACATTTTAGTGTAAAATTCATAATATATATCTATAGGGAAAATTACAGAAATTGTGTGAGTTTTGTCAGAGTTTGAATTGAGTTTGAAATCACTCCCCCCCCCCCCCCCCCCCCCACACACACACACACACACACACACCTCCCCCCTTCTTTACTGCATGAATATGTCCGGATATGGAGAAATCCAAAGAAGAGATGGCTGGATAATTCTGGTCAGACTGTGATAAAATATAAACAAACAAACGCATACACACAGACACACACACACACACAAGCTGCAATGCCCTGACAGGGGTGTGTGATCTACCATTTGGTTTAGTACGTGTACTTTGTTGAAGTCAAGAGCTGTACCAAGATCGAGTGTGGCTGGAATACTGGCAATAGTTTGCCTGTAGAGAGCAGCTTTTCTTTAAATATATTGGTGACAAATGTGCACTGCTTCTGTGCCTGATACATGCAGATGAGAGGAACCCCAATCCACCTGTACTTTAATTCTATTAAAGTCTTTGTGTGTGGTACTCACTGTACATTGTAACTTATAGCTTTTCATGTTCCAAGGATGTTGAGTGTACAATGCAAGTATAATGCAGTCAAGGAACACAAGGTGTTAGGTTAATTTATCTCTCAAAAGCTATACTACGACAATCTTATCATTGATAACTGCAGAGATTCGCCTTCTATGAAGAGTTTATCATACCTTGAAATCTTATCTCAGAGTTTGTACAAATTTCAGTGAGTCTATGAATATCATGCAAAGATACTGTATATCTGTATAGATGATGTGTTTTTACATATGAACACATTTGCAGTGATCCACCACATCCCTTTGTCACTGTGTGATGAAAGATGTGGTCAAATACTATTATAAAATGGGCTTTATAGAATCTCTGCAATCTGATTGGTCAATTATCAAGTTTGGTTTTTACTGATCCACACTGAGCCATGAGTCCGGTAAAATCTGAACGCATGGCTCATGCCTTGCACGGTGTTGTAGGTGTACTGGACGCACGATGGGAAAAATGTTGCATTTCATGAATTCACAGGCCCATTTCATAGAAGGAATGATGCACAGGCCATTCCATGGATCTCTTATGATTTGATGTGCCAGTTTATAAACTCACACATCCAATTCTCACCAATCCACTCTGTCCTGTGCATCAATCATTTGTGCTTGTCCGTACAATTATTATAAACCAATGTAAAATTTCAAGAGTACCGTTGATAATGTTTGTCTGCATCATTTCCCTCATTATATTTATCTAAATGGCATTTTAGTTCATTCTATCAAATTAAACCTTCTGACACCATTTTTATTTTGTAAAATTTTATTGTGTTTCTTTGATGTGAAAGCTGTAGGTTAGAAAGGAGTCATATATATGTATATATAGTTAAATATATATAATGTATATATATATATGTATATGTATTTTTTTGCACAAGTTTACATGAGTATAATAATTGAATTTACACTTTCACTTTTAAATCAGTTTCAAGCATATTCCTTTTTTTTGGGGGGGGGGGTGGGGGCACAGGCAATAGATAAATGTTGAAGTGCAAAAAGTAGCAAGTGATTTGTCTACATGCCTTTAACTGTGATTGGTAAAAGAGTGTGCAGTTGTATAGTTGTACTATGTATAACTGTATGCAAATAGCTAGAAGTGGTGATCTGTTGTGAAGTCCTTTGCAGTGTAAGTATCTCTGCATATATATTTACAGTATTGCATTCACATTAAGAAACCACATAGAGCAAGAAAAGAATAAGGGAGTTCTATGTAGCACTCAAATTAAAAGTTATTGGTGACCTTTAAAAAACAGTACACTGTACATCTACCCTGCCAGGCTGGAGAACTTAAAATCACTACAGGATGTACTTTGTTGTTGAAATGGCTCCCAAATACAAAGGTTTGCCCTTAAAAAAATAAAATAAAATAAAATTATATATATATATATATATATATATATATATATATATATATATATATATATATATAATGGTATTATTATCCGCGTGTTGGAATAAGAGCATGAAGATGATGAAGACAAACAAGTTGACATAATGCATTAGATTCCAACTTCATTTATTTGTAAACCAAATTTTCGACACTTACACGGATCTTCCTGTTACCCTGAGGAAGATCCGTGCAAGGGTCGAAAATTTGGTTTACAAATAAATGAAGTTGGATTCTAATGCATTATGTCAACTTGTTTGTCTTATATATATATATATATGTGTGTGTGTGTGTTGCGAATTCACGTATTGGCTCCAATATAACGAAGAATCAAGAAATAAACCAGTAATGCATTATTTCGCCAATATATAAGAAAGAATGAGTTTATTGAGCAATTTAAATTTTCGGTGGCCTCCACCTTCTTCAGGAGTCTCGACGGGACTCCTGAAGAAGGTGGAGGCCACCGAAAATTTGAGTTGCTCAATAAACTCATTCTTTCTCTATTGGCGAAATAATGCATTATTGGTTTATTTCTTGATTCTTCGTTTTATATATATATATAATGATTATATATCTATATATATATATATATATATATATATATATATATATATATATATATATATATATATAGTGTGAGTTGTGTGTCTTCAGCTAATGATGAACCCCTGGGTCGTCGCATCTTTTTGGAGTGTGTATGTAAACGAGAGTAAAGAGGCGGTAGACGTTGCTTAATCCTCACAAGTGAGTTTACTCAAGCTTTCGGGCTTCCTGCCCTTTGTCAAGACTGGGGACAAGATACAAAACATGGATATCATATACACAAATAGAAAATAATAATGATGATCAAAACAATAGCGGAACTGATAACTACAGTGAAGGAGGCAGAGACGGCAGGGACTAATTACACAGGTGGGGGTGAATATATGCATCAGTCTTGCATAATATAACATGCAGATTATATTACAATCACAAACAAACATACAAAATATAAACATTTACAAATACAGTGTACGTATGACTAAACATCTGCACACAAACACAATGGATACGGATGTGTGCGCACAAACACACATGTGAAACTCCTCGCGCATGTCAAAGCAGGCAACCATAATATAAACAATAACGGCAATTAATGAAATCATAATAGTAATTAAATCAAGGAGTGTATGTATGAGCGGAACATAGGTACACACAAAAAGAGCACATAAGTAGCGTTCTTAACCGGGAATGAGTGTATAATCATGTGACGGCAGGGAATAATTGCACAGGTGGGAGTGTATATGCATCAATCTTGCATAATATAACTTGCAGATATACAATCACAAACAAGCATACAGAATATAAGCATTTACAAATACAGTGTACGTATGATTAAACGTCTGCACACACACAATGGATACGGATGTGTGCGCACAAACACACATGTGAAACTCCTCTTATATTTTGTATGTTTGTTTGTGATTGTATATAATCTGCATGTTATATTATGCAAGATTGATGCATATATTCACCCCACCTGTGTAATTATTCCCTGCCGTCTCTGCCTCCTTCACTGTAGTTATCAGTTCCGCTATTGTTTTGATCATCATTATTATTTTCTACTTGTGTATATGATATCCATGCAGGGGCGTCACCAGCTTTTTTTCAAGGGGGTGCGTTTTGACCCTAATGTAACGAGAGTTTTTTTTTTTTTTTGGAGAGACATTTGGAATATAGGAAGCTCTCAATCCCTAGACTTTTACTGATTTTGACGGAAACCAAGCGGGGAAAGGGCACCGGCGTAGCTAGGATTTCATCTTGGGGGGGGGGGGGGGGGGGGGTGGTGGTGTGTTAGTATGCAAGGGAGCGAGCAAGGGGGGGGGGGGGACTCGTGAAAGTGCCTGTTGCCCCCCCCCCTCCCAAGGTGAGAATTTTTTGAATTTTGATGTTGTAAATGGTGCAATTTGATGCAGGATTTTTGGGTGTTTTATCGACTTGAAACATTCCCACTTGTTTAAGGTAGCAGTACATTTTGATGGCATTTGTTGTTGAACAATGTGCCTTTAAACTATATCATTTCAATAAACTTCTTGTATTGATTCTTACACCGCTTATGATGTCATGAACGCGACCGAGCCCGAGCAGGCGGAGAGAGCGAGGGGGGATTTGATGCATGTTTTGCTTGTTTTATCGACTTGAAACAGTCCCACTTGTTTAAAACAAAGCAGTATATTTTGATGTAGATTAATATCGAACAATTTGCCTATAAAATACTATCATCCAAATAAACTTCCTGTTTTGATATTTACACTGAATATCATGAACGCGGCCAAGCAAGAGCGAGAGGAGTGAGCGAGGGGGAGGATGTGGGAGGGAGTGTCCCCCTCCCACGGTGAGCACTTTTTGATGTTGTAAATGGTGCAATTTGATGCAGGTATTTTGTGTGTTTTATCGACTTGAAACAGTCCCACTTGAAATTGTTTAAGGCATCAGTACATTTTGAAGTAAATTGTTAATGAACAATTTGCCTATAAATGGTATAATTCAAATAAACTTGTCATGTCATGAACGCGACCGAGCCCGAACAAGCGGAACGAACAAGGGGGAAGGTTGTGGGAGGGGGTTGTCCCCCTATAAATGGATCATGGAATGACGGTGTGAAACGACAAAATAATTACTATCAGCAATATCTGGAGAATGGCTTAGCGATTACTTGCGAGCGAGCGGAGCGAGCGAGCTTTAAAATTTTGACATTTTACTGTCCCAAAATTGCCGTTTGCAGCCATATTTTTTTTTTGCTTTGGAAAATAAGGGGGGGGGGCGCAACGGGCGCAACTGCTGGCAATTACTGGCAGCAACATGAGGTGAATGGCATAACGATTAAATGCGAGTAAGCGAGGAGAGCGAGCTTGAAAATTTTGACATTTTACAGTAAAAAAACTACCATTTGGAGCTATATTTTTTTCGCTCTGGAAATAAAGGGGGGAGGGCGTACCGGGCGCAACTGCCAGCAACATCAGGAGAAAGGCATAACAATTAAATGCGAGCGAGCGGAGCGAGCGTGCTTGGATATTTTGACATTTTACAGTAAAAAAAGAAAACATGCCGTTTGTTGCTATATTTTTTCGCTTTGGAATTTAAGGGGGCGCATCGGGCGCAACTCCTAGCAATTACTGGCAGCAATATCAGGAGAGCATAACGATTACATGCGAGCAAGCGGAGCGAGCGAGCTTGAAAATTTTACATTTTACAGTCCAAAAGCTGCCGTTCTTAGCCGTATTTTTTCGCTTTGGAAATTAAGGGAGGGGCGCACCGGGCGGAACTGCTGGCAATTACTGGCAGCAACATCAGATGAATTGCATAACGATTCAATGCGAGCGAGCGAAGAGAGCGAGCTTGAAAATTTTGACATTTTACAGTCGAAAAACTGCCGTTTCATTTGTAGCTATATTTTTTCGCTTTGGAAATTAAGAGGGGGGGGGGGGGGGGGCGCACCGGGCGCAACTGCAGACAATTACTGGTAGTAACATCAGGGGGATTGCACAAAGATTAAATGCGAGCGAGCTTGAAAATGTTGACATTTTACAGTCCAAAAACTGCCGTTTGAAGTTATATCTTTTTTGCTTTCGAAATTAAGGGAGGGGGCGCAGCGGGCGGAACTGCTGGCAATTACTGGCAGCAACATCAGGTGAATTGCATAACGATTAAATGCGAGCGAGCGAAGAGAGCGAGCTTGAAATTTTTACATTTTACAGTCCAAAAACTGCCGTTCTTAGCCATATTTTTTCGCTTTGGAAATTAAGGGGGGGGGGGCGCACCGGGCGCAACTGCAGACAATTACTGGTAGTAACATCAGGGGATTGCATAAAGATTAAAAGCGAGCGAGCTTGAAAATTTTGACATTTTACAGTCCAAAAACTGCCGTTTGAAGCTATATCTTTTTTGCTTTCGAAATTAAGGGGGCGCACCGGGCGCAACTGCTGGCAATTACTGGCAGCAATATCAGGAGAATTTAAATGCGAGCGAGCGGAGCGAGCGAGCTTGAAAATTTTGACATTTTACAGTCCAAAAACTGCCGTTTGTAGCTATATATATATATTTTTTTATTATTATTATTTTTTTTTTTGCAGTAAGGGGGGGGGGGGGGCGCACCGGGTGGAGCTGCTGGCAATTACTGGCAGCAACTTCAGGAGAATGGCATTACGACTAAATGCCAGCGAGCGGAGCCAGCGAGCTTGAAAATTTTGACATTTTTACAGTCCAAAAACTGCCGTTTGTAGCTATACTTTTTCGCTTTGGAAATTAAGAGGGGGCGGGGGGGGGGGGGGGACGCCCGGTGCGCCCCTCCCCCTGGATCCGCCACTGGTAGTCAAGGGTGTCGGTTTATGTTCATGACTGGGGGAGGTATCAGACCAGCGAGGTGGCGTCGAAGTGACCAAGCATGGGAAGGATGTCCAAAATCTATTTAAATAGTAAACACTGTGTAGAATACACTGCGAGTCTTGTGCTAGTAGATAATGTATAAAATCAGTGCAGAACCAGGGGTGCGAATTGTTTTTGCCTACGATTTTTTTTTTTTTTTGTCCCCGATGCAAAATTTCAAAAAATAAATAAATAAATAAAAAATAATAATTATTCAGGGTACGGCGTTGAGATCGCTCGCAGACTGACTTTTTTTTTTTTTTTTTTTTAAAAGGGTCTGAAGGGGGGTGCGTTCGCACCCAACGCACCCCCCCCCCCCCCTGGTGACGCCCATGCCATGTTTTGTATCTTGTCCCCAGTCTTGAATTGACAAAGGGCAGGAAGCCCGAAAGCTTGAGTAAACTCACTTGTGAGGATTAAGCAACGTCTACCGCCTCTTTACTCTCGTTTATTTTTATATATATATATATATGAGGGCAGACTAGGCAGTATAGAAAAAATTAAAACTCAGTTACATTATGTATGATTGTAAGAAACTTAAGGCATTCTAGTCAGGGAATAATAAAAAGAGCTGATGACTATAATAAGTGATTTTCTAGCTTTTAATGATAATAAGTACAGCATTTGTAATGCGCCATCAATCTAGTAGCCTATTCTGAGGCGCAGATGGTCATAATTGTAATGAGAATAACATACACTATAATCATAGTTGTACATAAGAAGGTTGGAGAAGAAGAAAGAGAAATATACCCGATGAGCAATTCAATAAATATTCAACCAAAACAAGATGCGAACATACGACTTCAGAAGCTTCTAATGGTTTCTGCTGATCGGATGCACAGTGGAAGAGCATTCCAGAGAGATGGGGCTGCAGAAGCAAAGGCTTTTTCTCCGAGAGTCGAGATTGTCTTTTAGCAACAGATAGGCCTACATGTAATGACTGGTCATTCTGAGATTTATGGAAAGGGTTTATGTGGTAACTTCATGAAACCGACCCAATACTGTAATGAATGGAGTAAAGTACGTAAAAGACTTCGCGGATAGATCGATGATGTGTAAAAGCGCTGCAGCATAATATCACTGAGCGTGCACTTGCGGTCCACGGTCCGTCTGCGAATGGTCCGGTCCGCCCATCCATATCCATGCACCCCATCCACATTTATGCTGCCCACCACATCCACCATACACACACACTTGCTACGCAGTAACATGTATCCAAAGATCGTACTACGATCTTTTATCCACGCGCGCGCTTGTCATTGTACAATACATACACGGTATATATCGATATTTTAGGTGTGGTTTGTATGTACACCAGCTGCTGCTGTGACTGTGTGAATTGGTGCTAGATACAGAAGAAGCAAAAAGGGGAAAAATCCTGCACAAGAATGGATGCTTTACAAGAATTGAAAGCCAGCCTGGCAAAACGAGGTCCTGGTGGTATCAAATCGTTGGGAAGGTAAATGACATATATATTTTTTTAAATGCGTGTTTTGTCGTGATAGTCGTCCCGAAACCGCACTGTCCTCTAATAGTCTAGCTGTACTTGCGCCCTTCCGGTCCATACGCGAGGCCCCGGGCTCACGGTCACGCACGGCTTCGATCCTGCAAGCTGCATGGCCTGGCCACATAGTTTCAAACGACGGCAATACTAACCTCGTTAGTAGATTAGATCTGCTAATAAAATACTAGAATTTCTCGTAGTTTTAGGGGCATGTTTAGAAGTATTGTGCAGCATGGGCAAGACTTTGTCAAAATTAAATGGAAAGGCCAGGTTTAGTCTCTACGCTACGGTACGGGTACGACTCCACGACACGTACGGGTACGGGTACGACTACGAGCGTGTTACTGTTGTCGGCAATACAATCAATGCATGGCCATGGGCCATGGCCAATTTCTACCTGTAACGTGTCGTTAGATTCTATTAAAGTAACTGTTAGATTTAGTACTAATGTTTACATGTAGTGGAAGATGTAGATTAAATTCTATCTATATCTAGAGACTATTCACGGCAAGAGTTCCTTTTGGGACAACATCCACACGCGTGTGTCTTCACCATCCAACCACAACCACATGCGTGTGGTTGTAGCCATGATGGCCTTGTTGCTGGATACAGCCACACTTGTGTGTATTAAATGTACAGTGTACATATAACAGTGCTACACACACACACATGGAGAAGCAGATCATCGTTCGAGGCGTGTCAAGCACATGAACACCACGCAACAAGCTTGCTCGCAAAGCGATGAAAGTAACCTCATTTTCATACCTTCTAATATTGTTTTCTTACAGTTTTTTTTTCCACTCCATTCTCATTGTGATTGCTTGATACGATAGGTTTAGAATTACACATGTAATAGCAAAGTTTTACTGCCGCTAATAGGGGGACTTCGTATTGACACCGCTAGACTGTTGGTGGTAGGCCCTACATCGTGACGCAGTTGTGCTGCGCCGCCCACCCCTGCAGGGACCCGAGCGCCGGTTGCTGTGTATGCTAGGTGCGCGATTCGCAAGTACCGATGTACCCGAACGAACGAAGGTCAAGTCTCAATAACGACACGATGCATGCTCAATCATTAAAATCAAAGTCCGAAATCAATTGTAACTTTAAATTCATCTCATCAAATACAGAGAATAAAACAAAAAGTAAATTTGTCTAGATGGTGAGATAATATTAGATGAGGTTAATCTAGGAAGTACATGTAGGTTCATCACTTTGCGGTGGTACATCAATATCGCGTGTTGATGTGGCCACACAGCACAGCGTGTGCGCGTGTTTCCCTGCTACGCAATATACATGTACAAGGTTGTACTGTAAAGCTTCTCCATCCATGTGTGTGGATATATGCACATAACACACGAGTGTGGCAGTATCCAGCGACTCTGGCCACGGCTACAACCACACTCTTGTGGCTGGATGGTAAAGACACACGCGTGTGGTTGTATACATTAGTGAGTGCGTGCATCTGTGTTAGTGTTGTGCGTATCTCAAGCAAGGTTAAGCTAGGTAACGTGTTGTTAGAGTTGTATAAAAGTTTAGGTCTGCAATGACCCACCACTGTGTGTAAGCATTAGGCACCTACTGTAATTGACCGGACAAGTATGTCTAATTCCGCGAAAAACTTCTCATTTATAATAATGACATTTGCTGGGTCAGTTTTGAAAAAATGACCCAGCAAATGTCATAATTACTGTACCTCCGCCAAGGGGGGAGGTTACAATACATATTGTATGTTTTTGTTACCGTTGGTTTGTTTGTTAGGGTGCGTTTATGCTTCCATTTTGGGGGCCAAAATCAGGCTTTTGAAACGTGATTAGTGCAAAATGCTGTTGCGTTCATGCTCATTTCGATAGAAACGCTGATTCAAAACGCTGATCAAAACGCACAAAAAGGTGCGTTTACGATCAGCGTTTCTGACTAATCATGTTTGACGGGGAAGCATAAATGCAACAGCGTTTCTATACACGTTTAGAGTGACGTCATCGAAACGCCTTTCCGGTTCACGTGAAAAAGCGCGCGCCCGTCCAGCCAGCTACCCTGGCCTGTGCAATTTTCCCATGTACTGTGCATATGCATGTCTTTCCCAGCTGCTCTCCCAGGCCAGGCCACCGATTGCAGCGCGCTCCCCAATTTGACCTGCCTCTGCTGAGGTCAGCGAAGCAATCGCAAACGCTCTGCCAAGGCTCGAAGAAAGTGAGCATAAACAGTGCTCCCGTGAACGGCGTTTTGAATCAGCGATTTGAATCAGCGTTTCAAAACGCTGATTCTGCCTTCGCAAATTGACCATACATAAACACACCCTTAATTAGTTAGTTCGTTAGTTCGTTACACTGTAGTTTGTCCGTGTGCAAAATAACGGATTGGGATGAAACTTGCAGGAAAGGTTGAGAATGACACAAGTAACAAACGATTAACTTTTGGTAGTATTCCGAGAATTTTTGGGGAATTTATGAAGGATTTTTTATATTTTGGCAGGTAGGGTCAATGAACTTGGGAGTTCAGGCTGCGCGTACAATTGTATTTGAGGTTTGCCCATGCGCGCACTAAAGTGCGTGCTCTAGTTTCTGCTAGGGCGAGGCGCGCCGTGCAGCTGAGGGTTTATGACATAACAAAGGCTTCTATATTGGGATATCGGGCAATTTTTTTTCAGCATGTGTACCAATCGGTGGATATCACTGATCTCTATGGAAGAGCCCAAAGAGCTTTGAACTTCCCCAGTGGTGGAGAGGAGAAAAATCTCTTTACAAGATCATCGGTGGAAAGTAACTGCTTGGCGGAGGTCTGCGCTCTCAGAGTGCTTTTCTAGTTATAAATGAGAAGTTTTTTGCGGAATTAGACATAGAACCTTGTCTGGTCAACTACTGTAGCACGCTAACAGTCAGTATACATGTATGCAAGCATGGTACTATTACCGGACACCATGGTATTACCAGACACGCACATTTTTGCGTACTAGATCTAATGACATTCTGTACGCGCGAGACTTCATAGATTAGCCTCACAGAACTTTGTGTGGACCGAAATCGCAAAAAAAGCGACATAAAAATGTAAAAACCCAAAGAAATTCACATTTTACCTCAAATTTAAAGTTAAGTGACCCACACCTCGTCATAGTTAATATTTATGCATGTTTGAATCACATTTCATGACTGAAATTCTATGAAATCCCACGCACATACAGGAAAAATGCTGAAGATTCCAATAGAACCAAAAGTTCACTGATCGATATCGGAAATTTGTAGCTATCGTCCTCAAACGCGAACGATGCAGAATAGTTATGTGCTATAGGGGTCTGCAACTCGTCACCCGCGCATGCAGCTCCCATAGACAAAGCACGTAAAATAGAAGTTGTGGTGTTGTCGATTTCTCACAAGGTTTTATTGCGTGAACTGTTTGAAATGTTCAAGACAGACATTTTGATTTTTACCGTAAAATACAAAATTTGAGCCTTATTTGCCGATTTTTTCTTTGTCATCCGCTCGACGAGAATGTATATGGTGATTTGTGGGATGAATTGTGATTCTGGTGCAAGGACTACAAGTAGGTGCAAAAGATGTCGAGTATTTCATTGCGAAAATCGTGTCCGGTAATACAATGCGATTTTGCACTGCACAAAAAGACAACTTTTTTAGAGGGGTATGATTGAAGCATAATTTCTGAAAACTGGAGCGAACAATTGACATAAGTAGGCTGAATTCGTAATTTCCAGGAGTCTGTGAATAAGTGGTGTTATTTTTAGCCAAAATTTCATCTTCTGAGTACGGAATTCAAAGCCACGAAAAAAAGCATCCGGTAATTGGATCTACCATCCTACTACTAACGTTACTAGTGTAATTGGGGTGACTGTCCCAAAAGGAACGCTTTCCCTATTCACTAAACTAAATAACTTCTACAGCTACTGCTCCTAAAGCAGGGTAATAAACACACTGATGGAGGGTGGGATTTAACAATATTAAATTGGTTTATTATACGGGATGATCTCTCTCTCCAGCCAAAGAGTCCAACTTACCGAGGCCAAGCCCTTTTTGGCAGAGGCAAGGCAAAAGTAGCAATTAATTTACTGTAAATGGGTAAACTTGGCCACTTGTAATGAGGGCGCAAGTGGCTGAGTTTACCTCTTGGCTGTAAATACTGTACGAGGATGAGCCATAGTTTTGTTTTACATGTAGGATAAGGGTACCAGTATTCGGTCAGCTACCGGTATTCGGTCACTTTATCACTTGTCACCAGCCAGTAAGTTCAATTGTCACAACATATGCAAATCACATCAATGCACATACAAGACTGTACTTGCACACTCATTCACAACAGGAAACTCCCTTAGGCCCCTCCAAAAATCCATCCAAAATCCCAAATTTTACCATCAAAAGTGCAGAATCGGCGCTACTTTCCAAAAGCGTGTGTGGATTGAGCCCAGTTTTAAGAATATGGGTCGCCTAAAACGCTAAAAATCGAGAAATTGGATATGCCGTTCTCTCGTGGGATTTTTTGCTTGTCGCAAGCTTGGAGTGTGATGGTACAGTGTATCCTCAAAAACGCAAAAGAAAAACAAAATTTCCGTACGTGCCGATACAGTGTCTCAATGTACAAGGGTTGAATGCAATGTGCCAATTCCCCAGTATTCGGTCACCAGGCACCGCAACGTCGCTGATGCAATTTTGCGCCAACAAGGTAGCGCGCGGCGCATTTTTCAGCTGCCTGGAACACGCACTGACTTTGAACGCGCATATCGCATGACTGAATACTGGTCGCGGTGACCGTATTCTGGGGAATTTTCAAGGTGATATATTTTGGGATCTTGTGAAATTCTGTGTGATAATCAACAAAATGAAAATTGAGATTAAAGAAATTTGATATACAGTTGAACCTCATTTATCCGGCCTCCCTTTTCCGGATCTCTCTATTATACGGACGCAATCTCGCCGTGATTTTATTTTTTTTTAAATAATTACTGGAGGAAAGGGGGATTCCCAACTCCTTGAGAACTCCTACACAAACACACATGAATTACAAACTTGTACATATTACTTCTAACATGATTAACATACATTTCATCAAATTTCCTTCCAAATTGCTTACCTTCAGACATTTTAACATCCCCAAACATCCCCATATCATCGCAAGAACATGGACAGATTATGCGCTCGAGTCCTCTCATATCGCATTGCCACATATAGGTCCATACACAGCCGTCGATATGACTAGATAGACATGCATTGTTTCGAGTCATTGGCTGAGCAATGAATGATATTGATAATTGAACACTCAGAAATTGTTCACACACAGTAGGGGAGAGCGGGGTGAGTTGGGACGCGGGTCAAGTGGGACACGTTCTCTGAATCAAAAACTGTTCAACCAATCAGCGATTGGCTTATATCTACAATAAGCCCCTAGCAACCATACATCACACTAAGAAAGCCATGCAGCTCGGCAAATTCTAAGTATGTATAAATTGCTATTGAAAATTTTCCCCAAAATATGACATTTTTTTGAAATCAGGCTAATTAACCTGTTGTCTTTGTATTCATGATTTCAAGGACACAATTGAAGCTGGTGGTGAGCCTTATTGATATGCAACTAATATAACTTGTTTTTGACAAATGCCTGCGTGGTTACTGAGCAGTCGTACATATTCATGTATATGCCATGTGAGGGACAGTTGGGACAACGTGTCCCATTTGTCCCTAATAATAGCATTACATGTAAAACAGTTCAGATTTTCAAACATGTTGTTCAAACTTGTTTTGTTAAAATAAAGATCATTTTAAAGCATGTTTGACTGTTTTCATTACCAATGTTTCATTACGCCTTCCAACTTTGGCATTTCCGACATTTCTATAGGATGTCACACTTTACAAACACCGTCCCATTTCTCCCTTGCCGTTGTCCCACTTGACCCACGGGTGGGTCAACTTCTCCCCCAAAATAAGGTTTTTTCTTTTTATTAACTGCAGAAAATTGAAAACAGTGCCACCCCCAGTTTATAGCTCTTTATGTTACCTACCATATGAACCTTCATGCAAGCCCGAAAGGAAGTGTAATCATCTCTTCTATAAAAAGATATAAGAAGAAAATCGGCGAACTTGAAATAATGTCCCACTTCTCCCCGCTCTCCCCTACACACACAAAGAGAGAGAGGGAGACCACCTAACAATGGCGACCTACAGTCGACTTTGCCGAGCCGTGATGATCGAATTTTGAAGCGTAGTTTCGTCGACTCGTACTGTTTATTTTCAAGATCTACTTGATACATTTCTTCATGATTAATTAGGTAAATCATCCCAAGAACTTATAAAAGAAAATGATTTCATTCTTGCAAAAACGAACCTCTATTTTAGGGTCTGTTACTGAGTGTAACAATGAAAAGGTTGCAGTATACACATTACTACACGTGGTATACTACATGTATCTACAATGGGCTACATCAGTACATGTGTAGTACATGTAGAAAGCATTGAGTCTCCCGTATCCGGCCAAATCCCTTATCTGGATGAGCCCCGGTCCCGTCTTGTCCGGATACGAGAGGTTCAACTGTATTTCACATACGTTGCTGTAGATATGACGTATGTATGTATTAGTTTAGTTTGAAAAATATTGCAAAAAAGCTTAAATGACCAAATACTGGGGATGTTAGCCGAGACTACATACAATGTGCATGTATCCAAGAATTCCAATTTTCCTCTAAATTTGCTGCAGTCACTTAATCTCCATCTTAGGGCGTAGGCCTAAATTTGGGATTCATTTCTCTTTAATTCATTCAAGCTGTATACTGTACATGTACATGTAACACCAGTACCAGGGTACACTGTCCTCTACTTAATGCTGATTTACATCAATTGTGTACATGTGTATTTACCCCCCCCCCCCCCCCCCCCCCCCCCCATTTGTTTTCTTTGGAATTGAACTGTCAAGTATTGTATTTGTCTCAAGTTTCTATGTAATAGTATTTACTCAAGAGTGGTTGCAAAATCAGGATGCCTTCTGCAGGAGCATTGACCATTCGTGTACTGAGAGACCTTCCTAGCCTGGTGTAGCTACATTGTACGTGTGGCTACTTACTGGCACATTCACCTGCAATATACATAATGTGTATGGGGATGTCCCATATAAACGTATAGACGTTACATATTTAATTCAATTTCCTTTATATGAAAACTATTATTTCTGTATTTCTATTTTCTCTTTTTGTAGATGGTTTCAACTTCTGTAAGCAATAACTTCCCATAATATCATTCCATTAGCCTTAACATGTTGATTTGAGAGAGAGAGAAAAAAAACCTTACTCGAATGTTCTCATTTTGTTACATATAATGGGACATCTCATCTCATATATTAATTGGATAGAGCACAACCTAATTTGCATAATTGATTGTATTATCCCTAAATTTTCATACCAAGTCAAACTACAGAGCTGTACATGATGAACTTCGTAAGTCCACTATTAATCATATTGATTTCCTTAGAATAAATATGATTTTTTTTTTAAATTGATGCATCTACATGTATACTATAAGGCACTGAATTTTGTTCTTGCGACATTTAATGTAGTGATTCATAACATGAACAATTTTGTGTGCATAATTTGCCTAACGTTACCTACATGTAATGGATTCCTTTTGTAGGCAGTTTCGAATCATGGATGATGACGGTAACAAAAACCTTAACCTTGAGGAATTCTGTGAGGGTCTCACAGACTTTAAAGTGACTTTAACTCCAGAGAAGCAGAAGGAGCTCTTTGCCTACTTTGACAAGGACGGAAGTGGATCGCTGAGCTTCGATGAATTCTTGCTGGGAGTCCGGGTAGGGAGAATGATCCTTTACATTTCATATGTGTTTTTTATGTTGTGACGTATGATTTCATGGAGGATTTAAATATGCAAACACTTATGAACTACAGTACCCTCTCCCAGTGATAGTGGTAAAGATGGGTACTGGTAAAAGTCTGAATAAACAGCCCACAGCATGAGGGTAACAAATAATATTCAACCTTTGATGTCACAGCTAGATGTCTACATGTAATGTGCTCTGTAATTCCATATGATGGCATTTGATTATGTAAAAGGGGGAATTAACCACAATAATGTGGATTCAGGGAATGTAGCAATGTCAGTCGGACATCAGTAAAGTTCAAGGAAAGTTGAATACCGGTAGTCCTTTCAAAAGATATGGATATTTGGACATTTTTGGGTTACCATCACCGAATAAGGACAGTACAAGACAAGAGTTCCAAATTGTCATACTAGTAGAATGATAAAAGGAAGTGTATTTCTTATACTATTGCTCTGCTGGCAGAAATTGAAAGAACACTTGATTTTGTATTGCATTTATATAGATTCCTTATTTGAGAGATTTGAAAGGATTGCATGATTTTCCACAAACTTGTGTGATGCCTTCTTCTGCTCTTTCTGGAATCACTAAATATACATGTACTTACAGGTTGTAGTTTTAGAGTTTAAGATTCGCCTTTTCACATAATTATTGTAATGTTTTGCAACCCATACTACTTGAATCAAAATCTTGCAAGAAAGGGTTGAAACAGGAAAACTACACCAATGCTGCACACTGGCACTGGTCTAGTGGTCCAGACAGGTAAAAATCACCACTGTTGGACCAGTATTTTAAAAGAAAGGGGCCGGGGGGTGGGGGGGGGGGGGGGGGGGGAACGGAGTACCTACTGGTCTGACAGACAGGTCGGACCAGTAGAAAAATTGAGTGTAGTGTGCAGCCCTGATTACACTGTACATACTTGCATACATACATGTACAGTAGGAACTACCCGGTTTACAATGTATTGTATTATATGCAAAAGTGAGAAAAAAAAAATAAAATCTGTACAAACAATACATGTAGGGAATTTTGGCTAGAAATGACACCTGCCCAACTTAGTGAAAATGTTGAGGGCTTTAAGAATCAGTGAATTTACTATCATGTTGTTGATATTTTGGTATGTGTTATTCAATTATTTTAATGGCTGTGGTATCACGTCTTCCTGCTCTTTTTGTCTTTACAGCATTGGACATACAATGTAACTAAAAAATGTTTGAGTCAGTATGTACAGCAGTTTAACGTATGTTCTGTTGACTCTCCTCTTCATTAAAAAAAAAAAAAAATCCAGCCTGCAATGTCCGAGTCGCGCAAAAGGTACGTTGACAAAGCTTTCGCCAAGATGGACAAGACTGGGGATGGTGTTGTGACGGTCAAGGACCTGAAAGGGGTCTACAATGCCAGAGAGCATCCCAAGTACAAAAACGGGGAATGGGAGGAAGCACGGGTGTTTGAGGAGTACCTCAAGTCGTTTGAAGAGCCAAACAATGCGGATGGCAAGGTGAGAACCTGTGCTTGCTTCCACAGCGATGCATACATTCAAATCGGCCGAGGTACTGTAAAACGAGGAATGTTCTTGTGCATTTTAATTTTGTGAATTTTCGCGAGAGCCGAGATTCGCAAAATTAGAATGCACGCGAAAGTTCTTGTCTACACTATATGCATTTAATGGTAATAGAGGTAACTCGTGAAAATTTTATGCTGTGGAAAAGGCCGTCAGCTCCAATTAGCGAAAATTTTATGCCGTGTAAAAGGCTGTCAGCTCCAATTAGCGAGAATTTCATGCTGCGAAAAATATTGTGTTTCACAGTACTTCAGCAGGTGGAGGAGCAACATGTACAGGCAAAGCTTTTAAGCTTGTTTAAAGGCCCCATATTGTTACTAGTACTGATAACACTGATTCATGAAAACTTGTTAAACTTCACTCCTGATGAATTCCTGAATGGTTTAGATCTGATGTTGTTGAAATAGATAATGTAATAAATAAATAAATGAATATATTAAAGAAATGTCTTCTGCTCTAGATATTTCATTTAACTCCTCAAGCTAGCTTGAACATCTTGTGGAATTGCATATAATGTGTCACTAAATTCTTGGTATATCCACTTGAGATATTAAGAGATTACTTTTAACTATAAACATCTATTCATTGCAACTGATTGACAAATTGCCCTACATCGACGTAAATAAGCACTGTGCTTATTTACGTCGATGTAGGGCAATTTGTCAATCAGTTGCAATGAAAACATCTCGACGGAAGAAATTCATGAATTTGAATAACAAAGCAGTACCCGCTGCACGCTATAAGGATAGAACCAACACTTGCTTTCGGGCGAAAGCTCGGTGGTCTAGTGGAGATGACGCCTGTCCGGTGATCAGGAGGTCGTAGGTTCGAATCCTGCTCGAGTATGTACGCCCATGATTTTTTATCATGGCTACTACTAAAACACTGATCAATTCAGTGCTTATTTACGTCGATGTAGGGCAATTTGTCAATCAGTTGCAATGAAAACATCTCGACGGAAGAAATTCATGAATTTGAATAACAAAGCAGTACCCGCTGCACGCTATAAGGATAGAACCAACACTTGCTTTCGGGCGAAAGCTCGGTGGTCTAGTGGAGATGACGCCTGTCCGGTGATCAGGAGGTCGTAGGTTCGAATCCTGCTCGAGTATGTACGCCCATGATTTTTTATCATGGCTACTACTAAAACACTGATCAATTCAGTGCTTATTTACGTCGATGTAGGGCAATTTGTCAATCAGTTGCAATGAAAACATCTCGACGGAAGAAATTCATGAATTTGAATAACAAAGCAGTACCCGCTGCACGCTATAAGGATAGAACCAACACTTGCTTTCGGGCGAAAGCTCGGTGGTCTAGTGGAGATGACGCCTGTCCGGTGATCAGGAGGTCGTAGGTTCGAATCCTGCTCGAGTATGTACGCCCATGATTTTTTATCATGGCTACTACTAAAACACTGATCAATTCAGTGCTTATTTACGTCGATGTAGGGCAATTTGTCAATCAGTTGCAATGAAAACATCTCGACGGAAGAAATTCATGAATTTGAAAAACATCTATTCATACTGACTTTCAGTCCCATTTATACTGCATGATATGATAGCAGTGTGCCTGCAAGGTTTGTATTCTACAACTGCCTGTAAATAATATTAGATATTAAATGTCCATGGCTGTTATTGCATGTGTCCTTCATAGAACAGAATAGGACCAAAAAAAAAAAATAAAAAATAAGAAAAAAATAAAAAATCTTCAGTCTAGACTATGACTGGAAATAACCAAGGTGATTTCAATTTAGTTTGCAGATAATTATATATAATTATAATATAATTATGTATAGTTATATATAATTATAATGTGCACTACAAACGCATACACACATAGATGACCAGATGCCAACAGACATCTAATTGTACAAATGTAAGCAACAGGCTGTGCATATGAAAATTGCATTTTGCACTTGTTTTATGTCCATGGTTTTTATAAAGCTGCCTGTATGAATTCAGGGCAAAAGGTACAATGTATTGTACCTGTGGCTGACAGCATGCTTTATAGAGACCAAATTTGGCTGTGTGGCACACAGTGGGAATACACTCATATAGGAAACATACCCCCTGCCATTCCAGTGTCAATTGTACTTCTATAGCTGTACAATGTATGTACATGTATTTGTACATATATGCACCTACATGTTTTAAGTGTCGTGAAACATGAACCAGTCAAAAATGCATTTTCTCTGGCAGTAGATACATTCTGTTTTGATGTTTTTTTATCGCGTCATAATTGATATTACTCAATATTAATTTCTTTATATGCTGAACAGAGGTATGAAGTTGATAGTATGTAAAACTGCTCCCAGTGAGTTTAGGACTAAATTGAGTGCGTAGTATTGCCAGAGCTCCCTTCTTGTTTCTGTAGTTCTTCCCTTTGATATCACAATAAATTCACATGCATGTTTACTGTCAAAAGGTGCTATAAATAGTGTACTGCCTCATTTCCACTTGTTCAGATTAACTTTGATGGCAAGGTAATAGATCTAGGATTTCTTTTGCTCTTGAGTGGTTTTTCTCTTCTCTTCTCTTCTCCTTTCAGTTATTCCTCTGCAACTTACTAAAGTTATATTTGCTGTGCGCCATGTAAAATCATTTGTGACCTCAATGTCAAATTTTCACCTTTTCCTATTGGAGATATCGTTCTGTGCTGTGTTTAAAGACATAATATATGATGTACACTAACCTATAAATTAGCATTAATGTCCTCAAGTTCCACTCCTTGCTGTGTGAAGTCAAAATTTTCTTTCCTCACCCTGTAAGTTGCTTCTAAAGATATGATTGTGCTAGATTTGTTTACTTCTGTCATTCATTAATTTATTGTCACCATCTAATCATTTGCACTGCACACACTACAGTGTACAATGTACAAGTGTACTTCCTTTTTTGTTTGCGAACTTGAAGCGGGCTCGACATGAAAAGGGCATCTTTTTCAAGGCCGTTTGAAACATCAGGTTCGAGTCTTTCTTTGTTTTCGGAATGCTGAGTGAAAGCATTGCAACAAACAGATGAAATTTCATGTCAGAGTTGGACAAACATCATTTGGAAAATCGTGAAAGTTTGAAAACAGACATTCATTTAGTGTTTTGTCGTTGAGTAACCTTGTAATACACACTGTAATACCTAGCCTACAACTTGTAACTGTGTGATTGTGATTTGCAAACAAACTTCTAGTAATGTAAAAGGTCAATTCCACGGAAAGGTTGCATTTTATGATAATCAAACTATTGAGTATAGATGATTAATCAAGCTTAATTAGATGATCTGGTATTGTTTACTCAAAGCAGCCTTTCACAACGGATATTTTGATACCTCATTTGTGAACATCGGTGAACGTGGAGTGGAGTTATGTCCGAAAAACCTTCATTTTTCATGAAAATTGCCAATTTGTGCAGAATTTATGTATCATTTCTGATACACTATTATGACCATAATACAGCTTGTGTAATTCTCAGATGGCTTATTTTCTGAATGTTCTTTGGTCATAGATTGGTTTTATGATGTTCTAGAACTTGTTCCGGCATCAGTAAATATTATTCTCTCAATCTCAAAATGTGGTAGTTGATAGCGTCCCATAAGTCACATTTTTGTGTCCCATCAGTCACACTGGTTTTCCCTATCCTGCTACTGTACCAATGAGTAGATATTCATACCACTTGGCTCAGGGTAAGCACCAACCCTTTGCTACTTTCAGGAAAGAAAATATCTTTCCAGAGTCTCTGTGTGTAAGAATATTTCAGAACTTACTTTCCCACATGAAAAACGGTGGTCCTCAGATGTCCCATAAGTCACTACAGCAATTTTTCGTTGCTGTACGTAATGCAATGATACTTTTCAAACTAAGTATGGTGTTTTCATAAACTGTGATATGATGGATCTAACCGTGAATTGAGAAAAATGCATTTGATGCAACTATTTTCTCAAAATACTGGTTTGAAATTGCCAAAAATTGTCACTTTGTCCAATAAGTCACAATGGAATTGACCAAAAGTGGAAATATTTTTGGTGTTGACATTTTGTGCAACCAGAAACTCATGCCAAAATAAAAGCATGCAAATATTTGCACTTGCCGTATGTCCCAGTAGTTGATGTTCTGATTCCACTGAACCAAAAAGATTTGAGACTCATCTTACCCAGCCAAGCGTAAAAAATTACTTGGGCAAAATATCCACTTTTTACCGTATGCTGTTTCAAGTGATACACATACTGTACAATGCACTGGAAGACAGCATGCCAAGCTTGCTGTGGCTTGATTGAATATAATGAGGTAAAGTTTGTGTCAAAAACAACAATTTGATAATAACATTCTCCAGTAACTCAACTTTCATGGCTGTGAGTCCTTTTGCACTGGTTGTAATACAGTGTGTAAAGAATATGGTAGATAGATAGGGTGATGCACACAAAATTAAAGGCATAGTGTGCCCACACACTTGAATCATAATTTGATCTTTTAAATGAAGGGACTGTCATTGGTCTGTGCAGTGCTTCTAGTCCATATTGAATGCATCATGCATAGCATGCTTAGCAAACGACTTGAAGCTGCAAGAGTGTACTGGAAAATCTTCTTTCTTGCCGTCATTATGATTTTGTCTCAGTTATATGCTTGTTCATGTAACCGTTGTTAAAAATGAAATTGGATGTTCATTAGAGCCCACTGGTGGCTACATACATGTACGTGGAAGTATTTTTTTTTTTTTATTTTGATTGGCATTCTTTAATTCATTTCACATTGCAAGAACAGACACATTTTGTCTGTTCCTGCTGAGATTCTTATTATTGACCGATTCGGGTTCGTTGAGGGCAGCAGACATT
The DNA here is from genome assembly GCF_040938485.1 of Diadema antillarum. NCBI lineage: Eukaryota > Metazoa > Echinodermata > Echinoidea > Diadematoida > Diadematidae > Diadema > Diadema antillarum. The sequence goes on from NW_027270959.1 coordinate 1,541,629, forward strand.
TTACGGCACAGGGCGCAGCCATGGTGTGTATCAGCCGACCCCCCCTGCTCTCCCCCACCCCGGGGCAACATGTTTATCACGCACTTGTAACAAAGGTTCGCGCACTAAGCAAGCATTCGCGCACTCAGTACGAGACGCCCATTGGCTAAAGCAGTTTTTCATTCTGCGCGCGTGCTAATGTAGGGAGAGGGGTGGGGGAGTGCGGAGGGGGGGTCTGCTGATACACCCAGTATGGCTGCGCCTATGCTAAAAATACACATAGCGCGTCACAGAATCGGTCAATACCCTCGCCAAACGAAGTTTGAAGGGGGTATATAGGAATCAGCGGACGGTCGGGCGGGTCGGGCGGTCGGTCGGGCGGTCGGTCCGTTGCAAATCTTGCGTCGCGAACTACTTCCTCAGTTTTCAACCGATTCCCATAAAACTTGGCACAGATGTGTGCCTTGGGTTGTAGATGTGCAAGACGTATTTTTTGACAGTACCCAAAAGTACGTTGCCATGGTAACGGCATATTATGGGCAAAAATGGGTACAAATCTTGCGTCGCGAACTCCTCCCACAGTTTTTGATCAATTTTTATGAAATTAGGTACAGATGTTCATCTGAATATGTTAATGTGCAAGACACATATTTCCGCAGTGGCAAAAAGTGTTGCCATGGTAACGGCATGTTATTGGTAAAATATAGGGCAAAATGCTTCATGGCAAAACTGCTTCATCAGTGTTCTTCCAATTCTCATGGAATTCATATTGAATGTTTGTCTTAGGATATAGGTCAGCATGACACATTTCTTGACAGTGACAAAAAGTATGTTGCCATGGTAACAGCTCACATATTATGAGCCAAAATGATGGAAAATTTTGTGTTGCAAACTACTTCCTCAGTTTTTGCCCAGTTTCCATGAAACTTGGTACAGATGTGTGCCTTTGGTTGTAGATGTGCAAGACGCATTTTTCGACAGTACCCGAAAGTACGTTGCCATGGTAACGGCATATTAATGGCAGAAGATCAAGGAAAGATCTTGCGGATTTAACTACTTCCTCAGTTTTTTGACCAAAGCTTATGAAATGTTGTTTTGACCAAAGCTTATGAAATGTTGTTTGGCGGGGGTATAACCAGTCGCTGTAGCGACATTTCTAGTTTTGCATTGTAATTTTACTAGTGTCATTTCTTTAATATTACATGTACTAAGTTTCATTTTGTCTTATTATTATGGAGTTCCATTGACATGCCTGTACAATGTGCAATGATAGTTTTCTATCCAAAGACATCTTAATTACAGTGTACATGGGTGCTGGTAAGATTCCTCTGATCTGGCTGATGGAAAACCAATCTTCTGATAGCCTTTTTGACAGTGTACAGTTTCTACCTGCAAAACTACATGTATTTGCAGGATACTTGATATTGTGCCTTGGATTAGCTTCTTCCTGCTACAGATTGTACACAGCCTGTAAACCCCAAAGTTGTTTCTGTGGTGATATACATACACAGTATGTGTACACTCAAAAAAAAAGAAAGCAAACGCTTTTCCAAGTTTAGATTTCTCATAGAACATTTGGCTGAAAGCTAATGTATTATATACCATATTGAAGGTAATTTAATTGGCTATCAACCTGGTAGGTCAACAAAAAGGGAAACTTTACGCATGAGTGAACACCATTGTTTTTCTCTTCCAGGGCACAAAAGTAAAAATTGCAAAACTGAACAAGTTGTCATTCATGTGTATGTGCTCTTCCATAGAACAATAAAAACAAACAACAAATTTCACACAAAAAGAAACATGAATTAAGTTGCAAAAACAAACCTTTGATCTCTATGATATCTTTAAAGCCTGAAAGACCAATGAATGCTAAAAATAATGGAGGAAAATGAAAAGCATCTTATGTCAAATCTATATTCAAATGAAATAAGAGAAGTAATGATTAACAAAAATGGTACATATTTGAGCTTTTTTTTTGGAATTAGGAAATTGTAAATAATGTTTGGTTCGACGATTGAAATTGTCGCATGGATTTTAAATCACTAGTTTGAAAGAAATATAAAGAAAATCTGGTCATTTAACCATCTTTATGGTTTTTATTCCTATGTCAGTTGAAGTTTGACTTGACGGAAAATTCTTATTTTGCCCCTTTAGTTTCCCACTTTGTTTTTCTTAGAGGTAATGAAGAGATATTAAGAGAACAAATACTTTTTTTCCCCTATTTTATTCATGTCTCTCATTGTCTTAAACTGGTCTTTTGTTGTCAAATGTTATCATGAAGGGCATTTGCAAATGAAAGAGAACATGTCAATTTGTGCAAATTTTTGATATTGTGACTTGTAGTGAAGTTAATACATTATACTAGAATTATGTTTCAAAATAGGCATTCTTGCCATATGAAAGCAGACTAGAATCGGGGAGGGTGATTTTATTTTGTATTTAATTTTGCTTTCCTGTTTGATATATTGTAGATCCACGATTGATGAAGATAATTGTAATGCCGAAATTACATTGTAAAGATCTTTTATTCTGGATGTAAAGGTAATTGATGCATGCAGGCAAGTTCCAAATGTTCATGTACCATACTGAGGGTTTTTTTCCCCCTCCTACCAAGGGGTTGCACTGCTTCATAACTGTTAATGTATAAAAGCCCTATTCATTATCACGGATCCAGTCCCTTCAAATGATAATTTGTTTTGAAGGCTTGCACCCCGCACTGCAGGTTGCATGGAAGAGTGTGCATCGTTGCTATGGCGATGCATCACCTGCTTCTCTTTTGAATGGATGCAGGATAATTCACTTGTCCACTTCTATTTGACAATGGAACTCTCTAAAGGCTAGATTCACTTTTCTCAAGGTCACTTTCACAGAGTACTGAACCTAAATGGCTTGCTAATTCATCTGTAATGTGGATGACACTTACTGTTGTGATGCACTGCACAAGTAAAAAGGCACTTTTTCTTCCTATTATGTGACAGTGCCTAATTAAAAAGAAAAAAAAAATCTGTTCTAACAAAGAATGGTAGTGGAGCTGTGAGTAAATGTGACTGAATAGTGAGGCTCAAATTGAGGTGCTTTTCCGTTCTTTTTCTACTTTTAAATATATAGTAAAAATCCAACCAGACATTGCATTTGTAGGCAGGCCCATAATAATTGTCTTCAACACATCCAGCATAGTCCTAGCTCAGATAATAAGATGGTATAAGATGTGCCCTTCAGGGTTGGTCAATATGAATGAAAATTGTTGTCTACAATGTATTACCTCCCCCCCTCCCCCCCCCCCCAAAAAAAAAAAAGAAAAAAAAAAGGGGGGGGGGGGGGGGCTAGAATTTACACCAAACAAAATTAGAAGAACACATCTGTTCAGCTTGAAGGAACTTGGACACTTCAATAAGAATTTCTGTAAAAGATGCGGATAAATCCATGTTCTTTCATTGCTGTATTAAAGGTTACTAGTACATGAACATCTATTCCTCATGTCACATTTGGAATGATAAAGAAAATAAGAGAATTCCACAAAATATAATTTCAAATAAAAAGTACACGTACATTGTATGTATATTCCTTGAAACTTGTTACTAACATATGTTTCAAGTATTATCATTATGCAAATTTTTGTGTACAATGTATTACCCCCCCCCCCCCCCAAAAAAAAAAAGAAAAAGAAAAAAAAAAAGGAGGTGGGGGAGAATATACACCAAACAAAATTAGAAGAACACAGCTGTTCAGCTTGAAGGAAATTGGACACTTCAATAAGAATTTCTGTAAAAGATGTGGATAAATCCATGTTCTTTCATTGCTGTACATATATGAAAGGTTGCATCCATTCATGTCACATTTGGAATGATAAAGAAAATAAGAGAATTCCACAAAACATAATTTCACATGAAAAGTATGCATACATTGTATATTCCTTTAACTTGTTACTATAAACATATAATTTGAGTAATATCATTCACACTGTCTTCAGGAGAAGGCATGGCATCTTTCATAATGCTGGCAAAATGAAAATAATAATATGTGGAATTTTGTTTCTCCACATTATTCCAGTGCTGTTTTATCGCAAATTGTCACAGCCTTCTCATCCAGCAAAGATGGTTCATTGCAAAAAACAAAAGCTTTTTATTGCCATTACAATCTGAGTCTTTGGACTACATTAAAAGTTATGTTGTGAATTCCAGCCAACGAACAATATATCTTTTTCTTGTTGCAGGTGACAAAGGAAGAATTTGTCAACTACTACAGCGCAGTCAGCGCTAGCATTGACACGGATATCTACTTCATCACAATGATGACCAATGCATGGAAGCTGTAAGCAGCTGGAGGTCAAGGGTCAACCATCTAAAGCATAATATGCAGATGGTATGTCAAAAGAGGTGAGTTTAATCCTTTCTGCGCCAAGGACTTTGGATGTTGTGTATAATCCTACAGGGTGTTCTGTGTCAATTGGCACTTAAAAGGGAACCCAAACCCAAAGAGAAATGTGGATTGAGTGAAAGCAACAACGTTAGTAGAACATATCAGTGAAAGCTTGATGAAAATTGGACAGTCGATGCAAAAGTTATGAGTTTTGGTGTTGGAACCGCTGGATGAGGGGACTACTAGAGGTTATGATGTATGAGTGGACAACAATATGAAGAAAATATAAAGGGAATTCCACAAAAATTCATTTTTCCAGAAAATTACACATTCCATGTACTTGTACTGACATATGTTACGAGTGGCAATTATTCACCCTGCTTTCTGAGAGCGGTTTAGTCAAGTGCTCTTTCATCATGCTAGAAAAGTGAATTTTTGTAGAATTCCCTTTATGTTTTCTTTATAGAGTTGTCCACTCATATGTCATAACCTGTAGCAGTCTCCTCATCCAGCGGTTCCAACACCAAGATTTAAAAAATTCGTAACTTTTCCACATTACAAAAAGTGCGGTGACATCCTCAATAGGAAACGAGCATTTTTAAATGCACCGCGCAGAGCGCACAATCAGGTATAAGACATTTACACGGACTCTCGACTTTACGAACTCATACCTCCCAGAATATGTCTTTTTGCTTAAATGCACCTGGTTTTTATGAAAATCTAGATTTCAAGCTTCCTCTACTACCTCATTTGTAGAGTTTTGTGAAAATTTTACATTGGTACCTTTCGAGTTGAAAATTAGGTGTCATTTCTCACTCAAACGCAATCACCTCTAGGACAACACGCAATTTTACATTGATGGCGCGCTGTGCCAACTGTGAGCCTGAAGGCCATTTTGAGAGGGTTATTTTACTGCCATACCTGTTGTATTTGTAAAATGCGCCTGCCTAGTAAGTTGCAGCAAATACTCACGTGTATTCATACTGAGTTTGGAGGAATTTCGTGAAACTTCGCCTTCGGTACCTTTTCAATATTCATAAACCATGTCAGTTTAGCCCCGAGTGAATAACTCACCAATATGTTCATACAGTAAAGCAATTGCGCATCCCTGCGTCCTTCTCACTTGAATACGCTACGCTGATTGGCTAAATGTCATTGGCCTTACGAGGTCGCATCGGGTCAACGCGTGATCGTGACGTAGCGCGTATGCAAATTTGTGACGTGACAATAGGTGCGCGCGTCTTTATTACTACTTGGATTTCATTAACACATTAGCTCAACGTAGCATTTGCGGCGCGTGATTGCATCATGCATATGTATTATTCTTTAACGCGTAATGCACTGTGATTGGTGGTATGCAAATGACAGATCTACGTCATAGCTCATTATCTGTTTGTCACCGTTCGCGTGTAGACTTTTTGTAATGATCGACTGTCCGATTTTCATCAAACTTTGACTGATATGTTCTACTAATGTTGCTGCTTTCACTCAATCCACATTGCTCTTTGGGTTTGGGTTCCCTTTAAAGGACCAAAGGATTAAATTTTAAAGGTATTGCTGCAGGTAAAGGTAAATGTTCTGACAAGATCATTGCCTTCAATCTTGTCTTAATGATCGCTAATTCTACTCTGATTTTTACAGTTTCTGCTCGATTCTAATACTGTACAAATATAGGGGTTATTATATTGCATAATGAATTGCAGAATATGCTGTGAATGTATAATTTGCTACATGTTCAGAAACAAGAGGGCATGTGGAATAATGTTATGCTGTAACAAGAAAATTGCATACTGTTTATGAACACATCTTTTCAGTGTAACTTAATTGATTAGAAGGTATATTCATATGATGGAATCACCGAATGTATTACATGAATAGAGTTAGGCCTGATTTACAAGACTCCACCATGTATCATTTCACTGTTTTGTCTTTTATTGTCAAATGTACTTCCTTTGAAGGGATGGTATATGATTTTGGTTGAGATGGGGATTCAGGTTTTAAAGGTGCATGGTCCCGGCATTTTAGTCAAATGCGTACACGGGCGCACGGCGCAAGTTTCCTATAGAGACCTACGCTATCGACTCCTCTTTAGCGCTTACGCTTTGGCCCACTTCCCCGAGTCCGAAGAAGTCCGATTCACTGTAGTCAGTGGTCCGATCACAGTTCGGCTCATGATTCGGCTGAGGGGGATGACAGCTTTAGCAAACTTCTTTTGTGATGTCATGATAACAAGCACATATGCAGGCACCCTGGCATTACTACAGACTGCGCGATGCGCAGAGAAGACAACGAAGGCAACGTTACTTACTGTAGCAACACCGACGCACTTTACTCTTGATGACAGCTCAACTTCGGTAATCTTCGTATCAATGCTAACGGTGATCAGCAGTATCATCAACAGTGCCCTCTACACTACCGGGACTATGCCCCTTTAACTTATGATAATGATAATTAGAAACTAATGAAATGCTATTAAAAGAGCATACAATTCTAAGAGGAATGAAAAGTTTATTATTTTGATGAAAATTGGCTTTGAAATGGCTGACATCAAAAACATAAAGTAAAACAAGTGGTCCTGATAAAACGTGCATCCCGCCTTTCATTAGGGCCTCTTTGTTTGGGATGTTGCAGCCTATTTAAAACTACATGTAATTTTCACTGAATAAACTGCGAATTCTTCTTAAATTTGCATGCTTTTTAACATTTTAGAAGAGGTTTCTCATTATCTCAGATAAAGCTGGAAACCCAAAGCCTCATATCAAAAAAAAATTATATACCATCCCTTTAACTGTTCCTCTACTTTATTTGAAAGCATGGAGTTAAATGTTACCATAACTATTATCGAATTCCTTCTTACTTTAAAGTCACTGATTTAGGTTGAACTGGCTTCCCATGGCAACATTAATTAAAAACATTTTATTGTTGTTGTTCTTTCTTCACAGTTCTTCAGCTGTGAGACCCGTTTCACAACTTCAGCTGGAATCTGGTACGCCAGGCAAGAAGCCGTCACCCATCACTGGTGTTCCATCTCTTCTCGTCATTTCAAAATGCAGTAGAAAAATGCTATAATAAAAAGGATCTTTTACAAATGCTCTGTAGGACTATGTATAGTTTAGATTGTCCATGCTGTGTGCACATGCAGGATTTATCCACCAATTTTGCCCCTGTTTTGATGTAATGCTTCAATGATTTTTGTAATTATTATAAATTCCTGATTGTACAGAACTGTGTTGTTGAAGTAGCAAATGCAACATTTCATGTAAATGCAGTTTCTACAAGGGTTCTCTTTGTTTGCTCCAAGAAGCTGTGATCTTTTAAAGGAGAATGCCAAGTATTGTAAAACCACAAATATTTGCGGCATTAACCTTTTGCGTATTTGAGCGGAAGGCCTTTTTCTCAGCATGCAACTTTTTCAAATTGTTGACCATGGTTGTGTGCAACATTGTTGTGGCATTCAGTGCATTGTGTTGACAGAATTTGTCACATGCATTTTACTTTGGTGAATCTTGGCATCTTGTGAAATTTGTGAAAGCTTCATCCACAGGACCATCTTTAGTTTTTCAGCTGTTCCGTAAACACATGTCACATGAAAGGGAAAAACAATCCTCGAAACAAACCATGGTTGTATTGGTACGTACATGTATGCGTGTATTAATGGCAAGCGTACTGTCCAGTATATCTGTCATGTGTACATACTTCATTTCCCAAAGAAATTGTGTTTTTTCAGGAACATGCAGGAACTTTTTTTAAATTCGGAATTGAAAGAGATAAAGGTGCTACATGTGTGTTGTATCTTCAACAAAACATCTGAAATGTCAAGTATTGTTCCTCACTTTAAGCAATCTGATTCTGACATTTGCTTACATTTGCTTTACAGGTGCATGTAATCAACTGAGTCATCATTCTGAACATGAAATTAAGACAAAAGACGATGCATCTTGGGAGTGCAGATATACGTCTGGTAGATCAGATGTTTACTGAAATAATATATGAGTAGCATTCACTCATTTTAGTGCAGACATACAATTGTAGATCAGAAATGCCTCCTTTCACAAGGAACTGCGTACTAAACCCGAAATGCAGGCAGTGGCTTTCATACCGGTATAAAGTCTGATGGGGCGAGTGCTATTTGCCTTTAACCAATAACTTCCAAATAGGGTAAAATGGGTCAAGGGAACAAGAGCACATGAAGAAGATTGTCTTAGGTCCTTCGGGCTACACTTGATCAAAAATATTACACACTGGTGAAACTCATTCTGATTAATATCATTCCAGTTATGAGAACTGACTGCAATATTATGTATATTGCATACAAGAAGTCAATATTCTGTGTTTAAGCAAACTTCACTCTGACTCTTGCCAGTCATACTTTTGTTTTACAGATTAAAACTGTCAACAATATGTGTATGACCCACTGCAGATACACCTACACTACAATTTGTAATTATCATCTCATAAAATCTGCTGATGTGTAGATGAGCCAAGCTTTCCTTTTGTTTTTTGAATCTCTTGCCAGATTCTTAAAGCTGTGAAATGTATAATTCTAGCCAGAGATGTTGCACTGTTCATACAGAGATGTTGAGAACTCCAGGGTAGAGTTCTATCGTTGGAAAGGCATGTGTAGAAAATGAACAAACTACATTTTACGTGCAAGCTGTGTAGTGTTGAATAGTTATTTAGTTGCAGTTTTTCACCCTTTATCCAGACATTTGTATAGCTGTTAGTTTTTCAGTATTTGTGCAGTGGAATTTGGGTTGTACAAGTATTTGAATTAATACATAGTCTGTTAGTAACCCATTGTATACTGTATGTGCAGGAGCCATGTGTGAATGCTCTTTACATAGGATAGGGACTAAATCTCAGAACCAGCACTGAAACATGGCAAGCAGCATATTGCACACTGACAAATTAAGGTGTGTTTTGGATGAAATCCATGTTTCTACACTCTTTTGTTCATTCACAACTGTTGCCTTACATTTCATCGGAGTATGTTTCTACAAAAAAAAAAAAAACTGTTGGAATCACATGTATAAATACATACTAAAAGAAAACATCTTATATTTGCAAAGATTGCTTTTTGAAGTAAACAACTGATCTTCCTGTAAGGTAGACTTTTGTATAATCAAAAGATTTTAATACATGATTGCTGGATTCTATCATGGAGATTTATTACAATGTCATGCAGAACAAATGATTGCCATGGGAGAAAAGTGTTTGACTGTTATACAGCAGTTTAGTTTCCTTTCTACAACTTTAATCTGAGGGAATTTGGATACTCTTATTGTGTTCACAAGTACAATGTATATTTACATATTGTAATATGCTGTATGTGTTTATTTAATTGGACATTATGTGATATTTGTAAGATGCACATACTTGATGTTAGCGGCATCTTTTAGTCCAGTGCTTTTTGCTAACTTGATGGTTCCCCCATTCTTTTTCCAAAGCATTATAGTTTTAAAGAGGGAGGTCACATGGAAATGTATACATCAGGATGGGTATGTTACAGGTATTTATAAAGGATTTTGCATTAAGATATTAAATGATCAAGAATTGGCGATAGTATTTACATTCTTGACAGTACTATTTCATAATAGGTCAGAAGTTAAAGTGGTGCAATGATTTAATGTATTCATATTATTTTAACCCAACCCCCCCCCATTTTATAACCTACAATGTAGTCACTAACAGGGGTCTTGCAAAAAGGAACATAATTGGAATCTTATAAACAATTTGAAAGGTTTCTTTTCCAACCTCTTCACATATTAAGGGATATGCCGTCATTGTAGTGTTTTTTCAGAACAGCATGAGTTAAATGCAGATCAAATTACTGTACATGCACTGTTACATCCTACAGGTATTTCACTTTAAATGAGAAATCTATGCACATTGATTTTACATTTCTCATATTTCTTACACAGAACATTCCCATAATTTGTAATCGATATTCTTTTACCTCTATTCTATGATTCTTGATTAAACTGATATTATTTTAGCAGTACTCGACGTGAAAATGCCAAAAGTCATTTTAGACAAGACTCACTAGAATGCTTGTCACTTTAGGTATTCAGTATTTGGAGCTATATTTGTACTGAATTATCAAGAGTATTCCTCATTTGAAACATCTGAAATGGTACCCGTAATTATGGCATATTTAAAGCTACAGTTACAAAATTCAGCTAGCATTGAGCAAATGCAATTAATGTCAGTAAGATATTTGGTTGTGATTGTGCACTTCCCCTATACCGGAATGCGTGAGAATTGCGATAGGTCGATTGTTAATTTCAGGGTAATGAAAGAGTCATATTGTATGTAAACATCCTTGTCTAGGGACAAGCCTATAATTCTCTCTCTTCCGCATACAATGCTTTCCGTTAATTGATAATTGGAAAATTTTGCGTCATTTTCCAATAACTTTAAAATCACTCTCGAGATTTAACACTGTTTAAAGCATTATTGTGATGATAGTCACGACTTAAAAGCCCATGGTACTAAAACGTGCTCCTCTGGCAAGAGGCGTAACTCGTGCCAAATAATGACTCGCATCTAAGTACCGGTTGTTGTTTTTTTTTTTTTTTTTTTTATGCGAATAGAGTAAAAGTTGAGTTGTTAACTTATATGATGTTAACGGAAAGCAAATGCAGAAAAGGTTTTTTAAAGTGGACCATTGTGCATTCAGAAATCAGAACATTTATTATTTTGTGAACTGTACGTCGTAAGTTTATCATTTTGCTCAGAATATTTTACAGGAGTAGGCTTCACTTTACTCAACAACAACGACAAACGTTTTTAGAAGATGCTTTCTGCAACCTTGCTTTATTTCGGCGCATGACGATGAATTATTTGCTAATCGTGAAATTGGTTAACAGGGTTGCTTTACATCAATGGAAGTTAAAACTGACAAGATACAAGTAGTGAAATGTAGTGTATTGCATGTATATGTTATAAGAGTTTTGCATGAGTAATTTCCTAAGTGCATTTAAATATACAACCTAGAAACAAGAAAGTCATTCCATTTGTAAAGCAGTATATGCAGGTCGATATCTTTTTCATCTGAATCTTCACAAATAGAATTATTATATTTTCTATGTTTTCACGTATCACTGTATACAAGGAGGTGATGGTACTATCAGGTGGTATTATCTTTCGGTGAATATTATGCACAGAGTCTACAGTGTAATTTTGTCTTTCACTTGTCTCTGGATAGGATGGGCACAATTGTCTTTTTATTCTATTAAATATATTTGAAGTTTTTAATACAAGTAGTTTGTGATATCGTAGTCTACATTGATAAAAAAGATTTATTGAATAAAGGCCAATAGCATTTGACGAAATGTGCTTTGTCATAGTCTTATTAAAGTACTTCTGAGGAATGATAAAGACGTGTCGCCACTGCGATTTGAAATTTTAGATATATATATATATTTTTTTTCTTATTTTTTTTTTACAGGTAGGGGCATTGATGGTAGAATATGGATTATGAAAATTTCAGAGACATTAATTCTTAGACATACATATATTTCATTCGGACCGTCAAACATACATCGGTCAGCTACTGAAATGCTCGTACATGTACAAAATTTCAGCACACTCACTCTGTTCGTGATTCTTGTATGAATAACCCCGTGTAAAAAAAAACAAACTAAAAACAGGTGCATGAATTAATTTACAATTCAGGGTGTTTTAATACATACATAGTGCATTTGAGAGTACTAACACCGTGATTCATGATTTTACCTCTGCGCTGTCTACATGATGAGTCAAATGATGTTACTGAACTTCCCATATATTGTATATATACACTGTATATTTATAAATGTACTATATATATATATATATATATATATATATATATACTATATATACATATATATATATACAATATTATATATATAATATATATATATATATATATATATATATACGTGTACATTTATAATTATATATTACACGTACAGTATATTATATATCATACAATTGTATTACATGTATGTTATGTTGTAATCATTGTACATTATTATTATATTTTTACATGTACTAGATTTTATTATATAATCATGCATTAATGATTGCACATGCATGCATTCAAAGCGAACATAGTTCGTCTTGTGATTTATATTTTTTTTTTCTTTTTGATGCACTTATCCTTGAGCAATTTGGTTTAGGCAACTTCATGAGAGGGACAAGCAGTCGTAAACGTAATTACACAGTGTATGCACTCTAAAAATTGCGGGGTTGGATTTTGCGGGGTCAAAATAATTTGACCCCTTTCGGGGTTGTTTCGTCTGATAAATTTTCGATCGATTCACTGGTGACCAGAAAAGACGGGGTTATTGCGACCCCGCAAATTCTCTGGTCGAATATTCGGATATTAATAAACAGGGTCACAATGCTTGCGAATCTAATTGCAATTAGAAAGTAACAAGATAATAAAAAGTACAAAATAAATTTCATTCAGTAATTCAGAGAAGCAGTATGTCAAAATTATGATTTTTCTTTGGACTATTTAATTTCGCGTTAGTAGTTAGTCATGGAATTCTATATGCAGCGCGCGGTGATACATAATGTATGTGTGTTGCACGCACAGCCGGCCTACAGTACATCAACTGCGCGATGCGCGTCGAGGCCCGTCATGTATTTGGCCGGCCGGGTAGATGGGGCGCCGGGCACGGACAGCTTTGGGGGCGGGCCATGGGGATGAGGCCTCGAGGATGTGTGATAAGAAGTGCAAAGCGAAAGGTAATAGACCGGGGGCCCAGAAGATTTATTCAGCTGAAAAGGGTCACACTTTTTAATGGTCTCATCATATAGGGATGTGTCCAAGGGTCAATAAAATGCATTGCTGGCAAGTCACATCCTGTACCGTAAGCCTAGGGACCACAAAAAGGGACCCCGAAAAATGGATTTATTCAGCCGAAGGGGGTCACGGACAAAAGTTGGTGGATATTGTTCCTTTGGGTGTACTTATCATGAAAACAGCAATGCCAGCTATTTTATCCTGTACGGGGCCCCAGACAGTAGCCCCAAAGGGCCCCACAAATATGGTGTTATTCAGCTGAAAAGGGTCACGGCTAATTTCTTTTGCAATGGAAGTAGTTCCCATCAGAGATATCCAAAACACCAATGCCAGCTATTTTATCCTGTACGGGGCCCTAGACAGTAGCCCCAAAGGGCCCCACCCCCCATAGGCCTACGTACAAACACACACAAACATTGATTTTATTCAGTTGAAAAGAGTCACGGCTAATTTCTTTTGCAATTGAAGTAGTTCCCATCAGAGATATTCAAAACACCAATACCAGCTATTTCATCCTGTACGGGGCCCCAGACAGTAGCCCCAAAGTGCCCCCCCCCCCCCCCCCCATAGGCCATACGTACAAACACACACAAACATTGATTTCATTCGTGCAGCTGAGAAGAGTCACGGCTAATTTCATTTGCAATGGAAGGAGTACCCATCAGAGATATAAAAAACACCAAAGTCAGCTAGGTTATCCAGTACGGGGCCCCGGACAGTAGCCCCAAAGGAGCTCCCCCCCCCCCCCAACACACACACACACACACACACACACTAGTTTCATTCAGCTGAAAAGAGTCACGGCTAATTTCTTTTGCAATGGAAGTAGTACCCATCAGAGATATCCAAAATACCAAAGCCAGCTATTTTATCCTGAAGTGCACGGGGCCCCAGTCAGTAGCCCCAAATTGCTCCCCCCCCCCCCCCCACACACACACACATTGATTTTGTTCAGCTGAAAAGGGTCATGACTACTTTCTTTTGGAATTGGAAGTAGTAGGCATACTTACTCATCAGAGATATCCAAAACACTACAGCCAGGTATGGTCCCAGACAGTAGCCCCGAAGTACACCCCCCCCCCCCCAACACACACACACACACACACACACACATTAGTTTCATTCAGCCAAAATGGGTGACAGGTAATTTCTTTTGCAATGGAAGTATACCCATCAGAGATATCCAAAGCACCAAAGCCAGTTATTGTATCCTGAACGGGGCCCTAGACAGACAGTAGCCCCAAAGTGCCCCACCCCCTCTCCACATACACACACATACACACACACACACACACACACACACACACACACACACACACACACACACATTAGTTTCATTCAGCTGAAAAGGGTCACGGCTAATTTCTTTTGCAATGGAAGTAGTACCCATCAGAGATATCCAAAATACCAAAGCCAGTTATTTTATCCTGTATGGGGCCCCGCACAGTATAGCCCCAAACACGGGTAATTTCTTTTGCACTGGAAGAAGTACCTATCAGAGATATTCAACACACCGAGGCTAGTTATTTCATCCTGCACAGAGCCCTAGACAGTAGCTCCACAGTGTCCCATCCATTATCAGTACTGTGAATCAGTTGAAAATGGTCTTACAAATTCTTTTGTAACGTTAATATCAGGGCCTGCTGAACAGAGATATCACAAACACTATAAAGCAAGTCATCTTATCCTGTATACGGGGTCCCATAGGTTACAGTAGCAAAACACCCAAGAAATTTGCAAAGGAAGCATACTTCTGTATAGTGCACAACCAAGATGACCATATTACGAAAAACCAGTCATTTCATCTTGTACTGGGCCCAGGTTACAGTAGCCATAAAGTGCCCCTCCCCAACATAATTATTATGACATCATTTAGCTGAAAAGAGTCATAGTTGTTTTTCTTTTACAATCGAAGTAGGCCTTAATTTACATCATAGATACCCAAAACATCAAAGCCAGTTAGGTTTTCCCAGCCAATTTCGCACTTTTGTTGGTTCATTAATTTTGATAGAAGGTTCGAATTCGTAAAATGGGTATTCAAATTGGCTGGTACCCTATACGTTCATTCAAATTCGCCTTGACTTACCGAAAAGGGTATTTCAGTCATTAAACTTCGCGAAAGACAGTCAAATTCCAAACGTGTTCATTCAAATTCAAATCATGCTATTTCTTTGTTTCAGATCTTTTTAACATGTCTTTCTATGTGTGTTTTCGTTTCATCTATAAATTACTGTTATAAAGCAGTAAAAGTATCATATTTCTTATCTAGTATAACTGGATTTGGTTGTTCTGTAACCAGACTGGTAACGCTCCGTCTCTTTCATATACATGTCATTATAGGCCTATACGTGTACCAGTAATGCAGCTTAACTTCATTTTTTATAGTCATGACAGCACAATATATACAGACGTATATCTCTAGAAGACATAGAAAGAATTATTAAAAAAAAAACATTTGAGGATCATAACCTTGACTTCTTGTAACTGGCCGACCGCTCGTAATAAAGCGCTCGTAACGGCCAGATAATTTGTGGCTTCTTACTTCTTTGGATTCAAAAAGCACGTTTAAAAAATGGTGTCAAAGTCTCTTAAACGAATACGAAAACATGAAATTCTATGATGCTTACAAAACAATAACTACGACGAAAGAAAATAAGGAAAGAGGCCAAGCATGAACATATCTGTTTAATCGACTGCAGAACATGTTAAATTAGATGGCCAGAAATCAATTTGAATGAACGAGCGCAGCATGTAATCACGTGACTATATCATTATGAATTTATGAATGAACAGATGGTGGAATGGTACTTGTCTTATATATGGATTTCAGTTGAAAAAGTATTATTTAGAATAAGGTTAGAGGTAATGTGAATGTTTCAAAATAAATTTGAATGAAGAGATTAATATGACATTGAACTACCATGTCATCTAGGCGACATTTTTGCTAAATTTAATTCAACATTAAAGAATTCGATTAAAAGAGGTGCGATATTGGCCCGGATGCAGGGCCCTTGACAGGTATAGCCCCAAGGTATTTCCACCCCATATGAATTTAATTGTTTTTAGGTGAAAACAGTCATGTATGCCTATTTTCCTTGGCAGTGGAATTAACAGCTGAGATACGT
This sequence comes from Diadema antillarum, assembly GCF_040938485.1. Taxonomy (NCBI): domain Eukaryota; kingdom Metazoa; phylum Echinodermata; class Echinoidea; order Diadematoida; family Diadematidae; genus Diadema; species Diadema antillarum. The sequence goes on from NW_027270959.1 coordinate 1,557,889, forward strand.
AAAACACAAACCCATCCAGTTAAGGGGCCCCCAGCCAGTAGCTGGAAAGTGCTCCCGTATTATTTTATTCTAAGTGAAAAGAATCATTGCTATAATTTCTTTTGTAATGGAAGTAGTACTCAAGGAGGTATCAAAAACACCGAAACCAGTTATATAGCTGTACGGGGCCCCACGGAGTGTTCCTAAAGTGTCCCCACATCAGTGGCGGATCCAGAGGGGGGCGCAACCGGCGCACGCCCCCCCCCCCCTTTATTTTTCCGTAAAAAAACAATAGAAATAAAAAGAAAAACAATGAAATGAAACCCGGAAGTGGCACCAGAAATATTTAGTCACGCCCCCCTTTACAGAATTCCTGGATCCGCCCCTGCCCACATGTACATGTAATTCCACTATCAAGATCTGCATCCCGATCTATTCAATCTGTCAGATCGGGAGAGAGCGGCAAAAGTGTACGGGGACCGGGAGCATCGTCGCAGCAGCGTTTGGGTGATGGGGTTGGATCTGGCAATTTTACAGATCGGGAAGAAATTTTGAACTGGTTCAAAATTTCTTCCTCATCTCCCCATCAAGATTGACCTATTTTGAATCGTAGCTCAAACGGGGAGAGAGCAGTGACAGTGTAAATACCGCGGGTTGAGCGTAACAATTCCAGGTTTTTCTGACCGTAGTAACAGCGGCACAAGAACGGGAAATATAGTCTAAACTAGACACCGACGACATGGTCCCGCTGCTACGCCGCTTTCTTGATGAAAGCACGACCTTTCCGCTTTAAAGACGCTCTCACTAAGTTCTCTACTCTCGTATAAAATCAAGGCCTGTTCCTACGACGCTTCATTCCTGCTTCGATAACGCTGTTGGCCGCTTTAGCTACGCTGTTCCTACGCTTTCCATTATGCACGTCTTCCGCTCTCGCCGCTCTAAAATCGAACGTAGCCGATACGCTGGAAAATGTTTGCCAGAACAGCAAAACTGATGATGACGAGGAGGGCGCGTTGTCGTTGTCGCGAAAATGAAGACGAAGGAGCGCATATTTAAGAAGAAGAGATGCACACAATAAAGAGAATAAAGCAAAACACTTTGGAGCTACTGTACGGGACCCCGTGCAGGATAAAATATCTGACTTTGGTATTTTGATATCCGATGGATACTACTTCCATTGCAAAAGAAATTAGCCGTGACCATTTGCGGCTGAATGAAACCATATATATGTGTGTGTGTGTGTGTGTGTGTAGGGGGCACTTTGGGGCTACTGTCTGGGGCCCCGTACAGGATAAGATAACTGGCTTTAGTGCTTTGGATATCTCTGATGAGTACTACTTCCGGTTGCAAAGAAAGTATAGCCGTGACCCTTTTCAGCTGAATAAAATCAATGTGTGTGTGTGGGGGGGGGGGGGGGGGAGGGGGAGGGGTTAAGGGGACAATTTTGGGCTACTGTCTGGGGCTACTGTCTGGGGCCCCATGCAGGATAAAATAACTGGCTTTGGTATTTTGGATTTCTCTGATGGGTACTAATTCCATTGCAAAAGAAATTAGCCGTGACCCTTTTTCAGCTGAATGAAACTATTGTGTGAGTATGTGTGTTGGGGGGGGGGGGCACTTTGGAGCTACTGTCTGGGGCCCCGTACAGGACAAAATAACTGGCTTTGGTGTTTTGTATGTCTCTGATGGGTACTACTTCCATTGCAAATGGAATTAGCCGTTACTCTTATCAGCTGAATAAAGTCAATGTGTGTGTAAAAGAATCACTGCTATAATTTCTTTTGCAATGGAAGTAGTACTCAAGGAGGTATCAAAAACACCGAAACCAGTTATATAGCTGTACGGGGCCCCACGGAGTGTTCCTAAAGTGTCCCCACATGTACATGTAATTCCACTATCAAGATCTGCATCCCGATCTATTCAATCTGTCAGATCGGGAGAGAGCGGCAAAAGTGTACGGGGACCGGGAGCATCGTCGCAGCAGCGTTTGGGTGATGGGGTTGGATCTGGCAATTTTACAGATCGGGAAGAAATTTTGAACTGGTTCAAAATTTCTTCCTCATCTCCCCATCAAGATTGACCTATTTTGAATCGTAGCTCAAACGGGGAGAGAGCAGTGACAGTGTAAATACCGCGGGTTGAGCGTAACAATTCCAGGTTTTTCTGACCGTAGTAACAGCGGCACAAGAACGGGAAATATAGTCTAAACTAGACACCGACGACATGGTCCCGCTGCTACGCCGCTTTCTTGATGAAAGCACGACCTTTCCGCTTTAAAGACGCTCTCACTAAGTTCTCTACTCTCGTATAAAATCAAGGCCTGTTCCTACGACGCTTCATTCCTGCTTCGATAACGCTGTTGGCCGCTTTAGCTACGCTGTTCCTACGCTTTCCATTATGCACGTCTTCCGCTCTCGCCGCTCTAAAATCGAACGTAGCCGATACGCTGGAAAATGTTTGCCAGAACAGCAAAACTGATGATGACGAGGAGGGCGCGTTGTCGTTGTCGCGAAAATGAAGACGAAGGAGCGCATATTTAAGAAGAAGAGATGCACACAATAAAGAGAATAAAGCAAAACACTTTGGAGCTACTGTACGGGACCCCGTGCAGGATAAAATATCTGACTTTGGTATTTTGATATCCGATGGATACTACTTCCATTGCAAAAGAAATTAGCCGTGACCATTTGCGGCTGAATGAAACCATATATATGTGTGTGTGTGTGTGTGTGTAGGGGGCACTTTGGGGCTACTGTCTGGGGCCCCGTACAGGATAAGATAACTGGCTTTAGTGCTTTGGATATCTCTGATGAGTACTACTTCCGGTTGCAAAGAAAGTATAGCCGTGACCCTTTTCAGCTGAATAAAATCAATGTGTGTGTGTGTGGGGGGGGGGGGGGAGGGGGAGGGGTTAAGGGGACAATTTTGGGCTACTGTCTGGGGCTACTGTCTGGGGCCCCATGCAGGATAAAATAACTGGCTTTGGTATTTTGGATTTCTCTGATGGGTACTAATTCCATTGCAAAAGAAATTAGCCGTGACCCTTTTTCAGCTGAATGAAACTATTGTGTGAGTATGTGTGTTGGGGGGGGGGGGGGGGGGCACTTTGGAGCTACTGTCTGGGGCCCCGTACAGGACAAAATAACTGGCTTTGGTGTTTTGTATGTCTCTGATGGGTACTACTTCCATTGCAAATGGAATTAGCCGTTACTCATTATCAGCTGAATAAAGTCAATGTGTGTGTAAAAGAATCACTGCTATAATTTCTTTTGCAATGGAAGTAGTACTCAAGGAGGTATCAAAAACACCGAAACCAGTTATATAGCTGTACGGGGCCCTACGGAGTGTTCCTAAAGTGTCCCCACATGTACATGTAATTCCACTATCAAGATCTGCATCCCGATCTATTCAATCTGTCAGATCGGGAGAGAGCGGCAAAAGTGTACGGGGACCGGGAGCATCGTCGCAGCAGCGTTTGGGTGATGGGGTTGGATCTGGCAATTTTACAGATCGGGAAGAAATTTTGAACTGGTTCAAAATTTCTTCCTCATCTCCCCATCAAGATTGACCTATTTTGAATCGTAGCTCAAACGGGGAGAGAGCAGTGACAGTGTAAATACCGCGGGTTGAGCGTAACAATTCCAGGTTTTTCTGACCGTAGTAACAGCGGCACAAGAACGGGAAATATAGTCTAAACTAGACACCGACGACATGGTCCCGCTGCTACGCCGCTTTCTTGATCAAAGCACGACCTTTCCGCTTTAAAGACGCTCTCACTAAGTTCTCTACTCTCGTATAAAATCAAGGCCTGTTCCTACGACGCTTCATTCCTGCTTCGATAACGCTGTTGGCCGTTTTAGCTACGCTGTTCCTACGCTTTCCATTATGCACGTCTTCCGCTCTCGCCGCTCTAAAATCGAACGTAGCCGATACGCTGGAAAATGTTTGCCAGAACAGCAAAACTGATGATGATGAGGAGGACGCGTTGTCGTTGTCGCGAAAATGAAGACGAAGGAGCGCATATTCAAGAAGAAGAGATGCAAACAATAAAGAGAATAAAGCAAAACACTTTGGAGCTACTGTACGGGACCCCGTGCAGGATAAGATATCTGACTTTGGTATTTTGATATCCGATGGATACTACTTCCATTGCAAAAGAAATTAGCCGTGACCCTTTTCGGCTGAGTGAAACCAATATATTTGTGTAACGTGTGTGTGTGTGTGTGTGTGTGGGGCCCCGTACAGGATGAAATAACTGGCTTTAGTGCTTTGGACATCTCTGATAAGTACTACTTCCGATTGCAAAAGCAAGTAGCCGTGACCCTTTTCAGCTGAATAAAATCAATGTGTGTGTGGGGGGGGGGGAGGGGGGGAGGGGGTAAGGGGGAAATTTTGGGCTACTGTCTGGGGCTACTGTCTGAGGCCCCATGCAGGATAAAATAACTGACTTTGGTATTTTGGATTTCTCTGATGGGTACTAATTCCATTGCAAAAGAAATTAGCCGTGACCCTTTTTCAGCTGAATGAAACTATTGTGTGAGTATGTGTGTTGGGGGGGGGGGGGCACTTTGGGGCCACTGTCTGGGGCCCCACACAGGACAAAATAACTGGCTTTGATGTTTTGTATGTCTCTGATGGGTACTACTTCCATTGCAAATGAAATTAGCCGTTACTCTTATCAGCTGAATAAAGTCAATGTGTGTGTGTGTGTTTGTACGTAGGGCTTATGGGGGGTGGGGCACTTTGGGGCTACTGTCTGGGGCCCCGTGCAGGATAAAATAGCTGGCTTTGGTGTTTTGGATATCTCTGATTGGTACTCCTTCCATTGCAAAAGAAATTAGCCGTGACTCTTTTTAATTGAATAAAATCAATGTTTGTGTGTGTTTATACGTAGGCCTATGGGGGGTGGGGCCCTTTGGGGCTACTGTCTAGGGCCCCGTACGGGATAAAATAGCTGGCATTGGTGTTTTGGATATCTCTGATGGGAACTACTTCCATTGCAAAAGAAATTAGCCGTGACCCTTTTCAGCTGAATAACACCATATTTGTGGGGCCCTTTGGGGCTACTGTCTGGGGCCCCGTACAGGATAAAATAGCTGGCATTGCTGTTTTCATGATAAGTACACCCAAAGGAACAATATCCACCAACTTTTGTCCGTGACCCCCTTCGGCTGAATAAATCCATTTTTCGGGGTCCCTTTTTGTGGTCCCTAGGCTTACGGTACAGGATGTGACTTGCCAGCAATTCATTTTATTGACCCTTGGCCACATCCTTACATGATGAGACCATCAAAAAGCGTGACCCTTTTCAGCTGAATAAATGCTCTGGGCCCCCGGTCTATTTGTGTATGATGCGTACACGCACACACACACACACACACACACACACACGCCGCAGCGTCTTCTGGCCTCTCTCCTCCAATCACCGTAGCTCGCGGTGACAATGTTTGTGTATGATGCTTACACACACACACACACACACACACTTGTCTCAGTGGTAGCATTGCGCAATTGCATGCACAAACTTCGGTCGTTCGGAGTTTACGTACCATTAGGGATGGCGATCGGCTGCCTTTAAATCAACTGAGATTTAACCTTATTTTAACTGGACTATTTGAGACCAAGTTTTTACTGGGGGGGGGGGGTGTCAATTTGACCCCCCCCCCCCTTCAGATCTCGGCCGCCGATCGCGCGATCGCCGCGAAATTTTCCTTAAAGGTAGAGCTGGATGTCAACTACAAGATTACGTGGTCATACAATAGAAAAATATTGCCTTTCTATTTTTGATAAATTGATTATGCAAATTTGTGCATGAAATCATATTTTCACCTATAACTCCATTAAAAAGACTGAAGGATTGCTAAATTTTTGTATCAGAATTCCTCAAGATATATCGAACAATTTTCATGTAAAAAAATAGCACAATCAAAATCAATTTCTTTTGTTTATTATTGTTTTATTAATTTCTTATGTATTTTATTGTTTTTTCAACCTCTTGTTTTCTATTGTTTTTGTTTTGCCAAAATCTGTTGCAGGCACTTTTTCAGGCTTATCTACTCTAGAATTGATTAATTTCAATTATTAAAAGTTGAAATAATCTAATTTATATCAATTTAACCAAAAAACACAATTTGCATTGGATTTGCTCACGATATCATTTGAGCTGTTTTCGGGTTGACATGCATATGCAAACATTACGTAACTTCAGAACAGTGTACCCGGACGTCGCAAATTTGGTCTCAAAATGTGCGGGAGACCTCAATGAAAAAAGTCGTGAAACAACTCGGCAAAATCTTTGCGCGTTGCGGAATCGTGGCGCGAAATATCGAGGGAGGTCAATTTGACCCCCCTCCCTCCCTCCCCCTGACTCCTGAGCTGTATAACTCATGGGTTGTATGACTTGTGAGCTTTATGACACGTGGGGTGTATGACTTGTGGGTGTCGGTCTCGTGACGTGCACCCCTTTGGTTTTGCGATGTCGTAGCTCCATGGTTTTAGCTCCGTGGGTTTACTGCATGTCTGACAGTCGCCAAGACAAAAATAATGCTCAAAAAGCTAGCCCCTGGTTCGACTCTGCGCATGAGCAGAAAGAGGCTGATTGTACCAAAAGACGTGTTACTATTTAAATCAACTGAGATTTAACCTTATTTTAACTGGACTATTTGAGACCAAGTTTTTACTGGGGGGGGGGTGTCAATTTGACCCCCCCCCCCCCCCCCCCCCCCTTCAGATCTCGGCCGCCGATCGCGCGATCGCCGCGAAATTTTCCTTAAAGGTAGAGCTGGATGTCAACTACAAGATTACGTGGTCATACAATAGAAAAATATTGCCTTTCTATTTTTGATAAATTGATTATGCAAATTTGTGCATGAAATCATATTTTCACCTATAACTCCATTAAAAAGACTGAAGGATTGCTAAATTTTTGTGTCAGAATTCCTCAAGATATATCGAACAATTTTCATGTAAAAAAATAGCACAATCAAAATCAATTTCTTTTGTTTATTATTGTTTTATTAATTTCTTATGTATTTTATTGTTTTTTCAACCTCTTGTTTTCTATTGTTTTTGTTTTGCCAAAATCTGTTGCAGGCACTTTTTCAGGCTTATCTACTCTAGAATTGATTAATTTCAATTATTAAAAGTTGAAATAATCTAATTTATATCAATTTAACCAAAAAACACAATTTGCATTGGATTTGCTCACGATATCATTTGAGCTGTATTCGGGTTGACATGCATATGCAAACATTACGTAACTTCAGAACAGTGTACCCGGACGTCGCAAATTTGGTCTCAAAATGTGCGGGAGACCTCAATGAAAAAAGTCGTGAAACAACTCGGCAAAATCTTTGCGCGTTGCGGAATCGTGGCGCGAAATATCGAGGGAGGTCAATTTGACCCCCTCCCTCCCTCCCCCTGACTCCTGAGCTGTATAACTCATGGGTTGTATGACTTGTGAGCTTTATGACACGTGGGGTGTATGACTTGTGGGTGTCCGTCTCGTGACGTGCACCCCTTTGGTTTTGCGATGTTGTAGCTCCATGGTTTTAGCTCCGTGGGTTTACTGCATGTCTGACAGTCGCCAAGACAAAAATAATGCTCGAAAAGCTAGCCCCTGGTTCGACTCTGCGCATGAGCAGAAAGAGGCTGATTGCACCAAAAGACATGTTACTATTTAAATCAATTGAGATTTAACCCTAACTAGGCCGGGCTATTTAGGTAGTTGATAGAGCCGGGGGGGGGGGGGGGCCTCCCAGGCCCCCCTCCAGATCTCGGCCGTCGACCGCGCGATCGCGACGAAAATTGGCACACACATTGCCTATGATGTAATCTAAAATAACATGAAGTTAATTTTTAAAAAAATTATCATTTATGCTAATTTATGCTAATTTATGCATAATGATGCATGAAATCAGACTATTTGGTATAAATCACAAAATAAAGCTCAAAACAGGCACATTTTTGTGTAAATATTCTTTTTAGTGTCCTTAGCAAATGTAATTAAAACGAGATATGAAACTCGTCACGCTGACGAGTTAGGTGATACGCTTGGGGTCATCAGGTGTCGGTCATCTGTGATCGACAAAGAAAAGAATGTGATATAGGCACCTTGAAGTTATATTGAGCGTGCATGCAAAACCGTTTCTCTAACCACTCGGCCACGGGACATATCCGGAAATGGTAAGGCAAAAAAGAAATGTATAGATATTGTAGGGGGAAAAAGTCAATGCCCACTCAACAATCGTGGCCGCAAGAACATGTATTGCATTGCTAGACGGAAATGCGGCCTTGTAACGACTGATATCGCTACGCCGTTTCTGAAACTTGGGAAAAATACGCGCCGTAGACATAAAGCCTATAATCGGATGGTTTTGATACCTTGCCTTTAATCACAATTTTCAGTGTGATGACGTCATCAAAGTACAAAACAATGACATGGTCTTGAAAGACAATTGTTCAAAGTACAACACCTCCGTCGTCGTCATTACATACTATGATCGGTTTGACAAAGTCAGCCTGCAAAATTTTGCAGCAGTCGAAGCAATGTGGTCTCCAACACAAAAAAGAGGGATATGGTGTGTGTCTGTGTGTCTGCGTGTGTGTATAGGTGCGTTTATATACGAACGTGATTTCTACATGGACGAATTTGTAATACAAAATTGAAGAAAAAAAGTAAAATAGCTAAGTATTTTGTTTCGTGATCTTGTGGGGTTCGAACCCGCAACCTCACGTCTCTGAGACGTCGCCTTTAACCACTCGGCCATACGTCTCGGCGAGAAAATATGAGGAACGTAAACTTATGTATGTGAAAGATGAATCGGGAATCGTTTTGTCCACATTCCATTCTCATTTTCAGTTTTAAACTGCAAAATTGTCAACCTGATGATGACATTTCAAAAAATAAAATGCATGATTACTGCAGCTTATTGTCTCAGCTACAACATACTTAAGTTTCAGAGGAAATGAAGCAAAATCAGCTGAGATAAAGGTGCTTAAACGTTGTCAAGTCAATGCATGGTTTAAAAAAAATCACCTCCCATAGACATAACACGTAAACTTGTCCGATTTTGCATCTTTACCTTTAATCACAATTTAAGGTATGATGACGTCATTAAATTTCAAAACCATGACATGGACTTAAAAGGCAAATGTTCAAAGTACAACATATCTGAATTTGGGATAATATTGAGCTTAAACAACAGAGATACGAGCAAATGAATGTCAGAAACAGTACCTCAAAAAAATTAATTCCACTTTGTTGATTTCAGATGATGATATGATGACGTCATAATGTATTCAGGGAAATTTTGATACTTGAAACGTTATTTTCAATTCATATGCTTTTGTAATATGCAATAAAAACATAGGGTCACCTGACGTTTTAAAGAGCTATGGCGAAATAAACAAAGACATGTTTTTCGCTATATTTCCACATAGACGCGCACACGAAATTTCAACTTTTCAAAATTTCAACAAAGACATGTTTTTCGCTACATTTCCAGCGCATTCCTTTGTTATAGGTCGAAATTGATCGGAAATCAATGAATATTGTTACTTAATGTATCAGGAATCCAAATCTGTCAAAAAATGTGCATTTTCATGTTGCTTACGCGCACTGCGCGCGGAAATGCGCGGACGGACGCGAACGCGCGGAACGCTTAAAATTGTCTGAAACTTCGAGATTTCCCATTGGGAAGTCGTTTTAAGCATTTAAAAATTTTGACGCGCGCTAATGCGCGCGTAATAATGTCCTAGGTAATTAGCATTAAAAAGTAAGATAGAGCGTGACCTGAACTTTATGTCCAACGAAAATGATACAGAAATGACCTTTAGTTATGAAGTTATGATCGATCATGTAACATGGTCCGAAAATCACAAAATGGCGCCTAGATGACGTCATAGATATGTTACTGTCATGAAAACCTTATTGTGGCTAGATATTGTCATGAGACATGTTGACTGAAAATGTCATGTTATTCCGTCATGTCAATGTTGAGATATTCACGACACAAAATGTGCCAGAAAGAAAGAAGAATAAAAAGAAAGAAAGGAAGATTTTGACAAACACAATAGGTGATACGCTAAAAGCGTATCACCTAAAAAATTGTGATATCAGAAAAAATTCCTAAGTATTTTATTGTTTTTTTGAATTTCTTATGTATTTCTTTGTTTTTTCGACTTTATGTTTTTCATTGTTTTTTCGATGGAATTTGTTCGCAACATCGCTCCGAACAAGAAAATATGTTATTCATTGATTTTAATCAATAAAACACCAAAATAATCATGCTTTTATGAAATTTGCCTGCAAGCACAATTTGCATTGAAATTGTACACGAATTCACGTTTTTGAGCAAGTGTTGGTCTGACATGCATGTACAAATTTATGCGTAACTTCGGAACCGCGCGCGCGGGCGTCGCAAATTTGGTGTCAAAAGATGCGGGAGACTCGAAAGAAAAAAGTCATGAAACGTCGCGGCGATAGCTTTTTGCGATTGCGATACATCGCGCCGAACGTCGAGGGGGGGGGGGCCCTCGGAGCCCCCCCCCCCCCCCCCCCCGGCCTAGTTAGGGTTAAGCATTTTGTGATGTCGATGCTTGCCAGCACGTCCACCTGACGACAAGCCAAGTATTTCGCAATTTCAGTCGGAAGGGTTTAATCATGGTTTTCTATGCAAAACAAACGAAATAAGACTAGAATAACAGCGAATATATAAGACCGCTCCCTAATGTCACTACATATAGCCATCTGATGGCTAGGGGAGAATCACAGTTGAGGACTTCTGCCCAAGACAGGGACGTCCAGACTGACCCCTCCCAACATGTAAGGGTCAGATATAGCAGGCAGGGTTTGATAGTAGGCCCTAAGTAAGGGGTCTTGATGTAAGAATTACTGCGGTTTCATGTAATAAAACCGGACAAATGACTGACTGTAGGAATTGTAAATACGAGGGTCTGGATTGCCTCGAGCTTTCCTGGGGAACAAAAAAGAAGGATTAAGTATTTGTTTAATTGGGGATTACTTGAGGAATATAATGGTATATTCTGATGGCGGGCTATACGTAGAAATGAGACGTTTACTGGGAAGTTTAATGACATTGCTAATGAAAGGATATGGGAACTTTTAAACTGAGAATTGTAAATCAGGGTTTGGGGTGGTCTGTATTTTTAAATGAACCATTGTTCAGGGTCCCATTTTCCCACGTTAATCACTAACCCTAATCCTAAGTCCATATGAGAAAGTAAGTCACCGTTCAATGTACCTGACACCACACCTCCTTGAACCTCCCTCATAGGCCTTATAGTAGGGCAGATATGTAACAAAAATTGGTCGAAATGCTCACATCCGGCGGAAAGTATGAAATTTTGCATATAGGGGTATTTTGGGGCGCTGATTTCAAATATTGCCGGATCCAAGAGATCTGATCACGGGGTCGGCAGCCATTTTGAATTCCAATATGGCCGCCATCACAAAACACATTCAAAGATCCCTATCTTCAGTTCTGAATGACTTGTGACACCAAAATTTGGTACACATGAGCGTTTTGACACATTGAATTTGATGACAGTTTGATTTGGAGTGTCTGACAAACATCGAATGGCCGCCATTTTGAATTCCAATATGGCCGCCTCGACGAAATATTCAAAATCCCTATCTCGATTTCTCAGTGGTGAGCGACCCTGAAATTAGGGGTAAACAAGTATTTTAACATACTGAGATAAAATATTAACTGATGTGATGTGTCTGACAAACGCAATGCCTGCTATTTTGAATTCCAATGTGACTACGAAGACAAACATCATGACTAACATTCACGGGCATGTTAAAAAGTGCAGCAAAAAGGAAGCATAATGCACCTTTCACGGACGTCACGATGCAAATACAGCAGCGCGCACTCTATCAGTTACAAACGCGCGCTCAATCAGGGAGCCTAATTTACAAACCCGAGATAGAGATTTTCAACACTCCAACATGGCAAATATGTATAAAAATTCAAATTGGCTGCCGTGCAGCTTATCAGACAAATCAAATAAGTCTGTTATTGAAGTCATCATATCACCATGCTTTAATATATCAAGTTCCAATGGCTAATGTCATTCAGAAGTGAAGATAGGGATCTTTGACGGCGGCCATATTGGAATTCAAAATGGCGGCCGACCCCGTTGTCAGACCTCTTGGATCCGGCAATTTTTGAAATCAGCCCCTCAATGCCCCTTAATGCAAAATTTCATACTTTCCGCCGGATGTGAGCATCTTTTTCACATATCTGCCCCACTATTATACGGGAAAATAGGCAACAACCTCAGACTTCGCGTATATACCCATTGGTATGCTTTCATGCATCATATTCTGGTACGGAAAAAAAAATCGCATGGCTTTGAGGGCAGATTTTGTATTGTTAATCTTGGTAAAAACACCTCGGGCTCCCACAGTGTTTGTTCCTCACACAGCAAGAGACCAAGGTCTTGTGGCTTTAAAGGCATAATTAACTTTTTTTTCAGATAAAGCAGAAACCCAGTATTAGTGCTTCAAAATAGTTCTAAAATGTGAGTTCGGGATAGAAACAACCAATGTAAAAGTTTGAACCAATATAATCGATGTTAAGTATTGTAAGATATGCAAAACGTGAACAGTAACTTCATATTTAAGATCTTTCAAGACAAAACCGTCTACAATTATGGTGTAATAAGAAAAATGGTGATATCTCCTCATATTTTAGGCTTGATTATAAAAATATCTTATATGGCAGGATATTTTGCGATACAGCTGACCTACACATATGCCTCAAAAGTGATATCTTGAACATCTTTTAAATCACTGCTCCCAAAGTTAAACAGGACCTTTAACCACTGCATTCCTGCTTTATTCACACCCATGGTCTATATCGTTGCTAAATTATCCACTACAGACTCCGTATTACTCACTCCGAAACTGTACTTGTTTTGTGAAAGTGAATGTGAACGCACACCCTCAAGTAAACTCGTGGAATCGATGAATGTGAGGACGCGGGTATTACATAGCTATGAATTGTAAAGAATTTCAGACAATCCGATCAAAAGTTGTCAGCCTTGACAGTTAAACAAAATGCCGTCGGCAATGAAAAAAAAAAGAAAAAAAGAAAAGTGAATGTTCATCGTTTTCCAATTCATTTTCTATCCTATTTATCCATCTCTTTATTCATGTTTTTAATCTTTTCTTTCTTTCTTTCTTTCTTTCTTTCTTTCTTTCTTTCTCTTCTTATCAATTTATTCATTTATTTATTCATTCATTCATTCACTCATTTTGTGCCTCTCTAAATTGTTCCATTTAGTTGACAGCAATATTGTTCACGTCATACTCATCCAGTTAGATTGGGTAATGATATCAGATTGACACAACGCTCCCATCCTCATTTCATCAAACACTAATATTTCGAAAGTCAATTTTAGCACAGAAACAAGTTTTGCTTTCAACTTCTCGAGACTATCCTCGCATATGCAAAATATTTTGATTGAGTGATTGATTGATTGAGTGACTGATTATTTGATTGACTGATTATTTGATTGATTGATTGATTGATTGATTGTTTTTGTTTCTGCTTTTTTTCATACATTGATCGATTGATTTTGTTTCTGCATTTTTTTCTTTCATAATCTAATTTAATTTGTAATTGAAAATGCAGACACAAAATCAATCAATTAATCCATTCCATTCGTTACTCACTCACCAACTCACTCACTAACTACTCAATCAATCAATCAAGCAAGCAAGCAAGCAAGCAATCCATTAATCAGTCAATCATTAAACAGTTGAGTATTGTTCGAATCTATCATTCGCCAATGGTAGCCGAGTTGCTGATATTGGAAATGATTTGGGTAAAACTAACTCTTTCAGCTTTTTTTTATGTCAGATTGCGTTTGTTTATTTTTTCCCTTCTTTCTCAATGCCTGTAGGCTATGGAGAAATCGGAAGCTTCGAGCAACTCCGGGTGAAGTATTTCCAGGCCATCCCCAATGATACCCTGGAGAACCCAAACTCTACCTGCGGCTACCCTCCGGAGGACGCGTTTAAGATGCTGCGCAACCCGGACCCTTTCACGTCCAGCTTCCCGTGGCCCGGCTTTCTCATCGGACAAACCATGTCCTCCCTGACGTACTTCTGCGCTGAACAGGTGATCCCATACTTAGGGATAACGTAGAATAAAAATAACTCTGTCAGAAAGTATGGAAAAGTCGAGATTGACTTGGCTGACCCTTTTCACCTTTTTTAAGTCCTCACGTAAAATCAAGAGGTGAGACTTTTCGTTGGTTTTGTGATTTACGGTCACATTACTTTGAACATCCCTATTTTCTGTAATGTTTATTGGAGTGTCTTTACCACTATGTGTCGCGCATCTAGAGATTGTGAAAAGTAATTAACATCATAATGCTCCCCCCTCGCTTGGGCTGGCTTTTTGTCCTTCCATATAGCAATCTATCGCCAGTGTCAAGCTGTCAGTCGGTTACAATTCACGAATCGTCGATCTTCATATAAATAAGGATTGAGAGAATGCAGCAATATTAGTAAAACACATTAGTGAAAGTTTGAGGAAAATTGGACAATCCGTTCAAAAATTATACAATTTCCCAGTATCTGCGCAGTCACTGCTGGATGAGAAGACTTCTACCGTGTATGATGTCACATGCGTACAACGATGTAAGGAAAATAAAAAGAGAATTTCACAAAACTTAACTTTTTGAATAAAGTGCAAATTTCTTCGACTTGTTACTGACGTGCTGACTGAAAGAGAGAAGTCGAGTGTTCTTTTGTTGTGCGAGAAAAATGGAAATATGTTGAATTTTCTTTATTCTTTCTTTCTTTCGTTGTACACATGTGACATCACAGCTATAGTAGTCTTTTCATCCAGCCGTGATTGAGCAGAAACTTCAAAAATTCATAACTTTTCAACGGATTGTCCGATTTTCCTCAAACTCTCACTGATGTGTTCTACTAATATTGCTGCATTCACTCAACCCACATGTCTATGAAGGTGAACTTGTCCTTTAATCCCTACACAAAATGATCTTGCCCTGCCAAATTAAGACTTTTTTCTGTTATAGAAAAGCTTCTACGCCATGGAATATTGAACATAAAAGAAAGCGAAGACCAACTAGGCTTCATACAAAGGTGAAATGAAGTCGTATGAGTTCCAATGACAGCTGTTTCTCGCACATTAAAATCCTTGTCGTGTCAGTTAAGTCGCCAAAGGTTTCCTTCCTTGACGCTGTGAACGTTGTGTCTTCTTTTATAACATCCATATCAATTGGCATATTTTTTTATTCGAAAGGTAGAAATAACATCACGGCGTTCTCTGTGATGACAGATGAAATTAATTTAACAGAAGGAAAAAATCTACAAGATATAAGCATCTTGGAGTGTAAGGAGTAATTCCTACGTGTACTTAGGAGTTCAGTACACCCGACGTCAATAACATTACTCCACGTAATAAACTCGCAAGCTGAGTTTGATTTTAAAATCTTGGGCATTCAGACTAGCCCATTAAACGAGATGGCTTAACCGTCTGTGTGTCACGGTGAGCACTATTTGGGCACCCGTCCCGCTTCATTATGAATATTCATCAGGCAGTAAGATACTGTACTAAATGGCAGAAAGCTGGATAGGTGCCATAGTAATGCAAAAATGTATCGCTGGGAAATGTAAAAATCTCGAAAATTTCATCAATGGGGAATGTAAAAACGTCTCGCCGGAAGATGGAAAAATGTTCAGTTTTGCCGGGAAATGTAAAAACGCTGCCGGGAAATGTAAAAATCATGTATTTCCACGGTATTACGGATACATGTAGATGATGAATATTCATCTTGAAGCGGGACGGGTGCCCAAATAGTGCTTACCGTGTGTCACATTCATTTCCTGTCCATAGGTATGTGTGTGAACTTTGTGCACATTTTGACTCATTGCCAAAGGAAGGGTTAAATCTTGGTCTTCGAGGAGATGTGATTCCCAGCAGGAACATCCAGCTAAACCTGCTACTTCTTTTGTCGTTAGAGGGCGCTAATATTCTGGAAAGGAAATTAGCTGCACGAGCAGACGGTCTGGAAGCCATGCTAGGCTCAATCGTGCTCCCTTATTATTGTTACCGCATAAACAACGAGTTTCATCATTCGTAGGATGTTCTATACAAGGGCCTTATTCAATAGTGCTTAGAATATCCATTTTATTTTCATTATATTTTAGCTGATCGGCTTTTAGATTGAACGTTGTTCTTTACTCAAGTATCCTATACATCATGACATTGTATTGCGTCTATTCTCCACTACAATTTCCTCTTTTTCATCGAAATAATAACTTTGTCCACGAAGTAACCGCCATTCTCTTTACCTCCTGTGCTATTTCATGTAACCCAGATTTGACAAAGAAGTATTATTATGCATTAGTTGTGCTATATTGTGAATTGAAAATTGTTACAAGGGCATGCATGTTGGTTAAAAATGAGCCCCAGACCGCAAAAATCAACCGGAGGTAAATTGTTTGTTGCTATCAACGCTTCTCCCAATGCCCTAGAACCAACCATGAGTGTACAGAGAACAATCATTAAGTACAAGTCGTGCTACTGTGAATTTAAGAACGTTTCAAGGGCATTGGAACACACTGACCCGGCCATTGACTGCCGGTCGTGTGTAACGGACGTGCAGCTTTGCGCTCACAAAAGAAAATAAATGTGACCGTGCATCACAAAACGAACAAAAAGTCGCACGCACTGATTTTGTGTGAGGACTGAAAATAGGTGAAAAGGGTCAATTTGGTCAATCTTGCCTTTTCAATAGTTTCTGAAAGAGCAAGTCGTCTTCTACATTATGTAAAAATTTGGTATCATAAAATGAACAGGAAAGCGTGTTTTTAGCAGTTTATCTTGAACACTGTTTTTTGAATAGTTTGATTAGGTGAGTCTTTAGAGTCCCCCTTTCATTTCTTTAAAAAAAAAACCTGTACACACTCTTCATTTTTAACTCTAATAACTTTAGAAAGGATGATGCTACTGCTTTGGAAGTTGGCATTTATCATGGACAGAATGTGTTAATAGAACATGCTCAATTTCATCTTAACCTGATAATCCCTTCATTGTGGTGAAACCGATTATTTTCATCCTGTTTTTTGTCCCATTCATTGCACAGGTAGCATGGCTTGGTGAAGATTAAACGTTTGAATAGACCCTGCGATTCAGAGGCTCTTTTCTCAGTTCAAACTTTTCTGGAGTGTGTGCTTTCTTTCCAATATTTAGATAGTTTAGGAGAGTCCATTTGATATGAGTTATACATCATTTTAAAGCTTGAAGTCTGTTCTTTCAGAATATGCTCTTAACTAAAAAACCATGTCTGGCGACTTTTTGTGTGTTTTGTGGTGTAGGGTCACAAATGTATTTACAGTTGGTTACTCGTGTGTGAAGATTTGACGCGGATCGTATACTTGTAGTTTTGGCTAAGACCTAACTTCAGGCTTCTAAGATTTATTTATTCATTTATTTGTTTGTGAGATAATGACAAACTAGACCTCTTATGAAATATAAAAGAGTATACTTCCAAGAGGGATTCAACGTTTATTTGATGAAAATTAGTTTTGAAAATCGGACAATCAATGCAAAAGTTATGAATCTTTAAAGTTTTTGGTGTTAGAACTGTTGGATGAGGAGACTACTAGAGGATATTAGGTTATGAGTGGACAACAGTATGAACAAAATATTATATAGAGGGAATTAAAAAAAAATCTAGTGTAATAAAAGAGCACTTGACCAACCGTTTTCATAGAGGGAATCCACAGGGGGAATAATTGCTTCCCTTAATTTCAGTATCAAGTTGATGGAATGTGTAATTTTCATGAAAAACGAATTTTTGTGGAGTTCTCTTTATATTTTTTTATATTGTTGTCCACACATAACGCCATAACCTCTAGTAGTCTCCTCATCCAGTGGTTCCAACATAAAAAATTTAAAGATTCATAAATTTTGCATTGATTGTCCGATTTTCCTCAAACTTTCACTGATGTTTTATACTAATGTTGCTGCTTTCACTCAATCCACATTTCTCTTTGGGTTTTGGTTTCCTTTAACCTGAGAAAAGTCTGCTGGAGGCATACGCTTAATTAGTTGGGTTCAGTAGCGTTTCTTTTGCTTTGCTTTATGTTGATGTTGCCGTCGTGGTTGTTGTTGTTGTTGCTTAAGCATGACATGATATTGAATGATATGTTATGTTTTTGATTGTAGTCCTCAGGGTACTGTCAGGGAGGGAATAAGACGACACCTCTGTATATTACAACCACTGCTTACTGTATCATGTGGCTTTTTTGAGTGCAGGTGATGGTACAGCGCACTCTATCGGCGAAGAGTCTCTCTCACGCCCAAGGTGGCTGCATCTTTGCCGGGTTCTGCAAGATCCTGCCCGTATTCATGACCGTCATACCCGGGATGATTGCCCGAGTCCTCTACACGAGTAAGGCCTTGCTCTTTACCATCTAACCTGTTTTAACGTGGCGATTTCAGACCAAGTTTTTTTTTTTACATAATTCTCAATATGATAATTCTATAGGAGAAATATGCAAATTATGCGTATATTGATTGCCTAAGTACGGTAAAGCATGCTGTTTTCTGGTTGTTTTATACAATCCTATAAGATTTTGTACCAAAAATAGCGCATGGCTTCAAAGAAATTAGTCAAGGATAACTTCATGTGTTCTAACGTTCAAAAGCCACAAATTAGCTCCGGTCAGCGAATATGTACGGAAGCGTAGGCCTACGCTCATCAATAACAGTCGAATTGAGTGTATTTTTCTTCGGCCGTGTATGTACTTACATAGACACCAGTGATAAACCTATACACAATTCGGTATACAGGGATTCAATATCAAATATGCGAAGCGGGCCAACCTTCAAACTCCGTGGTATCCCCGCGCTAACAGGTTTTTTTAGCTCACCTGAGCCAAAGGCTCAAGTGAGCTATTGCGATCGTCCTTCGTCCTTCGTCCGTCGTGCATCGTGCGTCGTGCGTCGTCCGTCGTCTGTCGTCCGTCGTTATCGTCGTGCGTAAACTTTTTACATTTTCATCTTCTTCTTGAAAACCCCAAGACCGATTTTCACCAAACTTGGCAGGTAGCATCCCTAGGGGGTTAGGAACTCAATTGTTAAAATGGGCATCATGCCCCACCCGGGGGGCCCCCAGGGGGCCCAAACCCCCCAAAATTAAGGAATCTTTAAAAATCTTCTTCTCTAGAACCATCAGTGATAGAGCTAAGTTAATAATATGAGTGTACATTGATAACTGTAGTTTCAAGTTTGTTCTTGGCGGAATCAGGGGTGCCCCCCCCCCCCTTGGGACCCAGGGGAGGAGGGTGGGGACGGGTCCTAATGGGGCCTAAATTGTAAATTTTCATCTTCTTCTTGAGAAACGAATAACCGCTTTTCACCAAACTTGGCAGGCAGTATCCCTAGGGGCTTAGGATATCAATCTGTTCAAATGGGCACCGTATCCCACCTGGAGGGCCCCAAGGGGCCCAAACCTCCCAAAATGAAGGAATCTTTAAAAATCTTCTCTTGAATCAGAAGTGATCGAGCTATGATAATACTATGAGTGAGTACAGTTTCAAGTTTGTTCATAGCAGATCCAGGGGTGCCCCTCCTGGGGGCAGGGGGGAGGGGTGGGAAGGTCCAAATGGGGGCCTGAATTGTACATTTTCATCTTCTTCCTGAAAACCTCATGATAGATTTTCATCAAACTTGACAGGTAGCATCCCTAGGGGGTTAGGATCTCAATTTATCAAAATGGGCCCCTCCCAGAGGGCTCCAGGGGGCCCCAATCCCCCCAATCCCTCCAAATTAAGGAATCTTAAAAAAATTGCGCCCTTATTGTACAATTTATTAACTACTTGAGAATGCCTGGTCAAATTTTGGTAGAACTGTGAATAATTTAGATTAGTGACTGCGTGAATGGTGAACTTGCGATACTCGGGTGAGCGCTAGACCCGTGGGTCTCTTGTTTTTAAAGTAGCCTGCCGCAAATACACCCTTGCAGTGTTTATAGAGCAACACCATACTACTTCAAGGTTACTAAGTACTAGTAGTTTGAAACAAGAGAGTTACATTAAAAATGATTACAATCAACGTCTATAATTGATCATAATCGTATGCGTGGAACTTACAAAAGTTGTTGAATTGTGGAGATTAGCTTAATTCCTTCCAAAAAATATACTGAAAAGTCAATACGAATATGAAATTGAGTGAGGTGATGATATCATCACTTCAAATTTTGCCATGATGGAGTGTTAACTCTAAATCTTGACATTTCCAGGATTGTTGTTGTTTTGTATCCCAGTCTGAAGTCATAATAACAAAAATACGACTTTATGTTATGTATCATAATTATTTAACATTATTGTATGTTATTCATAACATTGTGCTATACATATCTGTATAGAATAGAAATTGTAGGGGGTATTTGTCCCCAAATCACTGCATGGTTTAATATTGGTGAAATAATGATATCAATGTACGTAAGATCGATTTCAACCTATTTTCTGTGCCCTGTCCATTTGTAGATACCGTTGCGTGTGCTTCAGCGGAGGCCTGTCTGGCAGCCTGCGGGAACTCCAGGGGATGCAGCAACACCGCTTACCCTAGTCTGGTGCTCGGGCTCATGCCAGACGGTGAGAATTTAAACGGCATCCTTTGTTTGAACTCACTCTTTGTTTCAATGTGCGTGATACACTTTATTCCAGTGAATTATAAAGAGCTACGATGTCAACGATTCCATGAATGGTTATAAGATGAATAATATAATATTATGATATGAATACATACTATCAAGTACAGTATTTTTATTGTGTTATTGTTTTAGTTAAACATTTATGTCAACAAAATCTGATGTTGTTATTATTGTTAACATTATCATTGTTATTTTCATTGTCATTTGCATATCATTATCATACTGATAACAATGACGGTACTGATAAAGAAGATGACGAATTGATTGTACCAAAAAAAAAGGAGGAGTGGAGATCAAGAAAAAAAGGAGACGAAGACAAAAAAAAAAATAAGAGGAGGAGGAGAAGAAGAAGATAAATACACGCTCGTCGTTTACCTTGGAGAGATTTCCAAGAGATATCGTTTTCACTTTTAGGGACCGGCTGTAATCATGCCACAGTACTGTACAGAGTTGGGCAGTGTTGATGTGGCAAAGTGGATAAGACTAATGCTTTTGTGTCTCAAAGGAAAACATAATTGTTCTTCTTTTTTTTTACTAGTGTCCACACTAAAAAAAAAAATAGGAAAAATGTAAAAGCCCATGAGTCCGACGCTGGGTAAAATACACGATATCGAGACACACACACACACACACACACACACACACACACACACACACACACACACACACACACACAAATCCCCGTGATGGAATGAGTGCGGATTCGTGGCCCGTGTTGTTCAGTACGGACTCATCAACCTTTTATGCCTACCGGGGTAGAGTTCATGGGCTGTATGACTCGTGGGCTGTATGGCTCGTGGGTTGTATAACTCGTAGGTTGTCAGACTCGTGGACTATATGAGTGTGACTCGTTGGCTAAATGACGCGTGGGCTGTATGATTCGTGGCTGTTTGACTCGTTGTCTGTTTGACTCATGGGTATCGGACTCGCAACGTGCAACTTAATTTTGTTACAAAAATTGCTGCTATCACAGGTTTGCGAGGGGTGATGCTGGCGGTGATGTTATCGGCTATCGTGAGCAGTCTGACGTCACTGTTTAACAGCATCAGTACCTTGTTCACCGTCGACATCTGGCAGTTTTCCCGCCAGAGGATCTCAGACAAGAACCCGAGCAATCGCGAGTTGATGATTGTTGGCAGGTAACAAGATATCCTGGTGGACATGTTTATTTGGTCATATTGAAGTTCGACTAAGCGTTGAGTAAAAAGTGACGTCATCATTTTAATGCTACACTCTACAAACATCATAATGGTGACGGAATTTAATAAAAAAGAATGATAGCGGTAATTGCACCTATGTCGACCCACACAATAACGAATGCATGATGATGCATGTTATAATACTTGTTGATGTTATGTCATTATAATTGTGTTTTTTATTTATTATAAGTGGAAAATTGAGCAAAGAAAATGGGATTCCATCGGGATTCCAACCCGAGACCTCCGGATTGCTAGCCCGGTGCTCTACTGACTGAGCTATATAGAAAGCCCTAGTTCAGTGTTCGTCCCAGATACCCAAAATTATCAATGCTCCAATGCTCGAATGCTAATATTAATAAGACATAAACACATAAATGAGATTCAGGTTTGAGTTTCTTCAGTTTGTCTCCTTCTACAAATGAAAATTTTCATTTGTATTGGGGGACAAACTGAAGAAACTCAAACCTGAGCCTTCACCCCTCTGAGTAATATATTTCTTTCATAAATGAGATTGTTATGATTTTTTTCGACTCAATTCTTTCGAGTACATGCTAATCCACTGGTTCGTTTTTTTTTTTTATTAAAAAGCTTTCAGCAGCTCTTTTCTTGCCTATAATGATTGCATTCTGGTATGTGATGCAAAAATGATTATCGTGATTCATGTTTATAAGAGGATATCGATGACAGGAGTGTCGAGAATGGTAGGAAATTATCACTTTGAATATCCTGACTTTGTGGATTGTAACAGAGTGACGGTGCTAGTTATGACCGTACTCAGTGTGCTGTGGATCCCCGCCATCGAGCTCCTACAGGGGGACAACATCCTCACCTACTTCACCCGAATGCAGGGGCGTGCCACGCCCACTATCGCCGCGGTCTACCTCCTGGCCGTCCTGTGGCCCAGAACGAATGAGAAGGTATGTAGTTGGACTCAGTCACCCTATCAACGTAATATGAGATCTCCTGTCACACCCACAAAAGACACCTTTGTGTACCCACCAACAACTACTGTACATCCGAATCTATCGATTGATACTTACTACCAGTAAGCCTTACCTAAAGCGAACTTGCAGTTGTTCAAAATGTTGTTCTTTTATTATTATTATTATTATTATTATTATTATTATTATTATTATTATTATTAGTATTATTATTACTATTACTATTATTATTATTATAATTATTACTATTATTATTATTATTATCATTATTATTATTATTATTATTATTATCAAAGTCAAGTAGTTAACCTATACCCTGGATGAACATAAACATGTTGATTCTATTGTGTAAGTCAAAGGATTTTTTCCTGTCAATTCATATTCCACTTTTGCAAGGTTGACTGCATGTGGCATGTTTAACCCTATATTAACTGGGGGGGGGGGGGATCAAATTGACCCCCCCCCCCGACATTTCGCGCCACGATGCCGCAACGCGCAAAGATTTTGCCGCGCCATTTCATGATTATTTTCCTTGAAGTCTCCCGCATATTTTGAGACCAAATCTGCGACGTCCGGGTACACCGTTTTGAAGTTACATGATGTTTTGCATATGCATGTTGACCCAAAAACATTCAAATTCGTGATACTGTGTGCAAATCCAATGCAAATTGTGTTTTCTTGTTAAATTGAATAAATGAGATTATTTCAACTATTAATCATTGAAAGTAATCAAATCTAAGGTACATAAGTTTGAAAAAGTGCCCGCAACAAATTCTGGCAAAAAATAGTAGGAATACATAAGAAATTCCCAAAACGATTAAGAACAAAAGAAACTGAATTTGATTGTTGTTGTTTTTACCTGTCTTGAGGAATTCCGACTAAAAAATGTAGCAATCCTTCCGTCTTTTTAACGGAGTTACAGGCGAAAACATGATTTCAAGCATAAATTTGCATAATGGTTTACTGAAAATATAAAATCAATATTTTTCTATTGTATGACCATAAAATAATAATCTTGTACGACATTCGGCTCAATGTTCGGGGCAAAAATTTGCAGCAATCGCACCATCAGCGGCCGAGATCTGAAGGGGGGATCAAATTAACCCCCTCCCCCTCGTGAGTATAAACTTTAGTTAGAATAGGGTTAATATATGAAACACCTGTTTGAAGGAGCTGAGAGGCCATATACCAGGGAACCTCCCTACAATATTTAGTACTCACTTGTATTTTTTTTATATTTCTTGTGTGTGTGTATGTGTGTGTGTGTGCGTGTGTGTGTGTGTGTGTGTGTGTGTGTGTGTGTGTGTGTGTGTCTCTTAGGGTGCTTTCTGGGGGCTAATGATTGGAGCGTTTGTAGGCCTCATCCGACTCATACTGGACTTCGTCTACCCGGATCCCGTGTGCTGGGAGGAGGACACCAGACCCAAGATCATCAAGCTGCACTACTTCTACTTCAACATCATCCTCTTCTCCATTGTCATGGTATCTGTCATCGTCATTAGCCTCCTTACTGAGCCATTGGCAGAGTATAGGGTAAGACGGAGATAACGGTATTATCATAACCTACTGTATATTATCGTAATTTCAACCTCAAGAATCCCTGTTGAACTCAGTTTGTTCTTTGTCCAATGATGTTTTAGCTTTCTGATGAACTTTTCAAGTTTCAAATTTCAAGTTCATTTTCCACATCTCATAAAAAAGAACGAAAAATGAAATCAATGTATTGTCATGTGAGCATAACAAAATGTACATACAGAAAAAACAATCATTAACAAAATAATGCACATAAAAATCAAGGTTTGTGACTCAGGATATGTGGCGAGTGTGGAGGGGAACATCAATAGGCCATTTAAAATGATATCATAATTAGCAGTTATCAATTGAAGCGTTACAGAATAATTAAAAACAGGCACATAAAACAGTAACAAGTAGTAAGTGAACTTACAGATGAAAAAAATAAAATGATTACAAAACAAAACAGTCTACAAAAAGGGATATTATATACTTTCTAAGAACAGTTGAGTAAAAATATTCACTCTTGAAGGAGTGAATGAAAAAAAGAGTGAATTTAGAGTGAGATTAGTGTGAATTTTGAGTGAAAATGTTCATTTTCACTCGTTTTAGAGTGACCTCAGGGATCACTCCAAAATCTGCGAGTGATCCCTGAGGTCACTCCAAAATGAGTGAAAATGAACACTTTCACTTGAAATTCACTCCAATTTCATTCTAAATTCTGTATTCACTACTTCAAAAGTGAATATTAATTTTTCACTCAATTTTTTTTTGTTTGTAGAGTGTATCACATCGCCATCTAGGGCAATACTTTTATGCAATAATTTGAAATAAGCTGTAACTTATATTTTCTTCTGAATGACGCAAGTGATGGACTTTGTTTTGAATCAATGTTTAAACTGTTCCACAATTTTGGACCAAAAAATCTTACTACTTCTTGATATCTTATATTATCGATAAAATGGAACATACATATTGCACGAATATCGGGTTTCATAAAAAATATAGATCTATTAAAGGCAAAGTAACTGCTGAAAATTAAACATGATATAGTGATGTCAATGTTCATTTTACATTAAAAAGAAGACAACATTTTCTTTTCTGTTGAAACCACAGTGAAGCAATCGCAGTGTGTCAATTGAAATGTGCCGAGATAGCAAGGTAAAGCGGCGAAGAAAGCGTGTAAGCACACTCTGGGTTATGATATTATTATGGTGTGCAACGTGTATTATTAGTTACCACCTGCTTGTTCACGATATACGGGCAAATATCTACGGTCTGGTGCCATATTCCATGAGGCAATTCATATAGCCCACGAGTCATATAGCCCACGAGTCATACTGGTCAAATGCCCCACGAGTCATACTGGTCATACGCCTCACGAGTCATACAGCCCACGAGTCATACTTGTCACATGCCCGCGATTCATACAGCCCACGCGTCATACAGCTCACGAGTCATACAGCCCACAGTCATACAGCCCACGAGTCATACGTCCCACGAGTCATAGTGGTCAAATGCCCCACGAGTCATACAGCCCACGGGTCATACGGCCCATTAGAAGTCCGATGAGGTAGACTTAAGGCGAACAAGGCCCACGAGTCCAACACTAGGAAAATAAAAGGCCAACGACTTCGACACTCGTTACATCATGACTCGTGCAGATGGGTGTCGGTCTCATGGAATGATCCTAGTATCAAGGCCTATGAGTCCGACACCAGGCAAACAAGACCATCAATTTCGACACTCATTACATCATTAGGCTTAATGGACGCAGTGGGCCTTTTTTGCCAAATGTCGAACTCGTGGGCCTTGCTTGCACAGTATCAAACTAATTGACCTAATTTACGTAGTGACGAGCTTTTTTTTTTTCAACGTCGAACTTGCGGCCTGTGTGACTTTAGGGTGATCCGTTTCGTGGGATGCCCCTGGAGAAATGGGAGGCAAGAAGCGTTGTAGATTTTGATTTTGACGGTACTGACAGAGATAATCATGCTCACTGGAGCTACAATAATAAACTATGGTCACGTTCTCATTCACAGGTGGTCCGAACCACGTTCTTCAGTCGCTACAGCAAGGCCCGCAGACCGGATGACCAGGTGCTGGAGGACGATGAACGCACGAAGCTGAACGAGCAATCTGGAGAGGATGTCAAGATGGAAGTAAATAAAGACAAGCTTGCAGAGGAGGATGAAGGTAATCAAAGAAAAGTGCCTCGTAATCCCGCCGCACACTATACAACTTTCGGTCGCACGACTAAAACCCCGCGCCAGGGTGTTTGTCGGAGAAGATTTGCCCCTGTTTATATTTTACAGATTCCATCAAACACGCGTTGAACGCCGAGTGCCCCATTTTAACGGGCATTACTCGAAAACCTCGGGAGACGTTACTATTGTAACCTTCGTGCGTCCCTGCCGCCTGATGGTCGCAGCTGATACGCGCACGCATTAGTACGAGTATTACGCATCACACGATTTACGTGACAGCTCCAGTGGTGGTCACCTGAATGTAGCGCTGGTCACATGACCCTCGGGGAAGATTCACCCCGCCAGCGTCTTAACAGACACCTTCGCAGGGTAGCCTCTTCTACCCTCCTAGATCGCAGGGTGAGATTTTGCCGGAGGTTACCCCGAGGCTACCCCGAGGCTACCCCGAGGCTCTCCACTGTGTCACGTCTTAACAGACACAATCTTCCCCAGGGAACAATCTTTGCCGGATGCTGTCCCGAGGCTGCCCTGCGTTTTGTGGCCAGTGAAGACGGGGTTTAAAGCGAATATGGATCTGAAATAAATCAGCGTGGTTATTCTGAAGCTAATGAGATTTACTTCGGATCCAAAGTCTGTCAGTCGTGCGACCGAAAGTCGTATAGTGTGCGGCGGCCTTTCACCATCTGTGTACCACATAAATTTTCTGTTCATAGGTTTTTGTGTAAAATCTATGCGCATTTGACTCATCGGCAAAGAAAGGACTTATAACTCAATGGTTAGTTTTGCTCAGTAATGTCGTTATTAATATTGTTATCATTATTGTCATAACTATGATTATGATTCAGATGATGATGATAATGATAATGACAATGATAATAATAGTGCTGAAAATATCATCATCATCACCATCATCCTCATCGTCATCGTCATCAACATTTGAGATGGTATCAGTAACCCATGAAGCACTGAAATGGTGGTAAGAATACTACTACTGCTTCTACTACTACTACTTCTACTACTGCTTCTACTACTACTACTACTACTACTGTACTACTACTACTACTGTACTACTACTACTACTGTACTACTACCACTACTACTGTACTACTACTACTACCACTGTACTACTACTACTACATGTACTACTGTTCGTGTGTTGCTAAACATAGAGTTTCGAGTTTCGAGTTTCGAGTTTCGAGTTTCGAGTTTCGAGTTTCGAGTTTCGAGTTTCGAGTTTCGAGTTTCGAGTTTCGAGTTTCGAGTTTCGAGTTTCGAGTTTCGAGTTTCGAGTATCGAGTATCGAGTATCGAGTATCGAGTTTCGAGTATCGAGTATCGAGTATCGAGTTTCGAGTATCGAGTTTCGAGTTTCGAGTCTCGAGTCTCGAGTCTCGAGTCTCGAGTCTCGAGTCTCGAGTCTCGAGTCTCGAGTCTCGAGTCTCGAGTCTCGAGTCTCGAGTCTCGAGTCTCGAGTCTCGAGTCTCGAGTCTCGAGTCTCGAGTCTCGAGTCTCGAGTCTCGAGTCTCGAGTCTCGAGTCTCGAGTCTCGAGTCTCGAGTCTCGAGTCTCGAGTCTCGAGTCTCGAGTCTCGAGTCTCAATTTCAAATTTCAAGTTGCAGATTTTCGTTGATTGGTAATTGAAAAGCCAGCGATAAATCGGGAGCCTGTGTCTCCTTTTTTCTCATTGAATACTTCAAGCCTTACAGCAATAGCTTTGGAATCTGCCCTATTTTGTTATTGAATTACACTTTTACTGCAATTCCATATCAAATTTGTGATTGAGTTACGTAACAAGTGTACTGTACAGCCCTTAACATATGCAAGAACAAAAAAAAAATGGAATAGGGGAATGTCATTATAACGAGATCATCGGTCCGTCAACTGGTTACATGTATAGACGGATAATATGATGCGATATTGATGAACAGAAAAAGTACATGTGACGGGGAAGTGCTGACCGTAGGGAATTTACTCGCGAAAAACAAAGCAAACTGTTATTTTGTAGGCTTGTTATCAAATGTTTTAGATTTGACGATGCCGTAATGATATCGTAGACGGGACCTGCCTTTCGTTACACGATTGCATAGCTGATATACCTTGACCACCGCGTATAAAGCACCCAACTTTAAAAAGAAAAGGAAAAGAAGAGGATAAAAGAAGATGAAAAAGAATGGTGAAACTAACAGAGCTGTATCGCGCTAACCCTCCCGAAGCCGGTTGGAAGAATACTCTTTACGTTCGGCAATTTGCTTAAATGTCTTTGGAGTTCAGGTCTTTGTCAGACAGCTTCATTTATTCTGAGTATATTATCATTATATTTATGATCGCCCTGCTCTTCCTGCTGTTATTATTGTCAGCGAGAAAGTATTTGCAATCGAGCAAGAAAGAGGTAATTGAATTTTTTCCTCATTGTCGATTCAGGAGATTCAAGCATGGCACAAATTCGAGTTCAAACTTTGTCAGCGAATTGCTGCTTTCCTAAAATACCAATGTGACATTTTGTGATTGAATTATAAGTATGTAGCCCTTGTCTGGTGCAACATTAAATAACATGTCTTTGTACTGTACTATAATCACATCGTGTAGGATAATCAGGACATTGTGACAAGAGAAAGTGGGCACTAGACCACATATTCCTGAGCACTGTGGTCACTACTGGTCATTCAAGGACTCCTCCAAGCACACGCCTGTGTTCTGTCAGGTTCCGAAGTCCAGACTGTGTGGTTGTCATGGCAATGCACATAATATATGTATATACCAACTTCTGGTAGGAACCTGCGTCATCACCCTTCTCTCTCTCTCTCTCTCTCTCTCTCTCTCTCTCTCACCTCCCCCATGCTTTATTCACTCCCGCTGTTGGTTCCAATCTCCCTCTGTCCCTGTCTCCCCTTATTCTTTTAACCTAGACCACTTTCTCTCCCTACCCCTCCCTATCGTCTTTTCTTAGAAGATATAGGGTTATTCATTTCATGCGAAATGGACTCTTCCATCTGATGAAGCAAAGTTATGCAAGTATTAACAGTATGATATTTGAAAGTAATTAGTTTTAGAAAATGTTTCGTGTATTATGTGTATGAAAGTGTATTACATTGTGGTAAAACCAACCAAAAAATACGCTTCAACTGAAGACTCCACAAAACTCTCAAACTGCAGTATACCGTCCATCTAATTAAGCAAGATGGTACGTCTACCTCAACATGTTGCATCACTTTGGCTCAAACTTTCTCTTCATTTGCTTCTGCTCTTCAAGGTGCGAGGATGTGTTGAGCATCCCAACTTTTGACAGTCTTCACAACTTTTGGTATTTCAGGTCAACCCAACTACATTGACGTGACACAATGGCACGACGAGAAAAATGTCTGCAATAAAATCAATTTCTTGTAATGGCTCAACTAATGCAGAGGATGTACAAAATTTCGACTTAATTAGGAATTCCTTTGGCAAAACTGAACCATATTGTAAATGATGTATGATATTTTTTATTAGTACCATTAGGAATTCCTTTGGCAAAACTGAACCATATTGTAAATGATGTATGATATTTTTTATTAGTACCATTAAAGCAAGATATACATTTCCTTTAACCCTAAAGGGGCCGGGGGAGGGGGGGGGGGATAGATTCCGCCCCCCCCCCCCCCCCCGAGATCTCGGCCATCGGTGGTGCGATCGCGATGAAATTTTGCATGCGTGAGACCCGCGTCATAATCTACAAGATTGTGTCATAAGGTTTTTTGAAACAATCAATTTCTAATTTTAATTAATTAATTATGCAAATTAAGCTCAAGATGATATTTTAGCCTAATTAAAAGCAATGAGAGTCTAATTTTTGATCTGCAAATCTGTTTTAGCATATTCAACAATTGCACATCACAAAAACTTCCAAAACTCATTTCAATTCTTATGTATTTATTGTTTTCAGAATTTCTTATGTATTTCTTTGTTTTTCAACTTTTGTTTTTTCTTTGTTTTTTCATTGGAAATTGTCACTGACCACTTTTCTACCATAATTAGCACAAAATTAATCAATGAAAGTGATTAATTGTAGAAATAATCAGGTTTTTATGACTTTCATGACAGAGCCCTGTTTTCCATAGGAAATGTACACAAAATCACAAAATTGTGCCCATTTTGGGGCGACATTCCGTTACAAAAATGGGCGTGGCTTCGCAAAAGTATGCGCGGACATTGCAAATTTGGTCTCAAAAGTTGCGCGAGACTTGAATGAAGAAAGTCAAGAAGCCTCGCGACGAGGCCTTCTCGCGTTACAGAATCATAGTGCGAAACGTCGAGGGGGCAAAATGACTGGCCAAAATGGCCAAAATTCGAGTCAAGTCTTTCTTGCCCAATATCAAATCCGTTTTCGATTCCAATATAAAGATCAGGACAATCTATTCACAATTCAATCACAAAATGTTACGTTGCTATAGTAGGAAAGCTGCAATTCAATGACAAAGTTGAAACTCGAACTTTTGCCATTTTCGAGTTTAGACTCGAAAATGGCCAAAATTCGAGTTAAGTCTTTCTTGCCCGATATCAAATCCGTTTTCGATGCCAATATAAAGATCAGGACAATCTATTCACAATTCAATCACGAAATGTTTCACTTCTATAGTAGGAAAGCTGCAATTCAATGACAAAGTTGAAACTCGAACTTTTGCCATTTTCGAGTCTAGACTCGAAAATGGCCAAGATTCGAGTTAAGTCTTTCTTGCCCGATATCAAATCCGTTTTTGCTGTCACTATAAGGATCAGGACAATCTATTCACAATTCAATCACAAAATATTACATTGCTATAGTAGGAATGCTGCAATTCAATGACAAAGTTGAAACTCGAACTTTTGCCATTTTCGAGTCTAGACTCGAAAATGGCCAAATTTCGAGTCAAGTCTTTCTTCCCCAATTTCAAATCTTTTTTCGCTGAGAATATAAAGACCAGGAGAATCTATTCACAATTCAATCAAAAAATTTTACAATACTATAGTAGGAAAGCTGCAATTCAATTACAAAGTTGAAACTCGAACTTTTGCCATTTTCGAGTCTAGACTCGAAAATGGCCAAAATTCGAGTTAAGTCTTTCTTGCCCAATAACAAATCCGTTTTCGATGCCAAAATAAAGATCAGGACAATCTATTCACAATTCAATCACAAAATGTTCCATTGCTATAGTAGGGAAGCTGCAATTCAATGACAAAGTTGAAACTCGAACTTTTGCCATTTTCGAGTTTAGACTCGAAAGTGGCCAAAATTCGAGTCAAGTCTTTCTTGCCCAATATCAAATCCGTTTTCGATGCCAATATAAAGATCAGGACAATCTATTTACAATTCAATCACAAAATGTTTCATTTCTATAGTAGGAAAGCAGCAATACAATGACAAAGTTGAAACTCGAACTTTTGCCATTTTCGAGTCTAGACTCGAAAATGGCCAAGATTCGAGTTAAGTCTTTCTTGCCCGATATCAAATCCTTTTTCGCTGTCAATATAAAGATCAGGACAATCTATTCACAATTCAATCACAAAATGTTGCAATATTATAGTAGGAAAGCTACAATCCAATGACAAACACAAACTTACAATACAAGACACGCATTAACCCAGGAGCAGGAGCAAAAGAAGAGAAAGTTTGGGCCAAAATGATGCAAGATGAGGTAGACGTACCATCTTGCTAAATTAGAGGGACGGCATACTGCAGTTTAAGCGGTTGTGGAGTCTTCAGTTGAAGCGTATTCGTTTTGGTTGGTTTTACCACATGTGTAATAAGCACTTTCATACACATAACACACGAAATATTTTCTTAAACTAACTACTTTCAAATATCATAATGTTAATACTTGCATGACTTTGCTTCATCAGATGGAAGAGTCCATTTCGCATGAAATGAATAACCCTATATCTTCTAAGAAAAGACAATAGAGAGGAGTAGGGACAGAAAGTGGTCTAGGTTAAAAGAATAAGGGGAGACAGGGACAGAAGGAGATTGGAACCAAGAGCGGGAGTGAATAAAGCATTGGGGGGGGGGGGTGAGAGAGAGAGAGAGAGGGGGGGTAGAGAGTGAGAGAGAAGGGTGATGACGTAGGTTCCTACCAGAAGTTGGTATTTACATAATATATCATGTGCATTGTCATGACAACCACACAGTCTGGACTTCGGAACCTGTCAGAACACAGGAGTGTGCTTGGAGGAGTCCTTGAATGACCAGTAGTGACCACAGTGCTCAGAAATGCGTGGTCTAGTGCCCAATTTTACTTTGTCACGATGTCCTGATTATCCTACACAATGTGATTATAGTTTAAACTATTCAAACTATAACACAGCACAAAGACATGTTATTTAATGTTGCACCAGACAAGGGCTACATACTTATAATTCAATCACAAAATGTCACATTGCTATTAGGAAAGCAGCAATTCGCTGACAAAGTTTGAACTCGAATTTGCGCCATGCTTGAATCTCCTGAATCGACAATGAGGAAAAAATTAATTACCTCTTTCTTGCTCGATTGCAAATACTTTCTCGCTGACAATAATAACAGCAGGAAGAGCAGGGTGATCATAAACATAATGATGTTATACTCAGAATAAATGAAGCTGTCTGACAAAGACCTGCACTCCAAAGACATACAGCAAACTGCCGAACATAAAGAGTATTCTTCCAACCGGCTTCGGGAGGGTTAGCGCGATACAGCTTTATTAGTTTCACCATTCTTTTTCATCTTCTTTTATCCTCTTCTTTTCCTTTTCTTTTCAAAGTCGGGTGCTTTATACGCGGCGGTCAAGGTATAGCAGCTATGTAATCGTGTAACGAAAGGCAGGTCCCGTCTACGATATCATTACGGCATCGTCAAATCTAAAACATTTGATAACAAGCCTAGAAAATAACAGTTTGCTTTGTTTTCCGCGAGTAAATTCCCTACGGTCAGCACTTCCCGTCACATGTATACTTAATTTCTGTTCATCAATATCGCGTCATATTATCCATCTTTACATGTAACCAGTTTGCACCAGGGCATTTTATTAAATGCACAATTATGGTTGTATTCCATGTGTCAGGATACAATTGTCTCGACATAATCAAGTAAATTAGACGGACCGATGATCTCGTTATAATGACATTCCCCTATTCCATTTTTTGTTTTTGCATATGTTAAGGGCTGTACAGTACACTTGTTACGTAACTCAATCACAAATTTGATATGGAATTGCAGTAAAAGTGTAATTCAATAACAAAATAGGGCAGATTCCAAAGCTATTGCTGTAAGGCTTGAAGTATTCAATGAGAAAAAAGGAGACACAGGCTCCCGATTTATCGCTGGCTTTTCAATTACCAATTAACGAAAATCTGCAACTTAAAATTTGAAATTGAGATTCCAAACTCGAAACTCGAAACTCGAAACTCGAAACTCGAAACTCGAAACTCGATACTCGATACTCGATACTCGAAACTCGAAACTCGAAACTCGAAACTCGACACGACACTCGACACTCGACACTCGACACTCGACACTCGAAACTCGATGTTTAGCAACACACCTACTGTACTACTGCTACTACTACTACAACTACTACTGTACTACTACAACTACTATACTACTACTACTAATTCTACTACTACTACTACTGCTACTACTACTGTATTACTACTACTATACTACTACTACACTACTACTACTACTTCTACTACTACTACTGCTACTACCACTTCTACTACTACTACTACTACTATTTCTACTACTACTACTGCTACTACTACTACTACTATTGCTTCTTCTTGAAGGAGATCTACACCTGAGATATAGTACATCACTGTAATACCTAGGAACCAAAAAGTTTGTATCTGTGACCTCACCATCACCAAATTAATGCTTGCATGTCGGTAATAATGCATGTCTTTCATCCCGTGTAGTGTAATTCACCATAGCACAGAGGTACTCTTCCTCTGCATGAACGGGGAAGTCTCAAGGAACATGCATCAGCGACGCTTTGCACCATGGCACATGGAAATATTGACTAGGAAATCGTACCAGCCACGAAATTATAGAAGAAATGGATGAAATTTCTTCATTATTAGTATCTCCTCTTTTGTTTTGTGCATGCTCTCT
Source organism: Diadema antillarum (assembly GCF_040938485.1). Taxonomy (NCBI): domain Eukaryota; kingdom Metazoa; phylum Echinodermata; class Echinoidea; order Diadematoida; family Diadematidae; genus Diadema; species Diadema antillarum. The sequence continues at coordinate 1,592,553 of NW_027270959.1, forward strand.
CATTTCGATACTCTGTCAAAAGAAGTTGAGTCTAATTTTAATGTGCCAAATCAAACCTGTCCTGCCGGGCCATTTACATGGTCCAATGCTCACATCATATCAGAGTAGGCCTATACTTTCTAGACAATGCTAATATCAAAGGGATACATTTCCCAATAGTGTTATACCTATATGTACATATTCATAATGTACATCTGTGCATTCCCATGAGGCTCGATTTGGGGTTGTTTGTCCTCTGTTGATCTCATATATCTACTCATCCCAAGCATGCAAGCCTCCTTCAAAGCAATCTTCTTCTTCTTCTCCTCCTCCTCCTCCTCCTCCTCCTCCTCCTCCTCCTCTCTTCTTCTTTTACAGTTTCTGTCCGCGAAGGAGCCGCGGTGAAGACAATGGGACAGCGCATAGTGGCCTGGTTCTGCGGTTACTCCGAGGAGACCGCGGAGGCTCGGGAGATGGCCCGGCAGCAGGCGCTTCAGAACCAGAAGATCTCCACGCTGAAGCAAGACCCGCGGGCCAAGGTGGTCATCTACGCCGGCATGGTCACACTTCTCGGCGTTGTCGTCTTCTTGTACACCTTCTTCTCCGTCGACTGGTTGTAGACAGGCTATCTAGTCCTGGGCTAACTCGTGCAATGATGCCTTACACCCACCTTGCAAGTGAAAGGTTTTATCCCAAAATGGGTTAAGCTCCTACATGAACCGCTTTTTATCATTCTACAGAAATTCCTCCATCAGATAAAGCAAGATTAAGCATTTCCAAGGTATCTTATCCTCGTTCTATAACAAGGATCATTCATAAAGTTAGTTATTATCTATATTTTCCTATTATTTCGTTCGTGAGCAGCAGCTTTAATGACAAAAAAAAAAGAGAGGAAAATGACTGAGATATGTAGAAGCAAAGAGATCCTACTGGGACCCACTTTTTATTAGGACCACTTTTTTTTTCAAATGATAGAATTTATTAATTTCTCGAAGCAACATAATTTTACAGAGGATAAATGAATTACAAAGTTATTACTTCAACACAAAAACATTTCTTTGATACAAACAATTTAAACACATATCTGTGTTTTTTATACTTTTTTTTCAAATATTTAAATATCTTCTTACTAAAAAACATACTATAAAGGGTCGTACATGCGAGAATGCGAAAATAGGATAAAATAACTTTTGGCAGTCCGAAAGCCCGCCTAGGCCCGCCCGACATGGCGACGACGAGTGCACATTGAATAACTTCCACAGGACCATTGCAATTGACTTCACACAGCCCCGCCGCCGTACACAAGTGTAACACTTGAGCACAGCGACAGGGCCGCGCACAGCCACATTGCAATGTACAGCTAATAAAAGGAAATTCGTAAATACTAATAGGCCCCATGGAAAGAAAATCTAGAAATTAGCAAACAACATTCACCCGCCGTCCCCACGCTCAGGCAGGCCCCCAGCGGACTTCCGGCAAGCCATTGGAACGCCAAGGATGCACCCTGCCCGAAAGTATGTACAGTGTATACATTTACATTACACACGCCACACCCAGGTAGGCTCCTAGAAAGCCACCGGGTTGCCACGAACGTACCCTGCCCGAAAGCATGCATAAATTAACTTACATCATAACGTTAAAAGAAACTCGCGGGTACATAGACCTTTAAACTATTTTCATGCATACCTCCCCGGCAAAGATTGCTCCAGGCAACCCGTAAACACGTCAATATCCACCTGACGTTGCAACAACTAAATGTATGCAAGGTGGATTCCAAGTATGGAATTATTTTCTACAGACAAAATCGAATGTTACCAGTTTCCGAGAGAAAATACCTCCATATATTTGACTACGAACCAAATGAAAGTGTTGCATCAGCCCCATCCTTGAATCATCAAGAAACATGAAATACACTATATTAACGAAACAACATCAGACAGTTCAAATAAGTTGAACATGTCTCCATTTATCTAAAAACACAGTGATTTTACCTTGTTTTAGATATATAATTTCTTCAATTTCATAATAATGTTTCAAAGCTTTTTGAAATAACGCCAAAGATAATGTACCGTTCTTACATCTTGTGGCGAATATGTAATATTTGGCATATAAAAAAACAGAATTCAATGTAGTGAAAGGACCATTTAAGATTCCAAATATGAAATCGTTAAATGTGAGAATAACTTCGTCTTTCAAAACTTGTCTTTGGAACTCTCTCAAAAAACGTTGAGTATAAGGGCACTCCCAGAACAAATGTGTAATTGTCTCGGTTGTATCTAAACAAAAGGTACATAAATCAGAATCTGACAAACCAATTTGTTTTAGCAGTTTATTCATCCCGAGGATGTTGTGTAGAATCTTGAACTGAAAATAACGCAATTTTGTCGACAATGAACTTTTAAAAGGAATGAGATAGATTTTTTTCCAGTCAGTGACTGGTTCTATCAAAATTGAATTCCATTTTTCTTGTGATTTTGGAACTTCACGAAAATTATCTACGCATTTTCTATGAATAAATCTACATACTTTAGGAGCTTTCTTAATTTCAAGAATCAGTTCTTCTTGATAATTTTTATCTTGAGTTTGAGGTTTTTTAACAAGATTTTTCCAGTTAAGAGGAATTGCAGATATGATGGAAAAAAAATCCAAAAAATTGCATTGAATTTCATATTTATTTCTAAATTGTGAAAATGAAAGAAAATTACCCTGTTCATTCAAAATATGATAAATTCTCGTAATACCTTTATTTATCCAATTATGCTTAATAACAACTTTTCCATTAATTCTAATGCAAGAATTATTCCATATAACCTGATTATGAATATATCTGTCAGGAGGGTTCTGAGAAAAAACTAAATTACTCCAGCAGACAAGAATTTCTCGTATGAATATATTTCCGACCTGATTAATCATATCCTTGCAATCAAGATTATAAATCCAAAATAAGTCTCCACCGAGATCTTTCATTGACAAGTCAAAAAAGCATTTCCAGCTACCCCTACTATCAGGGTTTAAAAAGCGTTTTACCCATGCGGTTTTAAGACCAACAATCATTGACTGAATGTGTATCATTCGTAGTCCTCCCTCACTATAATCTCCAATAATAATTTTACGTTTGATCTTATCTGGCTTCTTGCTCCATATAAATGAATATATAACAGACTCAATTTCTTTTATGAAATCATCTGGAGGCTTTGGAAGAACAGAGAATAAAAATACTAATTGAGATATACCGAGAGATTTAACAAGAGTAATCTTACCTATTGGGGTTAAATTTCTAGGAGCCCAAACTCTAAAAATTCTTTTCAGTAATTCCATTTTAGGCTTAAAATTGAGTTCAAATAAGTCATTTGGGTTTGTAGTAAAACGTATACCCAAAAGGCGATAAGGCCCTGGTGAATATGTGAAACCCAAAAAGGATACATCTGGAGGATGGGCTTTGTAATATCCTAAAGCAATAACATCTGATTTGTTGCGGTTAATACACAAGCCAGAATATATTTTCAGTTGATTTATAATATACATAATTCTGGCAAGAGAGTTTGTGTCTTGAACATAAAATGTTGTATCATCAGCATACATACTTATCTTTATTTCAACATCATTGATTATGATCCCTTTAACGTTATCATCTCTTTTAATCCATATACTCATTATTTCATTGCAGATTATAAACAGTAACGGGCTAAGGGGGCATCCTTGGCGCACACCTCGCGTAAGATTAAAGAACTCAGAGGCATGACCATTATTTAAAACACAAGAATGAATATCAGTATACAAAATTTGCACCCAGGAGATCAAATCATCTCCAAAGTTAAAGTATCTTAAGGCTTGAAACATATATGACCATTCCAGTTTATCGAATGCCTTTTCTATATCTGCTAACAGCATAAAACCAGTAGCTTCACAGTCAATCATGTCTAATGCCAGTCTAATATTTTCACCAATGAATCGCCCCTTCATAAAACCGGTTTGATCACAACTTATTATATCAGACAACACTTTCTTTAACCTTTGGGCAAGACATTTTGCCAAAAGCTTGTAATCAGTATTCAGAATAGATATGGGCCGCCAATTCTTCAAAAAAAGTAAATCCTGATTTTTTTTTGGAATAAGATTAATGATTGCTCTCCTTTGGTCCAGGGATAATTTGCCTGAAGTAAAAGAGAAATTGAAACTATTAAGTAACATTTCTCCAAGATCTGTAAAAAAGAATTTGTAAAATTCACACGGGAAGCCGTCAGTTCCTGGAGTTTTATTATTCTTCATAGTTTTAAGACTGTGTAGACATTCATTGAGTGTGATCAAACCTTCACATTTTTCTTTTAAATTTTCAGACAATTTAATTTCCTGAGTGTCTCTAGGTAACAAATGTTCAAACTCTACAGTAGGAGGATTACACGACGTGTAAATCAACTTATAATAATCTTTGACAGTGTTTAAAATATCTTTTGTCGATGAAACAAGTTCACCATTATCATTGTAAAGTTTGGTAATAAGTTTTTGTCTCTGATTCCTTTTCTCCAAATTCAAAAAATATCGAGTGTTCTTTTCACCATTCTCGACCCAGTTTGCTCTGGATCTAATAATGACACCCTGAGTTTTCTTTTCATACAAAACATTTAAATCATCTCTGTAACATTTTATCTGTTGGGCCAGAGAATCACAAGGATTAAGAACATAATCAGATTCTAAATTACCTATTTTCTCAAGCAAATCATTTTCATATTTCTTATTCTGTTTTGCTTTCTGAATAGAGTATCTAAGAGTCAAAGATCTCATTTGACATTTCAAAAAATCCCAAAAAGTATTTGGGTCTAAAATTTCAAAATATAAAGTTTTAGTTTCTTTAATACAATTACGAATCTGTTCAACATATGTTTCATCTTGTAAAAGAGATGTATTAAATTTCCAAAAACCACGTCCTCTGATTTCATTTACTACAGAAAAATTAAGGGATATTGCTGAATGATCTGTTTTAAAACCAGGAGAGATCTCACATTTGTCAACTTGAACAACTAAATTACATGATATAAGAAAAAAATCTAAACGACAAAAGATATTTCTCGAATGCCAAGTATATGTACGAGTTTTAGGATTTCTAAATCTCCATACATCAATAAGATTATATTCTTCCATTATTTCATTTATACAAGCAACACTATTATAATGAGTAATTGCTCTGCCTCCTTTCTTGTCTAGGTTAACATCTAAAACACAATTGAAATCACCTCCCCAAACAATTGACTCACAGTCAAATTCAGACAGTTTCTCCAAAACATCAAAAAAGAACAAAGAGTCATCAATATTTGGACCGTAAACGTTGACAAGCGTAATTTTTTGATTATCAAGCAAAGCGTCCAAAATAAGAAGTCTTCCATTATTATCACAATAATGTTTATTAATTGTAACCAGCGAGGCGTCTTTAAACAATATACAAACACCTCTACTGTTTGAGGCACCATGAGAAAAATAAATTACACCATGTCCCCAATCTTTCGCCCAAATACTTTCATCTTGAGGGGAGGAATGAGATTCTTGAATGAAAAAAATATTTGCGTTTTTACTACGTAACCAGTTAAACATTTCTAAGCGTTTAACTCTGTCACGAAGACCTCTGACGTTCAATGAATATATACCAAATGCATTCATAGATAACAGTAGGTTCTTTTACTCAAAAAACACGACCTCATTAAAAACAGACTTTGTAAGTTAACTGATCCCGAAACACTTCTAATACAATAGTATGAGAGCTTGGTACCACACACATCAACTTGCATTGAAAACGTAGAGCTAATACGACATATGTATTTGTTCTTTCCTCTATCCCTTTTAACATGAAAATACAAAATCCGGCTTGCTTCGAGAAAAAACAAAAAACATTTCCAAAACATGGCTGCTATGACAAACACGAATCAGACTCCGATTCCGAGAGCCGCACTGCTAAGCACGATTCCTACAAGAAAACATATAAAAAGCCGTTTAGAGCAAAAACAATTTCGGCATAAGAACTGAAACGGTATCACATATTGACTCGCGTGAATATGGAGCTGCTGTTTAGGTGCTTAGAATATGGCAGAACATAAGGATGTAAATGCACGACTACAAACTCACAGTGCCGTAAGCCGATCTTGGCCGTAGCTGCCGTGTCTAGGACTGAAATAGTAACGAACGAAACCCCGAGCGACCGGCGTGAGGATTCACAGACAAAATACCCAGCTAGCGGCAGCAAAATGAAATGAATGATAGTCACAGTGCGATGTGCCGGTCCTTTGGCCGTAGTTGAGTGTCCAAAGACTGATATAGCGACGTTTTTTACACCGAGCGACCGGGCAAAAGGATCCAAAAACGAATGATACCCAGCTACAGTGGCTGCGGATGAAATAAACAGTGGTCACGATACGATTTACCGCTCCTTTCGCCGTAGCTGCGTCTTCGAAACTGATGTAACGACGTTCTTACCACCGAGCGACCGGGCACAACGATGCATAGACGAATGATACCCAGCTAGCGGCTGCAAATGAAATTAACACAGGCGATATACCGGTCCTTTGGCTTTAAGTGCATATCCGAAGGCTGATATGGCGCCCATCCCGCCATCTCCTAAAGATTAAGAGTTAAGTAATAGCGACTTACTAGTAATTTCAACCTGTGGACACAACTACTCAGGGTGGGTATGAACCATGGCAGTGACAATACGGGTGAGGGGCGGAGGGGTGTCATCGCTGTGCGAGTAGGTCACTGTAGGGCTGTGTGCGGGATCAATATGCGGTGAACGGCCTTCGCTGACTCGGTTCCCGGAGCTACTGGCCGAGGAGAAGCGCGTAGTGCGATGGGGAGTGTCATCCCGAGTGTCAAGAAAGATATGATAATAATTATTCACACAAGCACTTGTGAATGCGCTCTTAAAAGTACTTGCAGATTATAAGTATATGGGCCCTATCAGTACCAATTTGACATACTCATGTATTATCCGGCATGCATACTCTTACCAACCGGGCATCCTGTCTAAAACCATCAAAGGGACCGGATATACATACTCTCTAAAAAAATCGAGTGAAAATTTTCACTCTTAAAAGAGTGAATACAAAAAAGAGTGAATTTAGATTGAAATTGGAGTGAATTTTGAGTGAAAATGTTCATTTTCACTCATTTGGGAGTGACCTCAGGGATCACTCGAAGATTAATAAGCGAGTTCACCGTTGTGATCTGCGCATGTGCAAAATAAAGGTCACAATTATGAAAATGTTTGTGTATTTACCGTTGACTTCCAAACGAAAAGAATCCTCAGGCGAATGAGGATCATATGTTTCACACCTGTTCGAACGTACAGGTGAAAGTGTTTCATCAACAAAACTGTAAATGCTCTCCGGCCATGCTATCTACATTTATTACGAAGATGGCATACTTCCACAGAGAACGTTTCGCGCATCACCCAGGACCCTTCTTTGTTATTTGAAAACCTGTGGGCAGGGGTCAAGTGAGACATAAGAATTATGCGCCATTAAACGTGAACTCCCTTTATGGCAATAGTGTGCATGCATTGCAAATAAGCTTGAATGCACGTGGGAAAATCGTGAATCGTCAATAGATAATGGACTTAATATATATATACGCCCACTTTTGAGCACGTTGTACCAAGATTTCGCTAAAAAAAAAAACCCACTCCGTTTATCAGTTACAATCTTGCTGAGAATATACTAGCATTGTGTTCGTTTGGATCATTATGACATCGGTGTTCCATTTAAATCAAGTCCTAACCCTAAATTCTGATAATAGCAAGCGACGTCTGTACCACAATGATAATTTCATTTTATGCGTAACGATGAAATTTTACCTTCTGAACGTCTTTTGTTGATGTTACCAGAGAAATTCGAGTTATATCCTTTTCCACTAACCTTTATGTGTATTCTGTTTGTTGTTGTTGTTTTGTTTTTCGTTGATTCGAAGTGACATTATTGTAAATGATACTTTTAGTTTCATTCCGTTTTTCCTATTGTTTGTCCAGAGTATATAGAGCTGGTCTTGTTATAGTGTTAGCTTTCATTTGCTTCCATACAAGTCATGTACATTGTAGTTTTACCGACAGTACTGGAGGTTAAAGTTACCGATCAGAGTCATCTTAATTCTACACTCACAATACCGATATTATGCTCTTTTTCGAGAAGGAATGCCACGTATGTAGCTTTCAAGAGATTTGCCATTCGACTGAAGCTGCATAGGCGTTTCGAAAGATTCGCGAAAGATTCACGAAAGATTCACGAAAGATTCACGAAAGGTTCACGAAAGGTTCCGTGTCTATTTAGGAACTGGTATGTCGCAATAATGCCGACAAAAAGTGTGCAACAATGTATGATCTCATACGGTTTGTGTTGCTTTTTTTTTAATGGAACACAGATAAAAATAAACTGTCCAGAGTCGACCATGTTTTGTATTTGATGTTTCTACATTAGTGTTTGTTTTTAGTATCATGTACAGTACATGTACATGTATATGTATGTTATAAAACAAAAGTAGGCTAATATTTGTACAAATATCATAATGCTTTTAGTCCACGTGTTGAAAGAGAGAGATCCAGAATGCATTGTTATCAACGTCCAACGAATTTACATAGATGGTTGCTCAAAAATAAAATTATGTGTGATAATTTATTACGCCGTCTGTAACCTTAAGAGAATGCGGGGCTAGGACTAAATAGGGAGTTTGATATTCTTTTTGAAAATGCATTCTCACATACATGTATGTATATGTTATATGTATGTATGTTATATAGGCCTATAATACACTCAGCAAAAAAAGAAAGTAAACACTTTTTCGAGTTCATATTTTTCATAAAAGATTTTGATGAAAATCAATGTATTATATACCAAATTGAAGGTAGTTTAATTGGCTATCAAACTAGTAGTCAATATAGAGGGAAACGTTACGCATGAGTAAACGCATTTATTTTTGTCCTCCAAGGTACATAAGTAAAAATTGCAAAAATTGACATGTTGTCTTTCATTTGGAAATGCCCTTTAAGATAACAATAATAACAAAAGACCAGTTTAACAGAGTGGGAGACATGAATGAAATAACAAAAATAAATTTTGGCTCTCTTTATGTCTTTATAACCTCAAACAAAATCAAAGTTAAAAAACTAAAGGGGGAAAATAACAATTTTCTGTCAACTTAAACTTTAAATGACATAGGGAGTAAGGGCACAATGATGATTAAATGAACAGAGTATCTTCATTTCATTCTTTTAATGTCGTAATTTAAGAATTTATGAGACAAATTCAAGAATAAATATGATTTATAATTTTCCTAATTTGAGAAATCAATTCAAATTCCTACCATTTTTGTTTATATTGCTTCTTCTCGCATTGCATTCTAATTTGGATTTGACTGAAAATTCTTCATTTTCCTCCACTATTTTAGCCTTTATTGATCTTTTGGGCTTCAAAGATATAACAGAGCTCATAGCTCTTTATTTTTGCAACTTAATTCATCTTATTTTTGTGTTAAATTCGTCTTTTGTTCTTATTGTTACATGGAAGAACACTTATGAAGAGCACGCATGAATGAAAACTTGTTCATTTTTGCAATTTTCACTTTTGTGCCTTTGAAGAGAAACACGAAGGTGTTCACTCATACGTAAAGTTTACTTTTTATCGACCTACCAGGTTGATAGCCAATTAAAGTACCTTTCATATGGTATATAATACATTATCTTTTAGCTAAATATTCGTCCTGAGGACGGACAGTCAACTGTCCGAAACGTTGAGTCTCTTCTAACTCTTCTATACTTCCTTGGTTCCATACTTCCTTGGTTCACAGTCCTTTTCAGGACTATACTCACTTGAGAAAGAATACTCTTACTCAATTTCTCACCTCTCATCCAACCTTTCTTGCTGTCTTTCCCCTGTCATTTCAACAGTCCTTATAAGGACTATACATACGTGGTGAACCGCAAACCAAGTGTATCTAATATACCACACCATGCAAACACCTCTCTCAAAAATCATCTTAGAAATATAAACTTGAAAAAGTGTTTACTTTCTTTTTTTGTTGAGCGTATATATATATATATATATATATATATATATATATATAATTATATATATCTAGATGGCACCTTAGGGAGACATATTGGGGGGAAGTGTCTTCATTAGGGAGACAACTGGTCATTAAGGAGACAATTTTCGTGTCTCCATTGCGTAAACTGCCATTGAACATGTATATAACAAATTTGCATATAAAACAAATGGAAATGTCTTCCAAATGACCCATCTAGGAGTATATATATATATATATATATATATATATATACCGGGTGTCCCAAAAAAAGCGGAACGGTGGATTTTAAGTACCTTGCGGTCTAAAAGTTATATATCTTTTGACATCATTAGAAAGAGCATCTTCCGCAGAAGACTATGATACCAAAATCATTAAATTTGGTTCCGTACTTTTAATTCTACGCCAATTTCTGAAAATGCAGTCATTGTCAAATTTCGCCGGATTTTTGCGACTTATGAGATAATAATTTGAGCGCGACACGCGATCCATACGGTGAACATTGTGTAAGCTCAGTGATCCATGTCAACAAAAGATACAGCTTTCACATTGGGCACGGGCCAGGAAAAAACAGTGTGTGTGTGTGTGTGTGTGTGTGTGCGCGCCCAATATGAAAGCGTTATCTTTTGTTGACATGGATCAACGAGCTTACACAATTCACCGTATGGAACGCGTTTCGCACCCAAATTATTATCTCATAAGTCGCAAAAAATTGAAAATGACTGCATTTACAGAAATTGGCGTAGAATAAAAAGTACTGAACCAAATTTAATGATTTTGGTATCATGGTCTTCTGCGGAAGATGCTCTTTCTAATGATGTCAAAAAATATATCACTTTTAGAACGCAAGGTACTGAAAATCCACCGTTCCGCTTTTTTTGGGACACCCGGTATATATATAATATATAAACGTACTCACACACACGCGAGCGCACACACACACACACACACACACACACACACACACACACATACACACACTTTATAGCAGGTATTACTGGCAATGTGAAAGAATGTGCAACATACATAGTTTGCTTTCTTCCGAGGCAATAGTCTGCAAAACTTATACATAATTATTCGAACTTCAACTCGTAATTTTCAAGTTGGCGCTAGACCCTTTTTGCGTCTCTTGTTTTGTGTGTGTATGTGTATGTTTTTTATCTCACGAATTCTCCGCAGAAGACAAAATTCACAATGATCAAGGAGTCACCCGTCCTTGCAATGATCAATGTGAAATTCAGATATTCTAGTCTCCTGTTCAGGGATTCATTGTATCCAACGTTACCACACTGCATAACGTAGACTTCAATGTTGTGCGTGACTGATATTTACTGACTAAGCAGATAAAGATCTAGACCGTCTTGAAATAGACATGCATTGAGACCTTCAGTTGTGTCGTCAAGACACAGACATAAAAGCATTGCATGAATTCACACAAGTAGTATAGTTTGTTCATTTAAGACAAGGAGCGATGATTTCGAAAACTACTCACCCAAACACATTCGCCATGGGCAATGGTAATGCATACACACGTTCACGAATAATCTTTGTAAACTTCATCTATTTTTGCCATAATAAAGGCAGATCATGCAATATTCGGAGAAATAAATGACGTCAATACTTACACATATTACTGCCAATAAAGTTCATTAAATTAAATTGTAGGTACAGTGATTAGGCCTTTGACTGTGCACAATCAAGGCTACTTGACTTTGATAAGTTATTGCCATATAAAAACAGCTTTTAACAGCAAAGTTCTGTCTGCAGGGGGTACCCAATAGTCTGACTGATTTGTCAAGGTCAATATAGCAAAGTTTGTTCTGCCAATAGGCGAGATTCCAGTGACGTCGTGAAGTCATGGATCAACTTGCTGAGGAGCATACAGTAACTACACATGTGTGGAAAGCAATCGTTACATTCTGTGTTCCACCGTCGTGTTGAGATTTTATCAGGCCAGCGGCCTTGTAGGTGATGCGGATATGCGGTAAGCGTATCGAGAGATAGATTTATGCGTTTACTACACACATGATTTGTGTTGCCCCTCAGGCAACACGTTTTTTTTTTTTTTTTTTTTTTTACGTTATTCATTTTTTCATTCATTCATTCATTCATTCATTCATTTAACATCTCCAACAGAATTTGTAATTACATTTTTCTCACATATAATAATTACATATATGTGTCAACAATTACAAAATATGAAAAGAGATATTTATGGATATAAACAAAACTAGGGTGGGAAAAAAAGCACAAAACATTTTGAAGTCTAGAAAATGCAGGAGATGGTTCAGGTTCATATTCAGAGCGACATGAAAATGAGCAATTTTTAGGGCCGTGAATTTCTGTTGCCTGGGATTTTGTGGAAATTTCATCAAGACTTGATAGTCTATACGTTGTAAAATGCCTCCTTTTCATACATACTAGTACATCAAAACGATAAAATTCCACAAAACGAAAGAAGTCTTGTTCTTGCATTATCACAAGCAAGTGTCGATTTCGTGGGAGTATTCTTTGTGAAATTTTTTTGGACCATGTCAGACTAACAAAAGGCTTGTTGTATAGCTTCTAAGAAGAAGCTCATGTGCTTTTGAGCAAAATAAAACCCACAAACAAAAAACAAACAACTACAAACGATTAATCACACATTAGTGCAGGACCATATGTAATTACCGCATGGTATGATAAGACGCTAAGCCTATTAATACGTTATAACGAAATTGATGAACCCAACATTTCTCAGAAACCACATGTTTGTAGTTTAAAGTGGTATCATTACTGACTTTATGACCTTGCAGTTGTATGCTTATAGATTTAGAGGGTGTGCCTATGAGAGTCAAATATTAAAAAAAAAAAAAAAACCAATCAATTGAACCCTTTAACATCGTTGATAAGTGATTGCATTTACTAGTGTTTGCTGCACATTGAAACAAGTTCGGGGATACCTTTTTTTTCGCCATTCTTCGGTTTGGATATTAAAAGAAATAAAATCATACAAATAGAAAAGGTGGTTGTACATGCACCAACATAATACACCCCAACTAATTCATCTACAATTTGTAAGTATGCTTGCTATTTTCACCGTTGCTGTTTAAATACATGTACAGGTGTAGGTGGTATCATGGGGCTATATGGCATATATCACCCCTGCCCCCCCCCCCCCCCCCCCCATATAGTGTGTGGGGGGGTGGGGTGGGTGTGTATGTGTGTGTATGTGTATAATACGTCGGGTGAGAATGAGAAGGGCATTTTTATGACTCGTATCGTATTATTGTCCGTGATTCGTATATTATTGTCCATAATCGTGATGGTCCTCGCAGCTATATATATTATGGTAACGATTCCACTGAGTCGTGTTACTGTCCAGTCAAATCATTCAGGCCACAGGGAATAGCAAAAATTGGAATTGGGTAATCTATTTCTAGTTTGCTTGTTTCAAAACATTTCAGTCTTTCATTGACCAAAGCAGCGTATTCACAACACATAATCTGTAATGATGCAGTTGATTACACCATTTGCAAGTTTACATGGAAGATATAAACGACCTTTTTAACATACCATTTTCTGGTGATAAATATATCGGACCCCCACCCATTCTCGTGCTTCTTCCTCTCGGAATGCCTATTTCCCCCATATCTATGCAATGCCTGAAGGTATTTCATTGATAACTAGTGTATAGAGAATGAACTACCAAATAGAAATTCTCCAGAGAGAGTTTTTGGTTGCGGGGTCAAAGGTCAAAGGTCAAGTGAAAATACTAAAATTTCCCTTTTTTCTCCATATCTCACAAATGGTTCAAGGTATCTTCATGGAACTCAGTACATATGTATGCACTGACTCTCAATGATTATCTACATTGTAGGGAATGCAGCGGTCATGGGTCAAAGGTCAGGGGTCAAAGTTAAAGGTCAACTCCTCAAAATTTCACTTTTCCCTCTTACAATATGTATTTATGCAATGCCTGTAGGATTTTCTTGAAACTTAGCGTATGCAAGTATTACCAACAGAGATTCTCTTGGAAGTTTCTTGCAATAAGGTCAAAAGGTCAAGTGAAAGTGCTGAATTTCACTTCTTCCTTGAACTTTTGAATGTGTTAAAAGTCAAGTAAGAATCGTCAAATTCCCAAAACCGGCACTCTTAGACAATATTACCATTCATCCGATTAAACCTAGTTCAAGAAAAGTGAACATTCAACACATTTGTGACAAACCTGCAATTTTTATAATTTGCCAATATTGTGTGAAACTGTCATTACACATTGTCAAGACATTGGACTCTACACCTGAACCGTGCATGTATTATGGCGGAGGCATACCAGTTGTCATAGCCAGTACTGGTCATAGCGATATTTCTAGTCTACTTGACTATGTTGTTTGCAGAATGCTGTTCTGGATCATCCACGTGTGACAATAATCTATTCGGTGGATCAAAGATAGCCTACACTGTATTTCCTTTTGGCCCATTGCTTGCTTTGAATCAATGTAGGTATGGTATAGCAAACACTCCTCTATTGCTGATTCTTGAATAGACTAGTATTTGTCCTTTCTTCATATCGGAACCAAACTCCCACTACTATTTAACCGTTCATATGCATGGAAGCATGAAATAAAAAATATGGAAACCGTAGCCAGATTTTGCACAGATATCTTGAAACTAACTGCCAGTGAGTAGGACAACTGTATCCTTCCTAATCAATATTGTGTCAACATGCATGATTTCCCGTTTGTTTTGTTGTGTTTTTTCCCGTATGTTTTAATCAGTTTTTGTTTGTTTCTTTGTTTGTTTGTTTGTTTGTTTGTTTGCCTGTTTGTTTGTTTGCAAAATCAATCAACAATTTTTGAACGGACTGGGATGAAAAGACTATAATGGCACAAGGAACAGATGGTTAAATTTTGGTATAAATTTGTATGAACTCTTGAAGTTTTTTAATGTTTTTTTTTTTTAAGACAATGTCAGTGAACTTGGGAGTTCAAACTGAGCGAATTTGAGGTTTGCATACGAGCACTAAAGCGCGTGATCTGGGCCCTGTTTCATAAAGCTGTTCGTAAAGTTACGAACGACTCGTGATCAGTTCTGATGTGCTATACTTATCAAAATTATAATTATTCAGCACAAGAACTGATCACCAGTCCTCCTTAAGTTGTTCGTAACTTTACGAAGAGCTTCATGAAACACCCCATGCTCGGGCGCCGGGCTGGGCTAGGCGGCGCCAAACTGGAATGTTGTGACGTAAACAAAAGGTTTCTTTATTGGGAAATGGGCGATATTCAGCATGCGTGCATCGATGGAAATCAGCTGCTTCACACGGCTTATTTCATACTGCTTAGTTTATACTTCCCCTTTTCGGGTCACAGTCAGCATCTGACACGCATTCAGTTCGAAATGGCTGAGTCCTTTCTCACTTTGATGTCAACGCCGTTTCAAAGCGTCGTTTCAAATCGCACAAATATGTGCATTTACAATCGGCGTCTCTGACTGCAATTTTCATGGGGAAGCATAAAGGCAAATCACACGCAGTACGCGTGTAAATGACGTCATCTTCATCACACTTCCGGCTCGCGTGAAAATGTGCGCGCCAGCTCAGCCCACCTCTGTACGTACTGTGCTGCACAATGTACAGTCTGCAAGTGTGTTAATCACTCGAGCTCCCCGTTGGTACATTTTGTACTCTGTACTTACACAGACACGTTATAGTGCATGCAAAGCTCATTAAAGAACAATCAGATTTTGTCAACAATTTGTCGATGATATGAATACTCGTATTTCCTATTATTGTCTACAGTCCTAGATGTGTATTACTAAAATAATGGAAATGATATTGGACATAGTAGGGAACGTGAATAATGCAGGTATATGATAGGCCACTAACTTCCGAAAAAGCGCCCCCCCCCCCCTTTCCTCTGCTGAGGTCAACGAAGCAATCGTAAACGCTCTTTCCATTAAGCTCAACGTCAATGAAAGAAAGCGCGTTTTTTTAGTCAGCATGCTCAATCAAAATCGCAGATTCGCCTTCACAAATTGAGCATAAACACAACCTTGGTTACTTTGTATTCCTACATGTTGTTTGCGTAGGATGCTGTTCTAGTTCATCCATGTCTATTCCGGTGGATCGAAGGTATTTCGTTTTGGCCCATTGCTTGAATAGGCATGGTAGAACCCACCCCTTCTCTATTGCTGATTCTTGAATATTTGTCTTTTTTTTTAAATCCGAACAAAAACTCCCACTATTTTCTAACTGCTCTTATTCATGGCAGCATGAAAAAAGTTTGGAAACGGGAGCGCTTTCTTTCATTATAGTTTTGCTCATATATATTGAAACTAACTGTCGGTGAGTGGGACAACCTTATCCTAAATTCCTAATAGTACGGTCTGCTATGTCGAAATATTGGATCCCGTGAGATTTTCGTGCCAAAATTGATTTTTTTTTTTAGCTAACTTGGTCAATTTGGGGGTGCTGAATTTTAAAAATCTTTAGTTCCATTTTTTCGGCCACGTCTTCAGCCGCCATTTTGAATTTCAAAATGGCCACCATAGCAAACTGTATTTTGACCCAGTTCTCATAATGTGAGCATCATAGAAGGTTCAAATCTGATGCAAAAAGCAAGTTTATGATGTCAGACATTCTGATACACCATTTCCTTATATTGTAGATTGTTTTGATACAATTTGAGGGCTGCCATCTTGAAATTCAAAATGGCCGCTATAGCTAAATGTATTTTTACCTGTATCTCAGGTTGTAAGCATTACGGAAAGTATAAATTTGGGACAAAAAGCAAACTTATGATGTTAGACATGCTAATATACATTTTTGTTTTAAATGATGGATCATTTTGGTTGGCGGCCATCTTGAAATTCAAAATGGCCGCCATAGCAAATGAAATTGGGCCTATATCTCATATCGTATGCAGTGTGTAAGGTTCTAGCTTGGGGCAAAGAGCACGCGTATTCTATCAGACTTTCTGAAACATTTTTTCTGAAATGATGGTCCATTTTTATATCACAGGTGGCCATCTTGAAATTCAAAATGGCCGCAATATCAGAATGTATATTTTGACCCATTTTTCATGTTGTAAACAACACAGAAAGTTCACATTTCGGGCATAAACCAGGCTCATGATGTTGAGCATTCAGATGCACCTTGATCCCCTCCCTAAAATTGCAGATCATTTTTGAGGCTACCATTATTATTATCATTCAAAATGGGTGCTTTTCAACTAATATCTGTGGTTACAAGCAACTTTTAGGCATATCAATGTTTATGGTGGTGTACATTGTACATTCTTTTACAAACAAACACACACACACACGTAATCATATACACTCTGTAATAATGGATTATTCGCATTGGCTGCCACTCTTGAAATTCAAGATGGATTTCGACCCATATTTGGTGCTCTAAGATCTTTATCCTGCAATTTCAATCATGCTGGAGCACTTTCATGTAGGACCTATGTGTAAGTCAATCACTTCAATAAATAGTGTATGTTTGTACAAGCGGGACTGCTTCCTGTAGGTACACTGCCATGTTGAAATGCAAAATGGCTGCACAGAATGGAAAATCATGTGATTCTGGTGTCAAAGCAAATGACTTTCAAAAGTGCCTCAATAACTGTGTCTGGGTGACTAAATGTCCCCATTTAGATGATTTGGTTGTAGAGTTTAAATAAACAATATTAGCCGTGTACTAGAAAATTTATCGGAAATTGACTTAGTTAATGTCTTCTAGGCTCATTCCCTGCATGTGTTTTTGAAGTCACAACACTTTTATAGGGCTGTACATAGGGGAAAATTGGTTCTAAATTCTTCCAGAAACAATGAATTTTGCATTTCTTGCCATATGAACATGATAATGAATTCTATGGCTACCGTTTGTGTAGGAAGCTCAAAGCATTCAATTGCACAGTTTATGTATATCCGCTGGAAATAATTACAATGTACCATATCATATTCCCCTGTGATGAGTAGAGGCACAAATTAGGTTGTAAAGGTTTACGAGGTTTGTTCTCTGGATGTGTTGTATCAAGACTCTACGAGAGCAAAGCGGGAGATTGTCCAGGTTGAAGTCATTCACGCCCAACTTCTGGAAGGCATGGACTGTGTCATTGCACATTCTGCATGATTCAAGGCTTAGATAATTCTTCATCCATCTGCTCTTTGAGATATCCTCAAATTTTCAACTTCAGCCTGCGCCATGAAAGGCATGACCAAGTAGACCTTTGTTTTTCGCAACAATTTGCAGAACATAATCTCTCAACAATGTCAATTGTACTTTATCATCTCCTTTTCTAGTGATGGAGCAGACGACATGCGATGCAGTATCGAAAGTAAAGCAAAGATCCACTAGGGGAGTGAAAATGTCAGTGTCTATACGTAATAATCATCAATATTTCTCTGAAATTCCCTGTTGCTCTTGAAGTAGCATCTAATACATGCACTGGAATGAGGAGATCTGCTTCCTTGTTGTGACGGGTGACAGCTCCCATGGTATCTTTGATGAACCCTTTGTTTCCTTTTTTCCCCGTTCTGTGTCAGATGGAATTGACTGATCAGTATTTCAACTTTCAGGCTGATTATTTGGCTCAGTTTTGTGGGTTTCTAAGGCATGGGTATGAAAAATGAACCCTTGTTGGTGGGAATGAGGAGAAGGCCATAAGATTGTGAGATGAAGAGTGATTGTGGAATTACTTAGAGCAGTAGAACTTATAACTTCCGATAATTGTATCGTCCAGTAATGACTGGATAATGACAGGTGTATCAGACTGTTGTCCCATAGAAGTGTTAAAAGAAGGTAGTGGTCCTCGTAAGCTTAATGACTTCTGATCAAATCTTACATGGTGTATTTCAATTGCAAGAGCTGAATGTCTGGCCTTTCTCATATTATCCCAGACAGATTTTTTTAAAATACTTTCAGATACAAATTCTTAGTACAGAATATGAAAACCTCCCCTTTCATCTCTTTCTAGAATATCCTTGAATGTTTCCGATACCTGATTGCCAAACACCACATTCATCAGTTTTAATGCAGCGACAATTTTTGAGATTACCCTCATTTATTGTGATGGTGTTCTAAATTGGTGAGGAATTCTGATGCATCCAAAGTGCCACAGAACTGAGCTATCATTGCTCCTTTGTAGTTTTAGAATCATTGGCGGTACAGCAGTAAGCATCTTGGAAGTCTTGATAATTTAGGATGACCCACACAAGGGCAATCAGGAAAAACCTACTCATTGGCATTCCTTATTCATTCTGTATTATTCCAGAAATACATCCGGCAATTATGAGCTCCCTGATGAGTTGTTTCATTTTGTGGTCAACAAACAAGCTTGTTAATGGGATGCCTGGTAGGATGACCATGGTATTTCTTGACATTGGGAGACTTTTCCTTGTTTGTCTTCATTCTCTCGAGGCAGCATCAAGTTTTTGAAGATCACCTTTAATCCTATTAATGCTTGCTTTTTTACAAATATTTGATAACTGGGATTAAATATAACTATCAACGAGGATCCACGACACCAAATGATGTTTTGCCTGAGAGGCAAAAACAAATCACGTGTACGCGAACCACATACCCGCTTGGCTATTATGAGACGTGAGATGTAACGCTTTACACGCTTGTCCACACTTATGGGAAGCAGTATGGGACCCCTCCTCTCCCCCCCCCCCCCCATGCAGATTTTGCCCCACAGGATGGCCTGATGACGTCATTGGAACCCGTTCTTACAGTCTTAATTTATGGCGGCCATTTTGAATTAAGGGATGGCTGTCGTTCTGCGTGACCTGAAAATGAATTCTGTCTACATAACTACAGTAAGACAATTTTTGGCAAATTCATCTATGGCGCTAACCACAGTAGGACCTATCATAATGTTTTTCTATGGCCACCATCTTGAATTTCAAGATGGTGGCCTATCTAATGATCCACAATAGAAAACAGCTGTACTGGAACGTTGGACACCACAAGCATGTGCATTACTGAAAATTTGATGCTCCTACAATAACTGCAACATGAGATATGGGTAAAAACGCTATATGGCGGCCATTTTGAATTTCAAGATGGAAGCCTATAAACTGTATCAAAATAATCCACAATATCAGAAAATGATATATCAGAGTGTCTGACATCACAACCATGCTTTAGGCAGCAAATTTGAAGCTTCTACAATGCTCACTGTATGAGATATGGTTCAAAATACTGTTTGCTATGGCGGCCATTTTGAAATTCAAGATGGCAGCCTACAAATTGTATCAAAACAATAAACAATATCAGAAAAAGATATACCAGAGTGTCCGACATCACAACCAAGCATTTTGCACCAAATGTGAAGCTTCTACATTGCCCACTTAATGAAATATGGCTAGAAATACAGTTTGCTATGGCGGCCATTTCGAAATTCAAAATTGCGGCTGAAGACGTGGTCGGAAAAAATGGAACCAAAGTTTGTTGGATTCAGCACCCCCAAATTGACAAAGTTAGCCAAAAAAATCAATGTTGGCACAAAAATCTCACGGGATTACATAGTAGCCTCTACTATAATCAATATTGTGTCCCCATGCATGGTACAATGTATTTCCGTTTAAAGGAACGACTCAATGCAAACGCATCATTGTGTAGATTCATACTTGCCAAACGAACTATATCTAAAAACATGCCATTATCATATCACATTCAATTCAATTCAATTCAAATGATTTTATTGCCATATAAAGTAATACAAAGTAATACACATTACATGGGTAGGCCTACATAACATCAAGAGGAACTTTCAATCCCGTAATTTCCAACAAAACATCATAAGTTTATGGTAATAAAACGATTACTTGTATTCGCCAACAAAAACCGTCTAAATCAATATTCTGCCCGTGACATCTTTTTTCTTTTAAATCAGTCATCACAAAGCGCTATTGGAATACATTGTTCCCTAGACTGAGCATAACTTGCGTGTTTCCACCTTTATACTATAGGGGAACATGGGGCAGGATGGGCCACATTTCACTAAATGTGCTTTATTTCAAATACTACGTCACAAACTTCCACATGAAATAGGATTTACAAAGATTGTGTAAGGCGACACTATCACACGTGATTATTATCATAATTGCCTACTTTTATTTTACGTAATAGCCATCTCAAAATAGCCAAATCTGTCCCATCCTGCCCCACATACGACGGACAAAAAAAAAAGAATCTATCCGGCGCATAATTCGCAGAAGAGAAACAATAAACCACGTGGGAAACGTCAGCTTAAGTACATATCATAACACACCCACTTTTACGATGTGACCTTGGTTGTGTATACATTGTGTGTGTGTCTGTGTGTGTGTGTGTGTGTGTGTGTGTGTGTGTGCGTGAGTGCGTGCTTCAGCCAACTAACAAGAGAGAAACATGAGTGAGGAGCCATGATAATTTATTTCAGACTAATGGTCACGTGGTAGTCTAGGACCAATTAATCAAAAGTAGTCATCTCTTGGAACCCAGTCTCTCGTAAAAAAAAAAAAAAAATCAAAATACAAAGAAACATAATCAAACAACCCAATTCTTCAACGAAATCCTTGAAAATGAAATGAATAAAACAGAATGAAATGAAATGAAATGAAAAGAAATGGAGACGAACGAATTCGAAATACTTGAACCCCAGTTTTCGACGAGCCGTGGGCTTTTCATTATACACTGTGAAAACTGCTACAAAACAACGATCATCTCGTACAAACAAGCCTTTGCTTTCAATTGTGCCAAGGTGATTCAGTTTAGCGATGCCGTATCTGCGTTAACGTTCATGAGGTCCCCACTCTCCCTAGTCTACACAGGTTAACATAGGATCACCATGCTGCGTTCTTTCGTGCATTCTCAAATTAAAAGACAAGGCCTTATGTCTATGGTACTCAGCTATGGCTGCGGCAGTGACAGTCGTCGTAACGGCGTGGTTTGGCCGTCTGTCACTTTGGCGAGGAATTCTGTCGGATCTGCCTTCCATCGTGTGCGCGGACATTCAACTAGGCCAATGCCAGTCGCTTCTCCAGCATTAGTGGTCCATCCTCAATCTTGCCTAGCTGATGGTGACATCGATATCCAGGTTTCTGGTCTGCATTCTGGCCAAGAGGTCACTCTTCGCGCCACCGCCTGGACGGACTGCGGCCGGTATAGCTTCCACTCTCACGCCACGTACAGGGCAAACCATTCCGGCAATATTTCGCGTAATGTACATTTCTATTTTCTTTTTTCTCTATTCGTCTTTACGTTAACAAATGGGTGTAAAGTCCTTTCATGCAACTACTGTTTTTTCTTTGCTAGAAAACATATCTTATGTTTATACACATATTATATGTCAAGGTATACATGTATACAGGGTTTTACGTTACCAGTGGCCCGGTGGTTAGTAAATGAAAATAGCAATAAAAGTTGATGTGCGGTCATCAAATTCATTATATATATATATATATATATATATATATATATATATATATACTCATCAACGTACCATAGGTTACAAAAATAAGTTAAAGAGCGCTCCAGCAAAGCGAATAATTAAAGCGAATATAATAATGAAAGCGAATATTATGATTTCATGTTCTCATCTTAATAATCAATTTACTCTTACTTTGTATTATTTTCTATAGATGGATTCACACTGTCATCCTATTACTCATTTGTATGATACAATCAATTTCACACTTGTATGTTCAAATCTATTTAGATTTCAGTGAGACACTGAACTGTGACTTTTGTAATTGATTATTTCATCTGTTTCTTAACAGGAATTATTATATCGACTTCTTCCTACCGATGAATATCGCATTCTAAGTCATTTGATTGTTTGAGCGCTCTTTAACCTATTTTTGTAACTTATGTTGATGATTATTTATATATATATATATATATATATATATATATATAAGTATTGGAACAAGTTCACGCGGTTGACTGCAGGTTCATCCATATTTATTGCTACTTGGAATTTCATGCAACCTCCATGAGGCGCAATCATCAGGCAATTGCCTGATGATTGCGCCTCATGGAGGTTGCATGAAATTCCGAGTAGCAATAAATGCGGATGAACCTGCAGTCAACCGCGTGAACTTGTTCCAATACTTCTGTCTAAAGCTCTTCCTTTGAGGATATCGAGCACTCTTCATAGAAGGATAGAATCGCCATGTATATATATGTATATATAACTTGCGCAGTCTTGATGTGTTACGAGTAAGTGTACCTCATGTATATTATGACATTTTTTCTTGCGTCTTTCTTCTCTCCTTATTCCCTCCTTTCCTACTTTTTGCTCTCTCGTCTCTCCTCTGTATATAATGCGTACAAGCACTTGACAGATTGTATCACTTCATTGCCATTATGACGTTTCTATTATCGTTCATAATTATTGTCTCCTTTGTGCAGCGCGTGCCATCTCAGTGTGACGTCTTCTCTGTTATAACGCACAGTATGGCACTCATATATTCACGCAACTCAGCATGCGTTTATTGTTATTATTTGTTATCCTTTGTTTTGGTTACACTGAGACTACGCGCGCTGGTGGGATATTGACATATCACTGTGAAATTCCATTGGCACCTTCATTGTATCATGTTAACTTCATTGCCTTTATGACGTTTCTATTATTCCTATTATTGTCCCATGATCTTTTTGTGCAGCGCGCGCAATCCTAGTGTGACGTCTTATCTATTATGACGTGTAGTATGACACTCATAAGCGCACAACATGCGTTTGTTGTTATTATCTATTATTTTTTTGTTTTGGTTACACTTATTGCGCGCGCTAGCAGGGTAGTAACACCTCACTCTTAATAATCATTGTGAATATTCGCACTGTCATCCCTGAAGAAGAGGAAGGTTCCTCGAAAATTCGGATTATTCATTAAATCAAGATTGGCTATCAATGCATTCCCTGCATTCCTCTGTTGTGACTTTATTATTGCTATATATATATATATATATATATATATATATATATATATATATATGTATGTGTGTGTGTGTGAGTGTATGTATATATATATGTTTATATATATATATGTATTTTATATATATATATATATATATATATATATATATATATATATATATATATATATTTATATCGTTTGAATAGAGAAGCTGAAATTTAAAAGGAAATTCTATCATCTTATATCCTTTCATTTCGGGTCACTTAAATGTCAGAGTCAAAGATCTAGACCCATCGGATACCAGAAAGAGAGAGAGAAAAAAAAAAAAGTTAATGTCGAGTTCAGATTCATTTATATACACACATTTCACGTGTGTGTGTGTGTGTGTGTGTGTGTGTCTTTGTGTGTGTCTTTGTCTGTGTGTCTTTGTGTGGAGAGAGAGAGAAGGGGGAGAGAAGGAATGAGTGATGACTATCTGCAAGACGCTGAACTGCATACAGGGTAAAATAATGGCAGTTACTTGTAGCCTAATGGAAAGGAGAACTTTCTCATTTTCAAAGCTGTAAACGACTGCTTCTGATCGTACGAGTGGCATACAAAGGAAAATGTGTTAATCATACCTACAATCGAAATTATAATTAGAAGTTGAAATATTACATGAACGAATGTGGCAAAGAGAAGTCGATATTTTACTGATGCCTATCAGTGTAATAATTTCTATCTGTGCAGTTAAAGAGGACGTGTCCCTAGGAGGAAGCTACGAGGGATTGGAACCAGCGGGTTTGCTCTGGAGTCTGAGACCGTCACCCGAGGCGGCTGACTGCCATCCTCGATTTGCTAAAGTTGACACCACCAAACCGTTCGTCTACCATCTTGACCTCCTCGATGGCAGAGGAGGGGATGGATTCGACCACACCCTGCCGACCCTGGCGTCGACATCATTCGAGAGATGGTATCTCGCTGATTACGTCGAGAGAACTCCGGCAAAGATGGGGAGGGCTGAGGGGGTGTGGTACATTCCCAAAATAGGAAGTAAGTGCAGAGCTATATAAGGGGATAATCAAGTAGCTGTACCTACTAAGTGGGGAGGGCTGAAGGGGTGTGGTACATTCCCAAAATAGGAAGTAAGTGTCTGAGCTATAAGGGGAGTGCCAAGTATCTGTATCTACCAGATGGGGAGGACTGAAGGGGTGTGGTACATGCCCAAAATAGGAAGAAAGTGTCTGAACTGTGTTACAAGTGGAGTACCAAATGAGTTTACCCACTTCTTGGTTAAACGTCATTGGTGGTGATTTAAATCTTGCAATAACCATACATTCATGACGTCTTTTTATCTTATTTCCTAATTCTTGAATACCCAAGTTGCATTATTTGATTTATGTAATATGTCTATAATGTCTTTATGTGTTTTAGTTCATGTGTATGATGAAAATAGAAATCTTCCAAATCAAATCAAAAGCTAACAGCAGTTACTAGTAAATATTGAGAGTTTATTTCATTTTTCCACCGTGACGCCAACTACGAAAACATGAACCCCCCCCCCCCAGAACACTGAAAAGCGTTGAAACTTAAATTTGATAAAGACATTGATTAATCTCCAACAGAAAGACCTTTTGAGATCTTTGCAGAGTACCAACGTGTGGTAGCAATCAAAACAAAAGAAACGTACGGTCTTTATTTCCCTTATACTTCGGTATCCAATATCGTAAGAATACAACAAATTTTGTGTCGGAATTTCGGAGATTTTGCATGGGTGAGCGCAGCTCTCTTGTTTTGAAGGGGGTTAGAATTTACGGTTGACTGCCATAGCAGTACGAAGTGTTCAATTGTTGTCTCTTGTTAAAGGGGAAGGCTAGTAACTGATCAGTGGGAATCAGTGGAAATGCTGGGAGATGATTGTTCCAATCCTTATGGGATTCATTCAAGAGTTCATTGTATATCTATTGTTGTGTGAAAATGATTTGCTTCAGAATGGTCTCATATTCAAGTAATGTGCAGTTTAATGCTTCCAGGTTAGCGTCCCTGGTCAGTGACGGGGCATTAATCTGCACATTACTTGAATATGAGACCGTTCTGAAGCAAGTCATTTTCACACAACAATAGATATACAATGAACTCTTCAATGAATCCCATAAGGATTGGAACAATCATCTCTCAGCATTTCCACTGATTTCCACTGATCAGTTACTAGCCTTCCCCTTTAAAATTCTTTCTTCCAATGCTCGAATTCACCTATATTTCACCTACAGTATTTTGAGCACAGCTTTCTGGGAAAACCTTTGTACGTTACTTGAGTGGGTGACTGGCGGGGTTTTGATACCATTTAAGTGGCTTTCGTGTCAATACAGAATTGTAAACAAATGACATGATTAAAGAGGACAAGCCCGTGCCATTTTCTGACGGCTATATTTTTAACTTCAGACAACAATAGATGTAACTTCATCTTAACAATCTCGTGCCATTTTCAAATTTCTGACGTTTTTTTTTATAACTTCAGACAACAGTAGATATAGAACTTTATCTTGGAATTGGATATACATGATCAACCATGTCGACCGTACAGCTGCTGATCAAATCTTGAATATACGCCATGTTTAATCGTTGGAACATCACAGACATGCTCAATTTGCCGTCTGTATCTTCGATTTGTTGACACCACGGTGACACTAAATGCCCGATGTGCCTTTTGAAAGAAGAATGTTTGAACATTATCGCCATCATACCTTTACACAAGTGATTGACATAAAACAATTATATACCGATCTTAACATTTCAGCTCTTCACGATTGCACTTGTATAAGGGACTTGACGTTTAGTGATTTCCTTCAAATTTTGACAGCTCCAGAATGACTCAACCAACCTTATGGTGTATAGTTGTTCTAATCTGATTTTTTTTTCAATTGCCAGTCGAGTTACAACGTTCATTTTTGTCATTTTTTTACTTACTGACAAATGCATCTAGATATCATCAGAAATTTAAAAAAAGAAGCTTTCTCAGTCTTATTTATGAAAAATGGGTCCTATTTGGAGAGGACAGCTTCTTCGATTTCAGTACCGTTCTTCTAGAGTGCAGGATTGCCAAAGCCATTTATACACCTAGGTCGAGAGGGGCATGTGGGTTAAAACATACAGCTTCGTTTAGTATGGTTCCCGTAATTTCACTTGAATACATCAAAGTACAAACAAATATTACATAGAAGATAAATATTATTTGAATGGGATCAACAAAAAGAACTCAAATCTGCGGCACGGCTTAAAGAGCAAAGCATAGTAAAGCGTCATTAAGCATTTGGCATTACTCGAGATAGGCAGGGCCGACGGAGTGTTTTCACAAGGAAGGGGGGGGGGCACTTCTTGGTTTCATGAGCTAACAAGCAAAAAAAAATGGTCCTCAGCTCATCTCTCCTCTTCCACTTCCGAGTTTCTTCGACTGGCACAAAACAAACAAACAAATAAACAAAAAATGGTCTTCAGCGGAAAAAACATAAGGAAAGTGTGGGGGCAAAGTGATGGCACCTTATGTATTCTTTTGTATGGTGCACAAAAAGTGGGGGGGGGGGCGAGCCCCCACCCCCCGTTCCGCCGACCATGCTAGGGACCTGCTGTTCAAAGGAAAGAGTCTTTATCGACTTTACCATATTGTACCCACTTTACCTCTTCGCATTACCATCCAACATGCTTTGCGCTCGTTTGTTTCCCTGTATTCTAGAGACACAAAAACCTCTCCCAGTCGTCCTGGACATACGGGGACTGGTGTATCCGCTGCCGGATTACCGAGCAGCCCTGCTCGCTTCGCACGGATTCGCAGTCTTTGCCTTTGATTACTTGAAGGCATACAAGAGCGTAGCGAGTGACGGTCCCTTCTACATCGAACTTGCAGCGTTTGAGGCAAGATAACCCCTCTGGAATACAGTACTGTGCACTCCCATTTTAGCGAACACTGTTATCACGAAATTCTCATTACAACGAAGTAACAATTTAGGTCCAAAAATTATTGTCTATAACATCTTTGTATAATTTCTTGCTCGGCTTTCTTGATATAACGGGATTTTGATGCACGGCACTCCCGTTATAACGAAACTCTTATTATGAAGGGGTAAGAATTCAGATCCCAAAATTATTTCCTATAATTACTGTATATCTTTCTGTAATTTGTTTTTTTTTTTTTTTCGGGTAGGCTGCTAACGAAATATCCATATAACGAAACAAGACTTTCATTCCTGAAGACTTCGTTAGAACGAGAATCGCCTGTATTTATACACTATGTGGAGCGATCAAAAGCTGTAGTGGCACGCAATAATGTCATCCGCTGCTCAAAAGTTTATTGATATGAGAACACTTTCCCCAAAGTAAACCTACATTTGTACTGTTATTCAGGGATGTGATGTTTTCTAGCAATTGTATTTATCATGCTTATTTTCAGTAAATAATCCCGCTTAGCATTAATTCCTCTTCCTTTTCATTATACACTTTTCATATCAACACGAGCATTTTGCATCTGTTTCAAAGGAATCGGTAATGAATGCAAACGGGATGAAAGGTGATCACATTCTTTTCCCCTCTACAAACAGGATATTTGGGAATATATTGAGTCGCACCATGCCCTCGACTCAAAGCGAGTGGGGATATCATGTTCGTGCGTTGGAGCGGCAATGGTTCTCCAAGCGGCTACTCGGCTTGACCTACCGATTAACTGCATCGAAATTGCCGGATTTGTAGACTACTTTCCGATCAACGTTGGGATGGTACTGAGCGACGGAACAAGAATTCCACCGTACAGGTAGGCCTTACTCACCAGGCCGAGGTCATTTATCACTTTACCACTTGTAATCGTGTTTAGTCCCCCTCAAGGGGAAAGACTGACGGCAGTATACCAATCATCTATTGTCAGGTCGTGGATGTCAAAATATTGGAACCTTGAGCTCTTTGGAGTGATGGGTCACTTGTATCATTTGTGACCCTGCATCACAAAACCAACAAAAAGTCGCCAGAAATGGATTTTTGGTTAAGGGAATATTCTGAAAGAGCAGGCTTTGAGCATTAAAATTCTATGTAACTCAATTCAAAAAGGACTCTCCTGACATATCTAGATATAACCGAAAAGAAATCACACAGTCTGGAAAAGTGTGCTGACAGTGGTTGTTGACTGAGAAAAGAGGCTCCGAAGTACAGGGTCTATTCGAGCGCTTCGAGCCGTGCCAACTGTGCAATAAATAGGACCCTAGAAAAAGATGTTCACGACCATGGCAACATCATCAATAAAGGGATTATTAGATTAAGCTGAAATTGACCATGCTTTACAGGGGCGGATCTAGCTTTTTTCCAAGGAGGGGTCTCAGGGGCTAAGCTGGGTATTGCGAGGGAGCGTAGCGACCGAGCTCGAGCGAGCAAAGCGAGCGAGGGGGGGGGGGGTGTGTGAGGGTGTGTAGGGAGATTTTTCATTTTTAAGGTTGCCAGCTTGCGATTTTAAGCATACTGCATGCTCTTTTTTGCCCAATTAATTATTTTCTTTTTTTGCCGAAATAATTGGGGGGGGGGGGGGGGTGGTGCTGCACTCGGAACACTTCTGGTTTCTTTTTTTTGGGGGGGGGGCGGGCAAAATCTCGACGGGGGCACATTCATGTGACTGTGTGAGATCCTCGGTGAGGGAGAGAAGCGACCGAGCGGGGGAAGTTGTGGGAGGGGAATACCCCTTCCCATGGTAAAGACTTTTTGTAAAAACAGAGTATAAGAGTCGCGTTTATAGAGCATTTTAATCAAATTTCTAGGGAATTAAACATAGAAACAAAAATCGCTGCGAACTACTATGATCATAACTTATGCAAACTATTTATTTTACTACTCTCTAAAAAAATCGAGTGAAAATTTTCACTCTAAAAAGAGTGAATACAAAAAAGAGTGAATTTCGAGTGAAATTGGAGTGAATTTTGAGTGAAAATGTTCATTTTCACTCATTTTGGAGTGACGTCAGGGATCACTCCAAAATCTTCGACAGAGCGAGCGAGCCACTCTCACTTTGCTATTCGTCTGAAATGTATTCTGTAAAAGCTAAAACGTAATCGCATTGCTCGAGCAATAAAATTTATTCTTATATTACTAGAAAGCATAAAAGAAAAGGAAAAATATAGGGTTTACTAAAGTTATGTTCCACGGGGCACACTCGAGGACGCGAGGCTACCATCTTGATATACACTTAATTTACTCATAAGTAAATATTAGTGTATAGATATAATAATGTATATTGTTAGTGTATTATAATTTTCGCCCGGTTAGGGGCAAAAATTGTGCATTTTCAGTTATGAAATTGACAATTTTTAAACAAGAAAGGTGCCTTTATGTTCGTTTTGGTCTTAAAATAATCAATTATTTGATGTTTGTTCAATAATGTGTGTTCTTTTTTTTACTTGGCAGCCGAAGGAGGGGGTTTAAGCCCCTGAACCCCCCCCCCCCCTAGATCCGCCCCTGCCTTATCAACACACTCTATCCATGACTTAAACCGACTTTCAAAGCAGTAGCATCATCTTTTCAAAAGTTATTACCGTTGAAAGTAAAGAGTGTTTAAAGCATTTTCGAAAAATGAAAAGGCAGGTAAGAACCAAATTAATGAGTAATTTTATCTTAAATCTTATACTGTATATCATCAATGTTTATTAAAGCAAATGACCATTTAATTTACACTATCTTCCAATAGCTTTAGGCGACAGTAAGTCCTTGAATGTTTAGAAAGCAATTTTAACTGGTACTTTTTTTCTCACTCCATTTTCTTCCAACTAAGGTGTGCCCAAGGAACGACAGTTGATGGGCAGGGAAGGTTATGGCTCGCAATGAAGAGTGAACACGTAGGCTTGCGAGAGACTGACATTCAAGTTCCTCCGGTATTACTCCGCGGCAGTTATTTCACTTGTCGATTTCGATTTATTCAACACTTTCAGTAAAAACAGAGGAAAAATACAAAAAAATTGACAACACCATACTATAACAGAGAAAAGAATGATCACAATAAGCATCGGTATAACATTACGAATACAGTGTATATGGGTGAGAATTTTGAACCATGTATAATTGCCAATTTTCGCACCTTATGACATTCTTTCCCTTAGGACACGCCAGGATGATCTAAGAAACCAGATTTTTTCTTGTCATCTCAAAAACTGGTAAATTTCCTTTCAGGAAATGTATGGTTTGTTGACTTTTACCTGATATTTTTCATTTGACGAGGACTAAAAGCGTAAAAATACGGTAAAAACGCTATTTTCACAATAATTTTTGTTTTTCAAACTAATGATGTTCCTTTTTTATGGTACGTGGCATCTAATTTCTGACCATGTTCTGGATCTGACATATCATGGGTATGTATCACAAAATTATAAGAACTTTATGAGCACGTATGAAATTACAGAGAACAATTGAAGTATCAAAGCCCTAAACAGACGAACGTCCGTGATGCTCTCAATTCTATCGCTGCTGCAAATTCTACTTCGTTGTCCCAATTGTAATGTATATGAAAATTTGATGTTCCACCTAATAAACATTTCCTGCAAAAATTGTACGTCTGCTGGCTGTACATGAGACTTTACATTCTTTTATACAAAATTATACTCAGGTTTCGTCACGGACGTGGTTCCGTTATTTTCTAATAAAGATCGTAGCCCATTAAACGTTATTGGCGATATTGTTCTGAGTCGTAATCAACTATTACAAGATCTAGCCACAAGATAATATGTTTGTTTTGAGTTTCTGTCCATCCTTTGTCGAATAGGAACCGAAATTACATTTTTAGACGAACCTCCGAGAAAGAAAGAACGTCCGTGATGATTAAAACGTTTTCGAGTAAGACACCGTCTTGCTTTGATGGTGAAGGTACATTTTACCTTTGGCTCTCTAGCCGAGGACCTGCATGTCATTTTGGGAGCGAACTGAGGTTTGTCCGCAGTTTTTTGACCATGCAATTCACCGAAAACCAAGCAGATAATTAATTTTTTCTCTGAAAATTCACGTTCTGTTCCCCCTCTGAGCAATACATATGTTGTAAGGATGTCAAAATTCTTATAATTTGCATTGACAATACCTTTTCAAAATTTTGAAAGAGTGAGGAAGGCTAGGTACTCTCTGCCGATTAGTTATCCGTCCTGGAAAATGACCCTAGTTGTAGAACGAACGTCCGTGACAATTCCAGCGAACGTCCGTGACGTAAGCAACCCCACCGATAGGTATAACTTGTCCCGAAAGTGTCCTGTATTCTTTAAAACTTTTGGCACCAGTAGCGACACGGAAAGTTTTAAAAAGTAAATAATGAGTTTACAGCAGTAGTCTCGGAACTTTTAAGGCGTTATGTGATCATGATGAACAAGCAATTGAAAATTTACTTAAAATTTTACGATTATTTTCCCTCTATTTATACAAAAAAACAGCTTTACACTGAAAACAAAGTTATAGGAAAATGGAATTTTGCGTAAAATGTAATTTTGGTGCATTCAAATTTCTTTCTAATGAGGTTCTGGAGACAATTTGTACTGTTACAGGTTCTGAAAGTTTCGTTCATGGACGTTCTGTCCGAGAAAGGAAATTTCTGATAATTACAAATATATCACTGCATATTAAGTTAATGTTACTTGAAAATATTACCAAATCACCGAGTCTCTTATACCCAAAAGTGAATAACATTCAGCTCTTAATTTACCTGTAATAACAAACGGAAAACGTTTTGGTCACGGATGTTCGTTGGTAGAATAAGTCAATGGATTACATAGAAGGAGACAGAAGAACAGTGCCACTTTTTAGTGACAGATGCGCCAAGTGTTTATCCTTTGAGTATGGTAGCTGCCGTCTCAAACAGAACACATCCAGTTTTGGTCTCCATAACGGACGTTCGCTGTAATTGTCATGATATTAAATGCCTTAATTCATTCTTATTTTTCTTTTCACGACGATTTTCTCTCATTCCCTGAGTAGCCTTAACATGCTGCGACCAAGCAGAAAACAAAAACAAACCAAAACAAACCAAAACAAATCCGAAAACTGCTACGCAATCACATTCAGGATAATGACGGATGAAGTATGTAATGGGCATGTGTTGAAGAAGAAACGGAAAAGTTTCAAAAGGACGTGGAAGCAGTTGAATGAAAATGAGAAGAAACAAAGAAGAAATCGGGCTCCAACAAATAGAGAAAAGAATTGCCAGTGCATTCCCGTTATACTAAATTCCTGTGGAGATTTTTTTTTCGTTTCTTTGCTTATTTTTTTATTCATCGAAATGCGATCACAAGCGAACAAAAATAATGCAGTACACAATTACTATCTGGTGAAAACACGCAAATCCTCCGCTTATCATGACATAGTGTTTTTTTATACTAATCAATGAAAAGCAATGTTAATCTTTAATCATTTCCAAGATTTTTTTTTTTCATTTTACATTTAAGAGACAGAGAGATCGTCAATTTGTTAGTGCTTTTGAGCTTACTTTGAAAACACATACTAAAAAAGCAGTGATTAAGAATAGGTTAAAGGTTGCACTTTGATACGTTCGCTCTTCCAAAGATTCGTTAATCCGAATGTCCAAAGGTTTGCTTTTCCGAAAATTGAAAAAAAAAAATTGATAGGTAATTCAGAAGGTTTCTTATCAAAAATGTTCTTATTCAGAAACTTTGTTAGTCCGAAAATTAGATATTAAGGTTCATCACTCTTCGGTCCGTTCTTGTAAAAGTGGAATTGGCCTGACATTCACTTAGGTGAAAACGGTTATCATGAGGTTTTGAAATTTGGAGGATTTGGTTGTTAACTTGTTTCTCCACATTGGGATAAGCGAACCTGATTGTTCATGTTCCAATTAATAAACCTTTCGATTAACCTTCGGAGATTCCTATCATTTACCGAATAAAAAAAGCTTCATGATTATACGAACTCTATCAATTTTCGGATTGACAAACTGTATGAATAACGAGCCTCCAAAACGACGTGTTACAAATTGTTTGTTATAACAAACCGTATTGTATAATATCGAAGTCACAAACATCCATCCAAGTTACATGGACTTATTGTGTCTTGTTATGACGAAACTTCGCAGTATCGAACCTAATATCATTTCTAACTAATATAATAACACAAATTCTCCTCGGTAACAGTGTGTAACACAAGAAGCAAACGAAGAGGGATTTCTTCCTAACGTATTCGTTTGTCCTCCCAAGCTAAACTTTGTATTTCTATAACGGAGCACATTTCTTTTGTTTTTCTTTGTTAATTCTATGTCATAATTAGCTGTAACCATGTTCGTTAAAAGCGAATTTTGCATTGTAGACTTTAGATAACAAATTTAGGACCTGAATCTTTACTTCGTGATAACGAAATTTTGATAAATATATTCGTTCTCAAGGATGGACTACGTCACTGAGATTACACGAACGATTCTACTTTCATTTATGAGAGATGGAAAAAAATCTTTGATTCCTCTGCATGAGAAGATAAACAAGCTTTTATAATTCAGAATTAGTAATATCTATTCAGGATTTTGCGGAGGAGTTTGTTCTTGACATGAAATTGCTTTTGGTTTTGAGTAGAAAGGGTTTCAAACTCAAGAGAGCTGCATTGTTCAATATCTTGTTTGTTCCGAACGTCCGTGAGCTATATACGAACCTCCGTGATGAAAACAATGCTATGTTTGTTGAGTTATAGAGACTGCCTAGATCAGATACATGATAGAAGGGTATGTTTTTATTTGGGAGTGAGGATTAAAGTATGGGATAGTGAAATAAGAGGTCAAAATGTTGAGTTTCTGTAAAATGCGCGTAAAGTGGAGAAAGTGTTTAGCGGAAGAGCAATATTTCAATTGAAATGACGAATTCGGTTAAATCATCAGTTGTCTACTATTACGTACAGGTTAAGAGTACAAGCTTGATATTCTGCCAACATGTCCACCTGTCCCTTAAGATATTTCGTTACGATTTTGAACTGAATCAGATCGTTGCAAACTATGTTAAATGATATTCAAATGTAAGTGCAGTACTATTCCCCACGGACGTTCGCTGCTCTGGACATGGTTAACTTCCTCGGTGAATAAAAACTTGTTCCTCTAGGAAAATCCTAGTATAATTGGGTTCATATTAAAGCTTGAATTATACTCTTTCAGGTAAGATAAATGATTTGAAGAATTTCCAACTTTTTAAAATTTGCCTTGTTTTGGCTCAATTGTACATCGTTCAAAATTCTGACCCATATACAATACATTTGAAAGTGTTCAGAGACAGACAGTAAGGTTATGCCTTACATAAAAGCCTTGTCCCCATACTATTTCATTAAAAAATAGCAAGATATTGTAGAATTAAAACATTTCTTTGTGAATTAAAACACACATTATGTGCGCGCGTAAACACACACACACACACACAGACATATTTCATAAGAGAACAGTTTGTCATACAATTTCAGCATACTAATTTAAAATAATAGTCATGCAATCTTAATTTTCTTTTAAACATTTCTGTCTCCGGAAACACGATGATTCTTTTTTTTAATCCTTTGTTTTTATACTATGTAAACAATGCATATGAAGACAGGCACATTACCATCAGCCGGAAAATTACACCTTGAAAATACCTGGATGTCATTATTCTTCTTCCTATTGTCATTTGTCGGAACATCACAGATAGAGAACCTGAAGTGTCCAATGCTGATGTTTGCCTTAGGAGCGGAAGATGCCCTTGGATTCAAGTGGCGCGCTGATGCTGTAAGTACCCGGATGTTTTGTAGCATTACCTAATCTTGCTGGTTTTTATCATGTAGTAACTGAACAGACTTATCAGACTTATCGCTTACTAGACTTATCAGAAACAGAGGGAGAAAAGAAAACCGAGAACTTCGCAATTTGCTCTTAAGACTTATTTTCAGTCATCTAGTTAAATACAATATTGTTATTGTAATCCCAGCTACATAGACATGCATACTGTAATATCGTTAATTTCTTTTTATATCGTTGTTTATGCAAGTCAAACGACTCTGTTTCAAATATACTTTGTATGTTTCCCATGTTCACGATTATTCAATCTATGTATATATTGATTTGCAGAAAATAAAGTATCTACCAAACTACTTGATTAGACGTACAAAGTGTACATTGTTCAATTCTTAATCTATCTTATGTGGAGAACATTATTGTTTTGTTGATTGTAAGAGTAGTTAAATAACCTATGATTAGAATACTAGAAATCGAACTGTCTTTGTTGTATTCGATGTTAATAATGCTTTACATAAGAAAGAAATCTCCAAATTTTCTGTCTCAAGATAAAAGCACGTCTTGACAAGGTAGGAAAACAGCACCTGGTCTCATACGAATATCTCCCTGCAACAACTCATTTTCTCGACGCCCCTTACCTGCCCAACTGCGATACTGTTCGTCTCGTCACCTATGGCCTTCGGGCGGACGGGCAGCGGGAAGGTGGGTAACACGTCAACGGCTGTATCAACTAGACGCGTCTGTGGGATAAGTTTGTTTTGCGGTCAGGTAGCCAAAATGTTACAGGAAACCAAAACCCCGATGTACAGGTGGATTGAGCGAAAGCAGCATTATTAGTACAAGTGATCAATGAAAGAATGGGGATAAGCAGACAATTGATTTGAAGTTTTGAATTTTTAGAGTTTCGGTGTCATTATCCCTAGATAAAGGAGACTTCTACACTTCATGAAATCATTTTGGACCATAGTTTCAAGAAATTATAATGAAAAATTAGCCATTTGAACTATACTGGCATAATGGAATAACACTTTGCACGGTACTTAACACTTTCAGAAAGTAGGGGTCAGCATCAGGTCGTTGGAATGTGTACTGTTATGCAAATATTAATTTCGTGAAATTCTCCTTCAATTTTCGTTCTAATTATTGTTGTCCGTACGACGCCATGAACTGCATGTAGTAATCTTCCTGTCCAGCACTTAGGGCTCCGAACCTTTAAAATTCTTTTTTTTTCCGCTTTTCCCTAATCTTTCACTGACACGTTCTATCCAATATTTCTTTTTGGTGTTTTATTATTATTCATTCGGCAATTCAACATACAATACAAGTGGACATAGAATAAAAACAGAAAATCGTATTACATGACAATGCGGTGATTCCAGGTGCATATGCCGCTGGACAGGTTGCCAGGGGATGAAAAGGCAAACTTAGTCACCGAGGCTCGAGGCTTTCCTCCCCGATTTGTTTGTTCTTGTTGTTTTTTGTCTTTATTTTAGCATTGGTTTCCTTTCATGTTAATAGTAGTAAAAGTTGTCTTTCAATGAATTTACGAGTTGACGCATCTTTATCTTTTTACTGACTTATGGAGAATATTGTGATAACATTAAAAAATGTCAAAAAAAACCTTATAATAATCCTTCAAGAGTCATAACGAGACACAAAGTCAACTTCAAACCCATAACGGTCGTCCTCCTATTTTCTCTTTTTTTTCAGATTACCTCATGTCACTTGGAGACGTTGCAGGCAACAGTCAGTTTGCTCGGGACCAGGAGTATGCCTGGCGGAGGAAGCTCGGCTTTCTTCATGATCACTTAGGCGCCGATCTGTACCGCAGGGATTGGTTGTCGTAGCTGTAATCTAGTCATGTCGTAAACGCTCGATGCGATTATGTTAAGTCGTCGAACTTTTTCCCCACAGCTCTCACAGTTGATGTAAAACTGAATCCAACCCGACCAAGAATCTTATGTTACAGCAAGGAGAATATGATAAAGAATATGATAGAGTATAATTTCATATTATAATGAAAATAAACAATATTATACACTGTAATTATATATTATAAGATATTGTATACATTATTTACGATATATGTATGCATGTATATAATCTAATATACATATATGTGCATATGCATAATAGTTGTATGCATTAACACACGTTGATATATTGTGTATATGTTAATAATTTGTATGTATGACTCATATATTGCTCTATTTTGTACAAGTAAACCAACAGTATCTGTTGGCAACTTTCTGCTAAGTTGACAGAAAGAGAAGTAATAACTCATCACCTAAAAAAAGATATGACACAAAATTTCAAGTTATATATTAAAAGGCTATCATTGGTTTACATGATTGTATGTGATTGCTTATTCTTCATTTTATGCAATGTTTTGAATGTCATAATCGAATAGTCGATTTACGCTAAAACACTTGGTATGCTTTTTTATCACAAAGAGACGTAAGAAAAGTGCAGATGTATGTCAACCAGGGATTCATAACAAAGTCAGTGACACATTTTTGAAGAAGAAAACAATTATCGAATTCAAAACTACTGTTGGATTATCAAAAGGCGGAGAGCAGAGATTGGGATTATTCCTATACCATGTATTTGCTGTATTCCGGTCCACTGTATCTGCTAGTAATAAAGTATTCCTTGCCCTCGTTATAATTTGTCCAAAGTATTTACAAAAATGTGACATCTTTGACTCTTTCCAACGAAAGACCTTGATAGTTTTCTCGCATCGGTCTCAAAAATTCATGAAAAATATCGTCATGACAAGGTTTTAACAAAAACAGCAATACAATTTATTATCCCCGACGGGCATTTTTTTTTTAATGGGAAACGAACTGTTGCACATGCCGTTCTATGCCCTGCTATTTTATCCATAATATGGTAGCAGTCCTGGACAGCCAAGGTCATATCGCTCGCTGAAATAAATCAATCACAAGTACAGCTTCACAAACTTTACCACAAACGAGGGCAATTTGAAGACCTTGGAGTGGTTTGTTTGTAATAGTTTGTTTATTTATATATTTATTTCTTAACCATAAAACTACGGGAGAACAATAATACGATACAATTGGAATAAAACGCTGAAGAGCAACGGATGGCTTTCCCCGCCCGCCATCTCGGAATTATCATTCATAGTGTCGCTGGTTTTCCCAGGTTCCAGCTCCAAATGATTAATTAATTATACTTGGAACTCAGCAAGATGAAACCATCTCAGTGACTGATAACAGTAGGTCACTTTCAATGACTCTGATTTATTCCAAGTGTATATCCCTTACGGCGTACCATATGAGTTTCAGTATATTGACAACTATGGACGCTTCCTCTCTCTCTGTTATGTTCATGACCTTTTTTAAGGACTTTATATATGCCCTTTCAATAAATGATAAATAGTAATTAATTCAATGACTCTGATTTATTCCAAGTGTATATCCCTTACGGCGTACCATATGAGTTTCTGTAAATTGACAACTATGGACGCTTCCTCTCTCTCTGTTATGTTAATGACCTTTTTTAAGGACTTTATTATGCCCTTTCAATAAATGATAAATAGTAATTGATATTTAACAACATTTTACAACATAAATTTCATTAAATGCAGAAAGAAAGAAATGTGGGAACAGAAATTAGGTAGAACTCTAGAACTCTAGATAAACTGTATATGAATAAAACTAAGTTGATCTTGTGTAATAAGACAACAGATATCGATAAAAATAAAAACAGCTTTAGAAAGTGCAGATGGCCACCATGTTATTAGTATTGCTTGAAAGAATAGCCGGTCTTATTAAGTTTGATACCCTATGACGTGGGCTGTACATATATGCTGCTTGAGGATTTAAATTGTAGTAAGGTGCTATGTGATGCGAGTTCCTGCATGTGCTAGTGAGAAAGCTGTAGAATAATCTCCCCTTGAATGGTAGGCATTCTCTATCAACAATCTCTTTAAAAAAAGCTCTTAAAACAATGTAAAACTCATTTATTTTAAACATAATCTCCAGGTTTTTATAGGACCTGGTGTGTATGTATGTACAACAATACAATCATATTGTTTGTGTTATACATGTATTACCCATGTGGACGTATTGTATGAATGCAGATGTCCTAATGACAGATTGACACCTGGTGAAAATGACTCCATTATTATTCTAAATCGTATTCATTTATAGATGTTCAATTTCTGTAATTCTGTTAGCGCTCGGATCATTACGTTAAGAGCCCATTGAACATTATTTGTATTGTACCGTCTTGTATTTTGTTGTAATGCATTGTATTATACTTCATATTGAAATATGTATCAATTAGAAGAACTCCAACATATCTAAGTATCTGAATGTGTGCCTATTTTGACAGAACGTTTGTGTTTGCACGTGAGGTTTACTCTATAGCTTTGCAAGAAAGCTCTCTAATACCTCTTTAGCCGAACCGAAGCACATTGATCGATATCAGTGAGAAAAATAGACCTTGAAAGAATACATCATGACTTACTAGTATTGTATATAGCGGAAAATAAGTTTTCATTTTCGCATATATATTTAGATACATCTGTTCATATTTATATATCTCTTTATGTCTTATTATATGTCATTATGTCTTTATATCTTCCTTAGATCAACTTGTCCAGTTGTTCCCTATACAAGCTTGACTTGATTCTAGAGTTTATAGCCAGTATAATCAATCGGGTGCATTAAAAGAAACCTGTACTGACATTTTCTACTTGTCTGATAATTCTAATCTACATTTTTTTTATGCCTACAACTGGAAAGAGAGGATTCTAAAACCCAGGATAAGCCTGTAATGATTTTTTGAAAAAAATGAAAACGAGCAAGCCAAGGAACGATCCACACAATTTGGCATACGTCACAGGTGCCAACCTCCGACTTTAGCAAAACGAACTACACATGTCAATTTACTGATGAAATCTCACACGAAGTACTGCAAAAACTGTTATTTAGTAAGATTGCAATATGGAGCTGAAATAAACATGTTAAACAATATTTATCAATTTTTAAAAGGAATCTCTTCAAAAGATTTTTATTTAGATAAAATTCGTGGGGAATATTCCAGATATGCAAAATGAAATTGGCATCATTGTTCGAACGTGCTGCCCATAGAAAACTGTGTGTAAGTAACGTTGCACTAACTATGCATTGATGATAAGCGATAATGGTTCGACATCACAGTTCAAACTATCTAACGAAGATGAGGACTGAGTGATTCTTAAAATCTAAATCCAAAAAAATAGTCAACGGCAATCACGGTTTACGCCTAGTTAGAAGAAAACAACACCCAGTACATATAGACTCGAGACTAGAACTAGGACTAGGTCTAGTGAGCAGTCAAGGACCGAGAAGATTCTACTCGCCGCCCCGTCGACAGCTGTACGTGCACATGCACAGCGCTCAATAGGCACAGCGTAAACGTTTAGTATGCAATACATATCCCTGCTGCCAGAACTTGAAGAAAGTCCAGACGAAAGTCCAGACTCCAAGGTCTAGCGTTGCCGCTAGATCTAGGCCCTTGTCCTGCAGGCCCTGTTGTTTCTGTGCTGAATTTTGCAGGTAAGGTATCTGTTTTATGGATTTTCAATGTTTTTGTAGTCGAGATAAATCTCATGGTGGTCGTATTAACACCATGGACTAACTTAGATCTAGTTTTAGTAGGACCCATACCTCGGAAGAGTGGCCTGACCACGTAGATACAAACAGTGCCGCCGCTTCGCGATCCAAGCGCTGGTGTAACGCTAGACATAGTGCTAGAGTACTTCCGTATCCATGTAGATATCTCAAAATTCACTTAACCAAATTGCACCAAAATCACAAGAAATATTTTATTACTCATGTCCACTTGCTCACGCTAATTGGAACCAAATCGCAAGTCGGGAAGCATTAAAGTGAAGTTGTCGACTTTCCTGTCGTCGCTAAAAACAATCTGCTCTGTAGGACTAAACAAGAGTGATCGCGGCGTAGTAGCCCAACGGCCTGCGCACGCACAGACTGAAGTTAGCCATCTAATATCATGAGACAAATCTTTCGAGTAATCGGGAGCAAAAAATCAATTTATAGTTCCCGCGTAAATTCCCCGTTCGCAGAGTACTAGTAGGCTAACTTCAGCTTTAGATTGTGCATGTCGTGTTTACCAAGATCTCTCGCGAAGAGTGAGTTTTTTTTTGTGACAACTTGAAAGTCGGCGTCAATATTGATACTTCTCGATTACCGATTTCGATCAAATATAATACAGTATTTTGAAATATACTTAGAAGTATATCCTGTAATTTTGGTGCGATTTGGTTCAGCGAAATTTGAGACAGCTGCATGGATAGGACAGTACACAAGTGCCGCCTGCTAGCTAAATTGGGCCTAAGCGTCGTCTGCTACTCGGCACGATTTAACGCACGCGTATGCGAGGGCTTGTAATCAGAGATATATTTGGCACCTGTGACATCACGACACCCGGGCTCGTCAGCTCATTAGCATAATTCTCGCCAAAAAAGTTCCATTTTCAACATGAAGTTATGGGCTAAATCGTTATGAAATTTTGATTCTGTTTGCACCTCTGGGTCTTTTAGAATTAAAAGAACAACATATAAAAAATAAAAAACCGGTACAATGCCCTTTTAAGGCTTCTCGTCGTCTGAGTATTCACTACACGTTCTGTGCTATTTTTACGTCCGCTCAATTCACGACGTAGAGAGGTATTTGATGCACCGGTTGCGTCTCCGCTTATAAATCTAAAGCTATTTTTTACCACGACGCAGGGAGAGAGAAGAACTTCTAGCGCAATCGTCGTCTCAAACGTTCGTGACGCCGCAAATCTAAAGCTCCCTACTGTCAAAGGTCATGGGGACATGGAGATATATAAAGCTAGATTCTATACTCATTGACAATTAGTTTTTCATAATATGAATTTGAGCCATTCTGCAGAAAAAGCGCTTGATTACTCTCTAAAAAAAATCGAGTGAAAATTTTCACTCTAAAAAGAGTGAATACAAAAACGAGTGAATTTCGAGTGAAATTGGAGTGAATTTTGAGTGAAAATGTTCATTTTCACTCATTTTGGAGTGACGTCAGGGATCACTCCAAAATCTTCGAGTGATCCCTGACGTCACTCCAACATGAGTGAAAATGAACATTTTCACTCAAAATTCACTCCAGTTTCACTCGAAATTCACTCTTTTTTGTATTCACTCTTTTAAGAGTGAATATTTTCACTCGATTTTTTTTAGAGAGTATGGGCACCTGTTGGCGAGGGAGATTAGAAAGTAGTAAATAGCATATAACAATATATATGTGTGTGTGTGTGTCTGTGTCTGTGTCTCTGTCTCTGTCTCTGTCTCTTTCTGTGCATGTAATGTTTATTTATGCATTATATTTTGTAGTATTTTCTTATTCCGCAAACAATGTGTGTATTATGTACATAGGTCCCTGGGCTACCACGTGTTCAAGCTTTTGCTTATAGTGGCAGTCCTTCATCCGCATAATTTCTCAGATAATTATTTGGAAATTTGGTAATACGATATATATTTTGTTAATGGAATTAATTTTCACATGAGTTTTCCTTTTTTGAATCATGTACATTGTAATCTGCTTACTGATATTTTATGTGATATTACTTAAAAGAATCTTGATTTATATATGAAACTGTATTGAAAGAAAAATAAATCAATAAATGAAATAAACATCAATTATATATCCTTTGTTTTGTTTGTAAGCTAAAAAGTTGAAATGGAGTCTTGACATTAAATAGATAAGGTGTTCACGAAATGAAAAAATAATAGAGAAGAAAAGGAATGGAGTGAGGTGAGTTAAGGAGCAAGGACGGAGAGATGGATCGAGCGATAAAGTGAGAGGGAGAGAAATGTATAAGTTTATGAATCAAATAAAACAGATTTTGACGCTGTGTCAGTTTATCATGGAGTATTTTTTGATTTTCTTGCAGGTGACAGCCTATATAGTTTATTGCATGAATATATTGTTAGATAACATGATAAAAAATGCTGAACAAAAAAAAGTATATGTATATATATATATATATATATATATATATATGTATATTATATAATACATAAATGTGTATGCAATTCAATCATATACACAATATGTAACACAGATATAAGATGAGATGAGATGTAGTTATTGTATGTAAATGATAAAATGCAACCAATATACACTGACATTACGCGCATTAAAACAAACACGTGCACAAGTGAACACACTCAATTACACACACACACACACACACACACACATGTATAGAAATAAACTGGTAATATATTTTTTGCCAAGAAAGAATGTTTATTCGACTTATTCATCTTATTCGACTTAGAGTGGAAAAAACTCCTCATATTGTATACACATGTACAGTGTATATATACAGTAAATGAAGAGCTTGCTTCCAAAAGACGAGGCTAAATCCTTTATTTTTCAGTGGACTTAGATCCTTGTGTTTGCAAGCTCGTCATATATACAGGTTTATATATTACATGTATATATATATATATATATATATATATATATATATATATATGAAAGAAATGTTGTCTGCACATGGGACGGATATCATACCTTGTGTGCTTGTGTGTCTATTTGTGGGTATTTGGCGCGCTGGTGTCCCTCACGACCTTACAGACAAGACAATGGATTTATGCAAATGAATTGTCACTAGATATTACAAAGAAAAAATATGTACTTTTTGCAACTCTTGTCGCATCTAACAGTACTCCCCGAGAAGAACTTTTTTCAATCAAATTTCTAGGCGTTTGTGGTGCTAATAAACTTTCATGAAAGTGTCGTTATTTACAGATTGAGAAGGTCGAACCATTTCTCGCAATGTAGGCGGGGTGAATTATAGTTTAAAACATTTTTCCTTACACTACACTGCCTTGTCTGGATTAATGATATTATATTCAGGTTAAATGCTATACCGTATTTGCATTAATACCTACAATGAACTACCAGATTTAACTGTTGGACTCCTTTTATTGCAAAAGAAAACGGGAAAATTTGCTTTGAATGTTTATTCTCAAATACACACCGATGCTTGGTTTTACGATTATAAACATTTGATAATAAAACTTTGTTTAACCATGACAGTTATCATGTGCCACTTGATTCCACGATTTATTTCATCGAAAAAGTTATGTGCATAGTTATCTCATAAGACAATATTATTATAATAAATTCCATCTTCCTC
Source organism: Diadema antillarum (assembly GCF_040938485.1). NCBI lineage: Eukaryota > Metazoa > Echinodermata > Echinoidea > Diadematoida > Diadematidae > Diadema > Diadema antillarum. The sequence goes on from NW_027270959.1 coordinate 1,637,400, forward strand.
TTTTTGAGAGCAGCACATGCCCGAAATACATTTGTTTATATTAGACCAAACCTTTAAGATAACTTAAACGACGAAAAGAAAATGTCTTACGCTATTATATTTCGATAAAAAATGTTTTTGTTTTGTTTTTTTCACAAGTGCCTTAAATGTCCTGACGATGGAGTGGTGGACTCTATGCATACATACAACTGTACAGACCTTTCTATACATGAAGAATTTGTTCGCAAAACCGAAAAGTCCATATTTGCAGAATGGAGATATTTGCGATTAAAGGTCAAGAAAAATAAAGAGAATAACAAGAAAATTTTAGCTTCTTTTGACCATAACTTCAAAATTGTACCTTTGTATGTAGTGACCAATATATCATTTAAAAGGTATTATTTCGTTCCTTATGACAGAGACCGTACTTCGAAATCTTCAAAAATGGACTTATCGGTTTTTGCGAACAAACTCTTCACATTTTTCTCTGCTCCTTCTCCTTGTCTCTGTTCTCGATCTTCCCGTACTTCGTTTTTAAATAATCATATAAAGTCATTATGCTCTCTTCCTTGTACAATGTCACATTTTTGTGTGTATATCATTATATATATATATATATATATATATATATATATAATACCACGTTTTTAATGGCAAGCAGCATTCATGTGTATACAATGTACAAACGAAAAGCTATTGTGTATGTGGTGTGGGGTTTTTTTGTCACCATATTTTTCTATTGCACGTATTTATATACACACGTTTCAATTATCGTCAGTGCCTGCAGGATGTAGCATTGTTTGCTTTAATCAAAATTCATATTTTCATGTGCTTTTTAGTAATTACTGTTATGCATTGCTGTTCTTGGCTATTCTACTTCATTTGCACATGTATTTTTCTATCATTAAATTCATGATACACATTACATTACGTATAATCTCTTACGAATTGATTAAACGACATGATTTCTGTAATGTATGGTTAGTATTTTGGTTTCACTCTTTTGCTGGATGAAGATCTATGATATTTGAGGCAAAGTTCTTCCTCATGCCTTTGTGACCTTTCCAGATAACTGAATAGAGACATTGTCTTGGTTTTTTTTTTTCACTCCCTTTCTTTGTCTTGCCTATCTTTAGTTTCATTTTCTGTCCGTTCCGTCCCTGCTTTTGTTCTTGTCCTTGTCATAGTCTTTTTTTTTAATTTTCAGATTATTTTACCTGACATTAGGATATCAAAATTTATATATGGAGTCCTTGACGGATCTTGAGAGGCCCTCACCTTTTATAGTAATTCACAAATTGTACAGGCTATGCTTTTCTTGTGAATTCCTCTTTTCCATGTAGAGTTATAAATTAAGATTGCATTGCTTACTTGTTTATTTATTCAAACCAGAGCTGATACCAATGTGATAATATTTACCTATGTTTTGTTGAAATTTACGTGATTCAAAGTTCCTGTAGATATTATGTACTCATGCAAGCGTTATGTATTACTTTGTATCACTTTGTATGGAAATAAAATCATTTTGAATTGAATTGAATTGAAACGATAACTTTTTTTTTTCTTAGGTGAGGCGACGGATCTTCATTTCGGTCTTGCGGAGGGAATAATAGTAACCACGCCAGTCTGCCCACACGACGCCCGTGCCATATTCGGCGGTCTGTCCGCCCAGATAGCGGCCGTTGAGATTGGAGTAGTGGCATTCCTCGTACCACCACGCCCCATGGAAATCAACGGCCCAGTCCAAATCCGAGTCATGGTCTTTGGTGGCGAACAGACGATTCGAATGACCAGATAGGCTGTCTCCTGGAGAATGCAATACGTAACGAGGTCATAATTGACTAAAACTTTGCCGACACCAACTTTAGTCTCTCAAACACTGTCAAAGGGCTGACCACATTTGCCCGTCTTGCCGGTTGTGTGAGTTAAGATTACACTTCATGTACAGTACTTATTTATCAAGATCTTCGATTCATGTTCTATCCCACGAATGGTGTTTTTATACTTTCCTCACGGGCCTATACCCCCTCCCCCTCCCGCACACATACAGTTTTGACTTAAATATATAATTCTGTCCATAATAAATGCTAACTTTCAAGGTAGTAGCACTCTTTATTCAAAAGCTATTCGAGTTAGAAGTGAAGGATGTGCAAAGAATTTTAAAGAAATGAAACGGGACCTCTAAAACCGTACCTAATCGCACTACTCTACAAAAAAGGGGTAGTACAAGAACTGCTAAAAACACACTTTTCAATTCCTTTTATGACCCCAAACTGGACAGAAATGTAGACGAAGAATAACTCTTTCAGAAAGTATGAAAAGCTCAAGAATGACTTGGTTGACCCGTTCACCTTTTTGAGGTCCTGACTCAAAATCAAGGACTGCGACTTTTTGTTCGCATGTATGATTAACAATACAAAAAACCAACAACTTTTAAGGGTTCAGTCATCGGGAACGTTCCTATCTGATCCTCTTAGAGCAGGGGTCAAATATTTTCTATCTGCTTCATTGCGTACATGAACATATTGTACATCATTGGGAAAAGAGGATTACTATAACATCATGATTTATTCGCTTATTTCAAATGTTTGATGTCATGACACATTCATGACATTAATGAATTTAATACAACAAACTTTTGACATAAATCGCATATGATTATGCAGAATAATATAGGAATCTTGAAGGATTTCTTCGAAGCGATATTCTATCTCACGATGGAACACAAAAAAACAATGAAATTATGAATACAGGATGTTACTTGACGTCAGATACATTCTGCAGCCTAACTAGTTATCATTCAGTTTAGTCGTCGTCTTTGAAAACACCGTTAAAGGTATTGTTTACCAATTGGAGCAGTGATTTTATTTTTTTTAAGTTCAAGATATAAAATTTGATGCATGCGTGCAGATCAGTTATATCATAAAATATCATGCCATGCAACAGAAACTTTGCAATAAAACCTAAAATATAGGGAGATATCCCCACTTTTCTCACTAAACCATAACTGCAGACGGTTTAGTCTAGAAACAGTTATATTATAACACTATTGGTCACATTTTGCGTGATTGATAATACTTGACATTGATTATATTGATTCAAAATTTTGCACTGGTTGTTTCTATCCCTAACTCACATTTTAGAACTACTTTACAGCATTAAATATGGGTTTTTGTTTCATCTGCAAGTGGTAAATAATGTCTTTGATTCCAGAAATAGTACCCGCGTTTCCGCTGTAACCAGAGACAGTCAGGAGATAGCCCGATGACTCGTCGGCGACGCTGAAAGCATCGTACATCGCAAAGCGTGTCTCGTCGTCGAAGTCGGCCAAGTCCACTCGAAGCTGAAAGCTGGCCCCGGAGGTCAGGCGGTGGATCTTGTCGTTGCCAAGCCAGAACTCGGACAACATGTTGCCAAACCCGTGCTTGTAGTCACACCAGCCCCGATAGAAATCGACTGTGCCATCTTGCCTGCGCTGGAAGACCTTCATATTTATAATTATAGATGTAGATGTAAATTCGATTATATTAATGATGTCACAACAGAGGAATGCATTAAATGACAATTGCCTTGATTTTATTCAAATTTTGGGAGGCCTCCCCCTTCGTCAGGGATGAAAGTGCTTTAAGCATACGCTTTGCCCCAAAAGAAAGAGGAGATTTTACACTTGCAGAAGATATCTTTGTTATCATATTCATTAGTGGGGAAGTTTTGTCAATGAAATACCAGTTTGGGGAGGGGGTGGGAGTTAAGCCCAAATTTTAAGGTATTTCTAAGAGGTAAACATTTGGATTTCCACTATTGTAATTGCATTAGAATGATATTATATTTGTTATGAAATAATCTTAACCAAATATTCTTGAAACATAATGTGTAAAAGACATTTTACCATAATTATATATGCGGGGTTTGTGTGTGTGTGTGTGTTTCTAGGCATTGACAATATATCTATTTTCTTTTCTTTTTTTGTTTGATTATTATTTGATTTTACTTGAACCTTTTTAATGCATTTCTGAGGGGGAGGATTTTATGTTCTTCAAAAGACAGACATTAAACATGTCGCCCTTCATTCAATTTGTCGTAGTCTTTCAACCGTGCGCTCATAATTTAGGACTTCAGAAGCACAGCCCTGCCGAAGAAGAAAAACCAAAATTCTAGAGCGATATGGTTCTATCAACAGAGAGGTTCTCTCAACAGAATCGATAACGTACTGGAATGTTGAAAAGAAAAGTTTTCAGACAGTGAAGAGTCTGCTAAATTAAAACTGAGGAAAAATTAAAAATAGAATGGCATGAGCTGAACTGAACTGAAAAAGGTTGGAAATAAAAATATTTCAAAGAGTAGTATTGATACAGTTGTCAAAACAATCATTATTACCCTTTGCCGCTTTTGTTATAGGCCTATATCTTTGTCTATGCCTGTTAATTCTTACGTGTATTAACATCATACACACTTTTGGAAGACACATTTTATACCACACACCCCTCCCCCCCCCCCCCCCAGCTAAATAGACTGGACATGCTTACGTACTGTCCATCCACCACCATCAGTCTCCATGTCACAGTATACAAAGAAAGGATCACCGTTGTCATCCGGGTATATGGCGTAGCGCCCGCTTACGTTGGTGCTAGCCGCTAGGTCCGAGCAGTCCCTAGGTGGCGTGAGTGAAGCTGGAATTGTAGAGATCAGGGGAATATAGTTGATGTCGTGTTTTGGATCAAATATTTATCCTCTATCAATTGGTTGACAGAGCTCACCTGATTATAGGTATTTTCAGCTATGTCAGAATGATTGCATGTCTGACACTCCATGAAGTACTATTTGCAAAATGACGTCACTTCTATGACGACACATTGCAATGGTACAATATTTGCAAAATGTAAGGTTTTTCCAGCACGCAGGAAAATTATCTCGCCCGTAGTTGCCCGGAGCTGCGCACGCAAGTCCGATTTACCCGCAGCCAGGTTTTGAGCAGCACTTCGCAGGCAACTCCCACGCAGGTACTTCGCAGTCCCCGTATGCGGCCAGCGCGACCAAGATAATGACATATTGTTATTTCTGCTGGACTTCTGTCATTCCTTCAGATGAATTTCTGAGTTGTCAACCCCCACGCGTCTGGCACGCAGGTCACCAGAATACCCGCAAGAAGAATATAAGTAGCACGCATCCAGCAAGTAAGACACATGCCCAACTCGCCCAAATCCTTATCCGCCCTCAGAAATTGTCCGGTGTGCTGGAAAATCCTCACACGCAACAAGCCCGCGTAGCTTGCCCGGAAAGGTGTGACAAGGCCTAAATATGGTTACTGTAAAAAAGGACTTGCGTGCGCACCTCCGCGCGACTACGGTTGAGATACGTGCTAGGTACTGTTATGTGCAGGTCATCTGCGGGGACCTCCGGGTAGTAAAAATTGTTCTTCGCAAGTCGCACGCAAGGCTTGCCCTGGGATTGCCCGCAGAGGTACACGTATGAATTCCATGGTCTGTTTCGACAGGTTAGGCAGACAGATCTACGGAACGCCAGTAGGAGGCCCTTAGCGGCAGCACCTCGCAGGCAACTCCCACGCAGGTACTTCGCAGTCCCCGTATGCGGCCAAATTAATTACATTCTGTGGGTTTTTAGTTCAGTTACCAAAATATGCAGATTGTCCAAAATGTGCAGGCAAATCCACTTTTAACTGCACATTTTGGTGACAGTTGATCCCGTGCACTTATGACTATCGGCACATTTTGGTAAATTACCAAAATGTGCAGTTACCAAAATGTGCCGTACCTTAGTTACGGCACATTTTAGTAACTTGCACATTTTGGTAATTTACCAAAATGTGCCGTAACAGACGCCACAAAAAGCATCCGAGGGACAAGAGTGTTTGCCTCTTTGAGGGGATGGACGGTGCAATTACAGACCACAATGCTCTGCAAGACTTAAGAAGTAAAACCCGGATCGTTTGGATCTGGGGGCGGACGCGCTAGAGACTAAGCCAAATCATCACTCTTTTTTAATTATCACATTCGAATTGGTATCATAGATTTTTAAGTAGACCTACTTTGACTTGTCGATGTCTGCTGTTCTTCGATATTGTCTTCTTCCACGATGAATTCTACCAAGGCCTCTGTCAAGTTCAGTATGCGTTCAATGCGGCACCTGTCCAACGGTGACAGGGAGCACGGGACTGGTTCGTTTGACTAAAAAATGAGAGCACATTATCATTAGATTATGAAATGCATGCGTCGTGCTCGTCTTTACTTCTAGGCTCGTACCCTCCGCTACAGCTTGTTTGTATTCTGGTTAACAATTATTATAGCAGATCTTGCATGTACGAATTCTATGGTCTGTTTCGACAGGTTAGGCAGATAGATCTACGGAAACGTTTACAAATGGGAAATGGAGCTTTAACAAGAAATAGAAGGGTGCTGTTGATCATTACAGATAACAGAATATTGTTTACATTCATTAATATTGTGGTAATCCTCTGAAGCTATATGGATATAATTTACGTAATAATATACTATGATCGCGTGTCGAACGCCTAATTTAAATCGAGAAACACACCAATAATAAATTCTTTATTCTAAATTGCAGTTACAACTTCATGTGCAAAAGTCACCATTGCAGATGATGTGGATGACCCCGGCCTATAACCATATTTATTTTTATTTATTATATTGTACTGTGTAAGAAAATTAAAAAGACTATTATGTATAACCACTTTTCCAATATTTTATTTTAAAATTCTGGCAAGACAAAAATTAGTCAATTATTGCAAACAAATTCAGGAGTTCTACTTTTAAAGACAGGAATCACCCTGGCAATTTTCATACTTTCTTTGAAAATGGTGATTTTGTAGTTGATTTCATTCTTCATCCCAATAACTATCAATTGTGAAACTCTGTGCCAATATAACCAAAGATCCTAGTCTGTAAATACTAAAGTATGAAAATCCCTCTGAATTTTGAAAAAAAAAATTTGTCACAGATAGATTGAATTATTGTAACAATTTATTTTTGTATACTTGACAAATAATTACGTAAACTATAAAGGGTGTAAAATGCATGTGCTAGATTAATTTGCAATTCTCCTCGTTTTTCTCAATGTAGTCAATAAACGTGCGTTACAGTGATTGCTTGTAAAGCAGAGAATCATATAAAACTCTGTTGATTGTATAAAGAGCTATTCAGGATGAAACATTATTGAAATATCCATCATGGAAATCTAAAACTACCCTATAGTGACAGGGTGTTCTTGTAAGCTACACCGAAATTATGGAATAATCTCCCTCTGTTTGTATTGGGCAAGCAGCTACAGTTAATAGGTTTAAGACAAGGATTAAAAAAATCATCCTGGGATTATTGCATTTTAAAAGGTTTGAATTATGTACCAGTATGTCGTGGTTATTACTTTGTAATGCGAGGTAGAGTATATCAGTATAGTACCTCTCCTTTATTATTATTATCATTATTATTATTGTTATTATTATTATTATTATTATTATTACTATTATTATTATTATTATTACTATCTTTATCATTATCATTATTACGTTAACTTACACAGCTGTTTTGGTGCGTTGTGTCAGGAGGGTCTTGCGTAGTACTTAACCACTCAGTAAAAACAAAGCTACTAGCCGAATCCATCGCTACAGTAGTCTGCTGTAAAGGTGACGTGAATATCAAGACAAGAGAGGAGACACAAAAACAAACAAACAAACAAACAGCTTCAACACCATTTCCTTTTGTGTTTGTTTAAAGGTATAGTACAGTTTCAGCTGAGGTGAGGTTTGAGGTTTCCAACATTTTTTGATGATTGTCTCTTCTTCTTTTTTTTTTTGTCATAATGATAAACATCTTATAAAACATGGAAAAATATTCTAAGAGGATTTCAAAGTTTATTTAATGCAAAGTGGTTTTGAAATTGCTGAGATATCCAAGACGAGGCAATCGTGATAAAAGGTAGGACTCACCTTTTATTCGAGATCGCTTTGTTTTACTTTGTGGATATCTGAGCCGCTTAACGAACCACTTAGCAAATTAACTTTTAATTCCTCTCAGAATTGTATGCTTTTGAACATTTCAAAATGTGGTTCTAAGTATCTCACGAAACTTTGCAAAAAGCTAAAAGCTGAATTCTTACCTAAACCAATGCTACATTATCTCTTTCAGGGGAGTTTCTGGCCAGTAAAGAGTAAAGAGTTTGAACAGAAAAGTAACATTTCACAAGCATGCACATCTTTAAAATGTCATCAAAAACATTACGTCAATTTACTTTTTAGGGAAGTTGTGAAATTATGAAGTTTTGCTGATTTTCACCAAGCATTATTTGCATAGTCAGTATGAATATACACAAAGTGAGTTAATGATATATTTCTTAATGATAGTTTGTATCTATGCATAAACTCATGAATATTGATTTCTTCTTGTTGTTCAAAAGTCAAAACCTAATATATCTAACAGGTTATTATTTTTGATATTATAATTCAGCCAGGAAAAACAATATTTTTCAAGTTTATAGCAGAAGAATTACAATTTCATGACTTTTGTCTGTACACTATTAATAGAAAACTGGGAATTGTAGACATCAACATCGTGCTTATTTTCATATTCATAGCTGCTGTTCGACTACTGTCAATAATAGACAAAAAAAAAGTGAAAATAGCGAATGTTTCACATTTCCTGACTTCAGTATTCGTACTCCAACTTCGAAAATTTTGTCACAGTTGTGTTTTACTCTTTCTTTTTAGACTTGGCTTTAAAGGAATGATATAATATTGGCTGAGGTAAAGACTCAGACTTTAACTTTTTGAGAGATACATAAAAACCACTCTATGAATTGTTAAAGGACATACAATTTAAAGAGGAATTCAAAGTTTAGTCGATAAAATTCGGTTTTGAATTGGCTAAGCTATCCAAAAACAAAGTAAATCAAATTGATCCCAATAAAAGTTTCGTTGCACCTTTTATTATTATCGTTTTGTTTTTGATATTTTATTTATTTCAAAACCAAGTTTTATCAAACAAGCTTGGAATTCCTCTTAGAATGATTATTATCTCTTTCATAATAAGTTATAAGAGGTTTCTCATCATCATAAAAATTATCATCAAAAGAAGTTGGAATTTGAAGCCCCATCTCAACTGAAACCGTGCCATCCCTTTATTAAACCGGTCCGGTATTTCCCTCTAAATTTGGAGGACACGTGGATTGCAGCTAATCAAGAATTCATATACGGCCTGCGTTTATAAAAAATACAGAAGCATTTGAAAATCTTAACCTCCATGCGTTTGCTTTTTTGTTCTTTTATTTTAACATACTATATGGTGCTGAAAAACAGTTCCGAAAAACAAATCCATATTTCTGTTTTTGTCGTAGAAATCTTGTTTTCGAATTGATGTTAGTAGCAACAATTCTTCTTTTCAACACTGGGGTATTTGTATATGTATAGTAGCAGAATATTTTATAGCATTTTATTGTATTCCAATTTCTGTATTAGGTACACAAAATCTGTAATAATGAATGTATCGGCCTACCTTATAGTAAATTAATAGTTTCTTATTTTAAAGGACACGTTCACCTTTATAGACATGTGAGTTAAGTGAATGCAGCAATATTAGTAGAACACATCAGTGAGAGCTTGAGCAAAATCGGACAATCCGTTAAAGAGTTATGAATTTTTGAAGTTTCTGCTCAGTCACGGCTGGATGAAAAGACTACTATAGCTTGTGATGTCACATGAGTACAACGATATAAAGAAATAATAAAGAAAATTCAACATATTTCCGTTTTTCTCGCATAAGGCAAGGGGAATAATATTACCCTTAAAGGGACTGTACAGTACTGGTTGAGGTAAGGGATTCACGTTTTGAACACTTCTAAGTGAGATAATGATAAACCTCTTATGAAATTTGAAAGAGCATGTAATTTCAAGAAGGATTCAACGTTTATTTGATGAAAATTGGTTTTGAAATGGCCGAGATATCCAAAAAAGTGATAATAATAAAAGGCGACAGGCCACAACTTTATTAGTATCTCTTTGTTTCACCTTGTTTTTGGATATCTCAGCCATTTCAAAACCGATTTTCATCAAATAAACGTTTGATACCCTTTAGAATTGCATGCTCTTTGACATCT